>NW_020621603.1:5171434-5492851 GCF_003573695.1 Papaver somniferum | reverse complement strand
TTAAGAATTTGTCACCTATACCAGCATAGATTTTTAGGTTGATTGGTATGCCGACACAAAGTTATGGCATGGAATTGTTTTATTTCGAGCATGCCGGTAGTGGACTTAAAAAATACAGGAGAATTACATATGATTACCGGCATTGTCGACAGTCATTGTTCAATGCCAGAACAGACAACCGACGTGCTTTGTTTCAGTAAGTCAATGCCGGTAGAAAAACTGAAAGTGAGTTATCTCACATTCATTTCGTGTGCTTTTATGATATAGGTCAAAATCCAAGGAGGCTAACAAAAGAAAAACTAAAGATGCGGTCACTAAGAGAAGAAGGAAGGACGGTCTTGATACTCCTCAATCTCTCCCTCCTCGAGGGAAAGATGAAGGTCGTAAAAAGCGTTTGGGGGCTGAGACAAGAGGGATGATTTGGGAGAGTGGTGGTGACCGTAGTCGAGATGTAATCCGTGACCACGATGATCAAGATGAGCAAGATGAAGAGGAAAGTGAGGATGAAGATAATGTGGTTCCTCCAAGTCAATTAGCAAGCCAAAGCGAAGTTGGTGGGCCAAGTCAACAACCAACACAAGGCAATGGCAAGAAGGGCAATGTCAAAGTGAAAGTTAAAGGTTCCCACCTTCCTCATATTAATGACATGATACCTGACCTTGAACGTGGTAGAATTTGGGGTGAAGCTCCGGAACCAGAAACACTATTTGGATACAAGCACTCGTGGGCTCGTACTATCTATCAAACCTATGTAAGAATTTTTTATCTTGTGCATATGTATTGTTGTGTATTTATGTAAAATATCTTAATTGTAATGTCTCCTAATTGTAGGATCATAAGAAGGTTGTGCGTGTTTGCCGAAACCAAGCCGCGGATTGTTGGAAATTGTCCGAGGAATGTGAAAAGGTCCAACAAATAGTAATGGATTCTGGTCTATATGCTTTGGTTGAAAATTATGTGAAGTCTGATTCCGTAACTGTCAATTACTTCGTCGAAAGGTATCATGGTGAAATCGATACCATGCACTTCTCTTTTGGGGAGATGACCTTCATCTCTGATGATTCTCAGAACATTCTAGGCTTGAATGTTACCGGCAAATCAATTGCAGAAGGAGTTGAGTCTCTGGACCTAGAATGGTCGAAGTTGCACGCTCTGACTAAGAAGTTGTTGGGTTGGGACTACAAAACTTCTGTGGAGAGCTTTTATGAATCCACGTCTGGTAAGACAAAGACAATCAAGTTGACGCTACTTAAGAAGAAGTTTGAAAACACAAAGCAAAGAAGTTTGGAGGATGGATGAGACCCTGAACAAATTCGTTATACTGCCGCTGCATACCTGTTATACATCTTGGGCACTAGGGTATTCTCTTACATTAATGGCAACAGGGTTAGTGCGAACTACCTTCAGTACTTGGATCCGTTGGAAGATGTCTATGGGTATTCTTGGGGAACCGCGGTAATGGCACATTTGATGATGGAGATGAGAAGGGCCTCTAAGGCTAAAACCAACCAATTTTTCGGGAATTTCACTCCACTGCAGGTAATTTTGTTTTTAAACTTATGTTATTATGTATATTGTTCACATGTACCCTTATCGTGAACTTAGAAACAAAACTTATTGCTTCATCTTGGAATAGGTGTGGGATTATGTACACTTCCCCACCTTGTTCAAGGACTGGACCTCCTTGAAGATCAAAGACCTTCCCGAACCCGATACGCCTATAGCTAGGAGATACGAGTTCAACAATATTCCGAAGCCCGGTAACATAAGTCGACTGATCGATATGAGATTGGCTTTGGACGCGATGAGTACCCAAGATGTTGTGTTCGACCATTAGAAGGAGGTTAGAGGAAACCGCCAAGTTTTGAGGTATGCTAACGTTGCATTCTACCATGGGCCGTTGTTCCACCCAAAAAAATACGTTATGGCCAATCCTACACGTGTGATGCGCCAACTTGGATATAAGCAATTATCACATATCAAGATGGACTCTTTTCAATGTTTTGTTCTTGACCTTTCTCGGTGCTTTTCAACTCCTAATCGGTTGCATGTAGAGTATGATCCAAAACCGGATCCAACAGATTGGACGGATAGGGAACCACGTCGTTTGGTAGATATTAGTCAGTGGGATAAATGGGAGCTTGCGGAAAACGGTGATGAGGTTGATGCCAACTACATGGAAGATTACCTGCAATGGTCACATCCTTTTGTCGTCCGCCCGGATGACGTCCAAGTTCCACCCCAGAAACACCCTCCCGTTCCAACTCCCGCACCGGCACCACCTACGATCGCCCAACTTAATAAGACCATTGGATTGCTAGTAAGTATTGTTAATTACTTAGTCGTTTAATGTACACATAATCTTATATTAGCATATATATACTAATTATGTGTTGTATGTATGAAACTAGCGGCGTCGGCTTAGCAAGTTGAGGAAGCAGTGATGTTCCAAGTACGATGAAGGAGCGGGGCTATCCAATGAAGAAGTAAAGGAAGTCTTGGAAAACTTGATAAAATTTAAGAAACCGGCCCTAGTGCAAGGGATTTGTTCGGTGAAATTAGGAAGAAACCGGCACAAAAGAAACAAAAGACCAATTGATTAACTATTTAGTTGTGTTTCTTTTTCTAGATGGTGGTTGTTACGTCTTGAACAATTCCGAACTTGTTTTCGTTTGTACCTCATGGTTAACTCTTTATTTGTTTGGTTTGCTTTTAGTTTATGCTACCTGGATTAAGAACATTTAAGCAGAATCCAGTTGTTTGGTTTGTGTTGAACATGTTTAGGTTTCCAGTGATTGCTTTATGTTGAACATGTTTAGATTTCTAGTGAAATGTTATTTTTGCAAGATTTATTTACGACTGCTTCCGGCATGGAAAAGCTTTGGTTCAACAACGCCGGTACTGGTTCCGGCATGCGAGAAAATTACAGTTCATCGTTGGTTTCTGGTACCGGCAAGGAAATGTTTTATAAAACCATACCGGAACTAGAAGATTAAAAATTTCATGTTCCTGTATAGAAATTGGAAGGTACCGGCATAGTAGTTTTTCTACAATCTATGCCGGTTTTATGATTTTTTCCCAAATTTTCATAGTCGACAGAAAACCGGCACTGTAATCTTGGTTGCTTCTATGCCGGCACTCTGCTAGTTTTGAGTATAAATCCATTTCGAATGCTTTTTTATTTCATTCCTAAGTAGTCTATTACATTGGATTTGAAACTTTAAATTAAAACATGCTAAAAAACATAGAATGGATTACATTTGGGTAAATATTATCTATTTCCATCCCTTATCAACAATTGCGAAACCTTTGAGCGTTTCCCGAATCTGTTCGAAGACATCGTCGGGGATGGGGGTGTCAAAGATCATCTTCATTGGTTCTTCTTATCTTTCAACATATTCCTTTCCCTTCATATAACACCCATCACACCCATCGATAGGCTTGCATTGGCCCTTGTGGTTTTCTCTTGACTCTGCTAGTTCAACAGCTTTGTCAAACCATTGAAACTCATCGCACTTTGGGTGATTCAAACACCTTAGAAACATTCTTCCATTTTCAGCATCATCAGTTTTTGCAATCCAAAACCGGCGTGTCCCATCACAGCTTCTACACTTTGAATAAATAAAAGGACAGTCCATGGCTAGATGAGAAGGTGACTTGCAAATTTGACACTTGCAATGATGACTCTGTAAGAGAAGATTATATTAGTTATGCGTCATAGTAGTGAAGATTATATTGTTAGTAATGTTTATTCTACTTACTTTGCAAATAGAGTTAGATGATGAATCTCCCATCCCTTGTGAAGCTTTAACCGTGCTTGCTTTCTTGAGAGAAGGATTTTTGTTATTTGGTGGGTGGTTTGTGTATATTTTTCCCAAGGAATGGGGGGTGTTATATACAAATGAATCACCAACGGTCTTATTTTTCAAAAAGCTAGCCGTTTTTTTTTTAATTTCACAAACACCGGCATAGTCGCTATTATAGGTCCAATGCTGGTTCCCTGTAACGACATTAAATATTGTTGTAAAACCATGATGGTAATGGTTGCATATTTGGCCCAATCTCTGTGAAGAAATTCCCTAGTACCGGCATGACTATCTTATGGCAAAACTGTACCTGAACCTGGTGCCGGCATTTTATGTCACAATCACTTCAATGCCGGTTTTGGTGATTTTCAAAAAAAAAAAAACCAGTCGTTGAGGTTTTTCTCTATATAAAGTGAGCTAATACTTGGACCCAAAAGTCCAAAACTCGTGTGTTCTTATATATCTCCTTGAGCCTCTTAACTTATAAACCCTAAACCCTAGAATAGTTATCTATAAATAGCTTAGTATAGTACCTAATCCCATATACAACAAATGGCATTGTTTGACTCGGAGGAAGATTTAGCAATCACCCAAGCATGGTACGCCGAAACTCATCCTTCAACTATAGATAACAGCATGCGGGATTCCATGTGGTTGAAGATTTTTAACAAATTTATTCACGATTACGGTAACCCGAAAGGAAGAACTGCCAAACAAATCGAGGAACGACACCACATCATCCTAAATGCGGTGGTTGATTATCTAAAAATGAAACATTGGATCAATCACGCTACTCGCAATAGATTGTCCCCTCAACAGCTCGTAAGTATCTTTATGATTAATTCGACATAATCTACTCGTTTGCAAATTTTATGTAACAAACAAAGTTTGTGTGCTGTTTTTTTGTAGAATGAGGCCGTGAAAACACGTTACTTACAAGAAAAGGGGGAAGCATTTATGTTTGAAGCCAACGTCAACCATATTTTTACCAAAGTCACGGAGTACCACCATCTGGGTGAATCGGAGATGGATTCTTCTTAAGAAGATTGTTAGTTTATTGGTGTTTGCTTAGGTTTTTATGGCATTTGGTTAGGTATTTCGTAAGGTTTTGTGGGTAGATCTCTATGTAAACCCTCACGAGACTATAACTCGTCCACTAGGGTCGCCTAGGGGTTTAAAGGCTTGATGCACGTGCTAAGTGCATTTGTTGTTCCGTCGACAAGGATTACATTTGAAATAAATTACATTTCCGGCATTCTATGTTTACATGCCGGTATAAAGTGTCAAAAACTATATTGTTTCTGTGTATAATAAACCAGGTACCGGCATTGATATTATATATGAAACAACGCCGGCTCCAACTTCCGGCGCGTCGCTTATCCTTATTACTATGCCGACAAATTCAAAATTCAAATTTTTGCAAGTACAACTTCATTGATTGAGTAGACTAATGGCCATATTCGGGCACCATCCTATAAATACACTTTTTCTCCCTACAAAACAACACACACCTGGTTCCATATACTCTAAAAAGCTTATATCATTGTATAATATTTCTAACTCTCCCAATACCTCAACATACAAAGAAATGACATCCTTTGATTCAAATGAAGATTTGGCGATCACCAAAGCTTGGTACGCGGAAACTCGAGCTAGGAGCCAGTCCTCCGTAAGGGTGGATTCCGTGACCTTTTGGGGTAAGGTATACAACAAATATATGCAAGAGTTTGGGAATCCGAATATAAGAAGTGTTCAACAGATTCATGATAGGCACCAAGTCATTGAAAGTGCGATACTTGCTTATTTAGAAATCCAAAAAACAATTTTCAATGATCCCCACTTTAACTTGTCCATTGACCAATTTGTAAGTATTGTTGTGGTTTATTTTACGTGATCCATGTTGTTTGATCTTCATACTAAACACCACTAACCAAGTAAGTTTGTGTTATGTTTTTGTAGCATGAAATCGTCAAAACGCGCTACTTGGAGGAAAAGGGGGAAGCATTCGCATTCGATTCAAGTTACCAATTCATGGAATCCAAAATCCCGTAGTATGCCCCGGAAATGATGGAGGGTGTATCGTCCTCGGACGAAGATTGACGGCTTTAGAAGTTTTAGTGTAGGTTTTGTGGGTAGATATCTATGTAAACCCTCACGAGACTATAACTCGTCCACTAGGGTAGTCTAGGGGTTCAAAGGCTTGATGCACATGCTAAGTGCATTCGTTGTTCCGTCGACAAGGATTAAATTTCAAATAAATTACATTTCCGGCATTCTATGTTTACATAATTCCATGCCGATACCGTGTACCGGCATGAATCTTATATATACTCTATATTATTCTTTGCCGGAATTCAGTGTCAAAATTCTGAGTGCAATAAATAATGTTCCGGATTTTTAGTTATATACATTAGCGTGCCGGCAACCGTTTCCGGCATTGTCTAAAATCTAACGTTCACTGCCGGAATAGAGCATTGAATGCATAACGGCTATTTTTTTTGAACCATAAACCAGTAAAGACCATTCCCGGCGTGGGATCTAAGATACTGACAATTCCGGAATGATAAAGTGGAAAAAAGCCGTTGTGTCCTCATCTATTTAAAGGAATGGATACACTTATTGCAGTTGATACCTCAAAAAAAAATAGGTGAGATCCAACACATCTCTCTCATGGCAACGAAATCACGAACTACCGATTTCAGAGATTTTTTATATGAAAAAAAAAATCCACTCCGATAGGGAATCAATCATCATCCACCACCAACTCAATTCCCATGATACTAGAAAAACTTAAAAGGAAGGAGCCAACCACCAAGTCACTTGCCGCAATGGAAGACGAGATACTTAAAAGGAAAAGAGTAGAAGAAGGGGAAGCAATACAAGAAAAATATCGCAAAGAAACTGAAGAGATAATCGAACGTGTAAAACAAGCGAAGATAGAAGCGGATGTTGAGGAAGAAACCGAATGGATTAAGAATTACTTCATAGTTTCGGATTTGCCGGAAGATCACCGCCCTTCAAACCTTTTTTGGGGTCTTGTTTCGGATGGTCCTTATATGTCGAGGTTCTATGACGGCAAGTGCAAGAAACGCAAAATGGATTACGGGGATGAGTTTGTAGCGAATCGGACATTTCCCTCATAAAATTATGTCGCAAATACACCGAGTTTCTCGCAAGATACCTAGATAATAGGTATCAAGCTCAGGCCGCATATACCAAATGGAGAAAAGAGCCTTTTAGGCATTTCAAAGCTGCGTTGTTTGTTGAATCTCGTACCAAGAAATGATGTTAGTTGCAATTAGTTTGAGATCTTTCATTTTATGTGTTTAATGTTTATGTGTAATGTTGTTTATGTGTTTAATGCTTTTTAATTTATTTCCTTAGTATTAATATGAAGCCCAATTTGGGTCAGTTTGCTTAAACCTTTTGGAGACGCGTTAATAATGAATCAAGAATCACTACCGGCGTTGAACTGTGATCAGCATACTATGTCGGTTTTATGGTTACAATTGAAACTTATTGTCAGAATTCCGGCATTGAATTGTGCCATCTTTCCATGCCGGCATCCTGACGGTTACAAACACAAGTTATGTGGCAGTTACAAACTCCTTCATTTCACTAATTTGACGGTTACAAACTATTTTATCCCACTTATTTGATGGTTATAAAATCCTTAATACCAGTTTATGCGCCGGTTACAAACTCCTTCATTCTATTTAAGTGATGGTTATAGAAAGGAAATTATTCAATCTCCCTTTGTATTCACTCTCCCTTTTTTTTTTCATCTTCTATACCAAAGACAATGGGTCGTCGCAAACCTCGTGAAAAACCCATAACCAATCCTGAAGAATCTTCTGATGATGGTGGTAAATCGAAATCAAAAGCACAAGAAATGGAGGAGCCTGAAGAGTCTGTTGGTGAGGCTGGAATAACACAATTGCTCCGATAAGTGATGTATATGTTGAATTGAAGTATTTTTAGGGTTTATCCAAAGTGAAACTTGTATGTTTAGTCTTTCTACTACACTATAAGTAAATTTTGAAATCGAAATTTGTAGTTTAGTTACATGTTTGATTCGTGGTAGAATTCAATTTTAAAATCATGCCAGATTATATGTCTTGAATCCCTATTTTATTGCATGGCCCTGCCGGCATGAACAATTAATTGAATACCATGCCGGTTGCCGTTTCCGGCGTTGTATATTTGATCAATACTATGTCGTTTTCATTAGCCTCTTTTGTTAAAAACTCTGTACTGAAATTACAACGTTCTGGCATGCACTGTACCTATCTTATAATGCCGGAAACCGTGCCGTCAGTGTCTATATGTGAAAGTACTATGCCGGTTTTCTTTACCAAAAATTGTTAATTTTCTGTCTAAAATTCAAGACAACCGACATGGATGTTTAATTATATACAATACCGGCCCTGATCCCGACATTGATGTTATGTTCAACATATATGCCGGCTGTGATTATTTAACTCAGTTTACATATTGGAACATAGGTCAAAAGCAGAAAAAAAAAGAACAAAGGAAAAGGCAAAGGCAAAGCTGTTGTAGAAGCAAAACGTAAGTCTTCTTTCTCGACGTAGCCATCCTGATCTGGCTACTGCTAAGGTGACAATTCGGGATCAACCTACAAGCGACTCAACCAACAGTGATGATGATGATGAGTGGGAACAATTACCTGTACCGGAACGAGCACGTGGCTCATCCTCACAAGCAGGTAACTTAGGACAAACTGGTGTCGGAGTTGAAGCCCCTAAGGATAATGAAAAGGCACCCCCAGCCCACCTTCCTGATAAATATGACATGATTCCAGACCGCGATGACGGCAAACATTGGGGTGAACCGATAAACCCCCAACTCTTATTTTCTTACAAAGACTCTTGGGCTCGTTGGATCTATCAAACTTATGTAAGACGTTTGCATCTTCTTATTATATTATTTTATCTTGTTATTATATTATTTATCTGGGATCAAGTGAATTTAATTAAGTTTGGTGTGTTTTTATAGGATCACAAGAAAGCCTTCTGTGTTAGCCGCCATCAACAGTCGGACGTATGGCCTTTGAAGTATGAGTGTGACGCTGTTAAAGCAATAGTCAAAACATCTGCGTTGTATCCCGCGATTAAAAATTATGTGGCCACTGATACCGTCACGGTGAGATGCTTTTTGGAGCGGTTTTTTGGTGAAACTAATACCATGCATTTTCCTTTTGGCGAGATGACCATTATCCCTGAAGATGTCCAAAGGATAATAGGTCTAGAGGTTGTTGGGAAAGTCGTTAAGGTAGGAGATGACTCTAACGACCTAGGATGGGACAAGATCTATGAGCTGACTTCTAAGTTGTTTGGATGGGACAAGGAAACCACTTTGGCAAATATGTACAAGACAAGCGTTCCCAAACAAAGACTATCACATTCGTCAAACTCGTTGAATTGTTTGGGAACACGAAGAACAATGAATTGAATCCCGAACAAGTTCAGCAAACTGTCGCTGCTTATATGTTGTTCATCTTGGACTCCGCTATATTCCCTGACGCTAATGGTAACAAGGTACATATGAACAACCTACAATACTTGGATCCGTTGGAAAAGGTTCATGAGTATTCATGAGGCACTGCTTTATTGGCACATTTTTTGACAGAAATGTGTCGAGCTTCTAAGGCGAACGCCCGTCAATTTAATGGGAATTTCACTGTAATTCAGGTATAGTAAACTACTTATTGTTTGATTGTTGTCATTACATTTGTTAGTTTCCAATTATTCTTATACATTTCATTGGAACGATCTTTCATTGGCGTAGGTGTGGGCTTATGAACATTTCACAAAATTGTTTATACGGTATAAAGGATTGAAGGTTTTCACAGAATATCAACAGAATAGGCCTTTAGGTCAGAAATACTTCTTCAAAAATACCCCAAGGCCCAATAACAAGAAACGGTTATTAGCAATGAGATTGGCTTTGGGTTCGGTGGCTGTCCAAGATGTTGTGTTTGACCCATATAGGAATGCCAGAGGAGTTTACTTCGAAAGACGTGACATGTTTCATTTTACAGCGGACCGTTATTTCATCCAAAAGGATTTGTTATGCACAACCCTCGTCGTGTAATGCGCCAACTTGGGTACAAGCAGAAAGATGTCACGGATACATCTTATCAGAAATTCTCTCATGACTTTCCTCAATGCTAATCAAATGAGAACCATACTCTCGTAGTTTACGACCCAAAAGCTATTCTTGCGCATTGGAGTGAGAGGGAAGAACAAGGACTTTTGTTGGATAGGTCTGATTGGGAATTGGCTAAAAACGGTTATGAGAGTGAACCAACCTTCCTAAGAGGCCATCGGAAGTACTCGCATCCTTATGTTGTATGCCCAGATGTGGTAGAAGTTCTTCCACCACTATCACGTCCCTCCACAACTCCGACAACTGTACCCGCACTTCTACAACTCGTTACCTTGTTGGTACGTACGTCTTGTTCATTACTAATCTTTTAATCTATATCTATGAACTTATACAATTGTACATACTAAGTACATGTTTAATAATTCCTTAACAACGTCAGCGGATTGGAAATTTGTCAAAGTTCTTTAAGAAAAAGAACAAGAAAGGAGAGGTGCTGACCAAGAAATAAATGGAGAACGTCGAGCAAAAGATCGACAAAATTGAAGATCTGAAGGCAAATGACTTGTGGGGCGAAAGGAAGAAGAGGGCATACAAGAAGCCAAGAACCGAGTGATCGTGTGTTTCTTCTATAGTATTGGTTTGGTTTGAACAATCTAGTGTTGGTTTATGTTTGTTTGTGAGTCTTGAACAATGTGTTTGTTTGTGTGTTTTGCTATACTCTTTGCTTGACTTGGTTTATGTTTGATTTTTTTTCGGTTTGGAACAACATAACTTAGGAGTTTGTTCTGGTATACAATCTATTATTGTTATTATATTTATTATGTTGATAAACTTGTGTCAAATTACCTCTTTTACAGAGTTTGAATGTGGCAAGATCACATAAATTTCTAAGTTATCTCAAGTACCGGTATGCTCGAAAAGAGTAAAATCAATGTAAGTTTCCTAAATGAAAGAGTTCCGGCATTTAAATGTGTTTGGATACTATGCCATTGGTCTGCAATCCCCTTGGCAAATATGTTTTTGACAGAAAACCGGCACTGTTAAGATGTTAACTTCTATGCCGGCGAATTTACTGATTTCTCTGGATGTTTTTTCTGTATTTCTGGCATGGTTCCAAAACAACAATCTACACCGGCACCATAGTTCCGGCGTAATAATTATAAAAACAACTATGCCGGCAAAGGCATCAGAATATGATTTAATGTTTATAATTCAAAACTTCCAAAAAAAACAAAAGGTTGCGTATTAGTGAACCACATATACCGGAATTACTCATCATCGCTTCCACACATATTAACTTGAATCTCCTCCTCTTGAAGAGGTTTCTTTGATAAGGCCAACGCATCCCAAAATTGGTGATTCTCCTCATACAATGCCATCCATCCCTTCCAGATATTGGGATCTAGATCCTTGTTTTTTACCATCCCACAAACAGGTGGCAATGGACAATTGTCCTTAAGTTTTGGAATAACGAAATGATTATCGTTCACGAACGCCAAAACAACTCTTCTCTTCTTAAGGGATCCTTCACATTTTTGCCACTTTGGGGTAAATGTTACTTCTACGGTGGGGGTAAAATAATGAATAACACATCTAAATGTATCCGCCACTAGATGCCCACAAAGCGGCATTCTCATCCAATATTGAGAAGGAAGAAAGTTCATCTCATGCTCGGGCCCTAATACTTGAGAATTCATTTCATCAAACCCCTCGCCTACAACAAGCAATTGCTCATAAAAGCTCATCTTGTTCACAAGTTGTTCGGCCATCCTCGTTCTAGCATATCGGCATGGTGTCATACCTCTACTAACCACCGTGTCAAAGATTCCTAATTATTCTGTCACAGTATGATAGCCACAATTTCCATCTCCATCGACATCATCCGTATATACAATATACTCGCGAATAACCTCAGGAAGTTGGTCTATGTAAGACTCTATCTTGGTATGATAAATTATAATTGTCCTACCTGTCTGGGATCCTTATACATCTTCATATTACCCTTTTCTAACTTGATTATATCCAAACCATCCTCTGCAATCTCTAAACTTGCACTGTCTTCGATATGTGATAGAAGTCCGTACTTCCTTGGCCTACCCCTTCGCCTTGGAACTAAAACTACATCAACTTTGATATCACTTGGGTTTGTCACCACCTTTGCCTCGTCACCTTGTTGTTCTATGTCACTTGATGTTGATACATTTGGAAGCCTACCCCTTTTCCTTGGAACCTTCGCTAGATCGACTATGGGTATGGTTTCGGAATGCTCACCTTGTTGTTCTATGTCACTTGATATTGATACCTTTGGAGGCCTACCCTTTTTCCTTGGAACCTCCGCTAGATTGACTAGGGGTATGGCTTCGGAATGCTCACCTTGTTGTTTTTTGTAACTTGATGTTGATACCTTTGGAGGCCTACCCCTTTTCCTTGGAACCTACGCTAGATCGACTAGGGGTATGGCTTCGGAATGCTCACCTTGTTGTTCTTTGTCACTTGATGTTGATACCTTTGGAGGCCTACCCTTTTTCTTTGGAACCTCCGCTAGATCGACTAGGGGTATGGCTTCGGAATGCTCACCTTGTTGTTCTTTGTCACTTGATGTTGATACCTTTGGCGTCCTACCCCTTTTCCTTGGAACCTCCGTTAGATCGACTATGGGTATGGCTTCGGAATGCTCACCTTCTTTTTCTTTGTAACTTGATGTTGATACCTTTGGCGGCCTACCCCTCTTCATTGGAACCTCCGATGAGTTGGCTTTTAGTGTGGATACGGAATCCTGCGTTTGTTGTTGACTTGATAGCGGTTCATTCCTCGGCCTACCTCTTTTGTTTGGAACCTGCGCTTCCACGAACCTTTGTTTCGAAATATCACTTGCGGTTATATCTCGTTTCTTACTTGCCACACGTTCTTCTTCATGTTAAGTCATTTCTTTCAATTCTACCCTTTGTTTTCTCCTTGACGTTTTAGTTTGGGGTCTACCTATTGGATCTCCCTTTCTTGGTTCTTTGCTTTGTGCGATCCATGGGCGAGTAATTAGCCTTATTTGGCTCAACAAGACTTGTCAGCTTACCGAGCTGCCACGTGAGTAAGCTTCGAAGAAATCCTTTGCTTCGTTCGTATCCCATGGAGATTTCCTGGGATCTGCCGAAGGGGGAGGGTCGAAAGATAGTTGCTTCCAAAACGGATCAATAACCTCAATAGGTATCACTTCTCCATACTTCACAAGCATATGACGACACGGAAGCCCCAATGAGGACATGTCAGGACAAATACACACATCATCCGGTTTTCCGTAATTTTTCTCATATTCCATTTGTCTCATCATATGTTTTATTCCCCAATGAGAGACGTTGAATTCTATTCCTTGGAGCAACTTACCATAAAGAAGAAATTGAGTCATCCTTTCCATTGATCTTTTCTAAAAATCCTCCTTGATCCTATTGATATCAGCCTTAATGTATTGCTCCATTTCCTCGGTGACCGTAACCACATTTCCTTGACCGGATTGGATGAGATCTTTAAATCTCCCATGAGCGGACTCCGCTGCACTAGTTGCTTCAGTCTTGAAGTGTCTATACCGGTTTTTCCATGCACGTACAAATTTTTCCTTGAACTTATCCAACCATTGAGTCCGACAATACCAGACGGCAGTCGGATAAACTTCGTTCCAATCGGCAATAAACTTCTCCAATCTCTTTTCGTACATAAACTCGGTAAGAGACCAATAAACTTTCTCCCAATCTCTTAGAAATTCCAACCACTTTTTATGATTTTCCGCATGTTCTTTGTCCACTCGCTCCTTTATCTTGCCTCTCTCATCTTCTTCTTCTTCTTCTTCTTCTTCAGGGGATAGTTTATTCTTTCGAACATCTTCCTCTAGTTGAACAATCATTCTCTTCTTAATATCCGCCTTAGTGGGTTCAAACAAGGCATGGCAAGTTTTTATGATATTTTGACGTATATGATACGTACATAGGAAATTTTGTGCGTCCGGGAAAACGTCGGATATTGCTTTCATTAATGCGTCATCTTGATCGGTTACGATCACCCTCGAAAGTTGATTTTCCCGGAAGAATAATTTCAATTGTCGTAATGCCCAATGATAATTATAGTCCCTCTCGTTTTCCATTAAACACCAAGCCAATGTGAATGTTACCTTGTCCGAGGTTTGCCCCATGATGTTGAACAACGACATATTGTATTTATTGTCTTGTAGGTACAATCCATCAAAAGAACACCACAACATGTATTTGCCAATTGTGAAAGCAAAGGATGCGAAATGAGTATTTGAAGGGGATTCTCGCCCGACCCTCTTTTAATGATACGTGTGTAGTTGTAATCCCAAGCCATCTTTTCAAATTCTTGCATAACGAACCTCCCTTTCCATTCCACCCTTCTAATAGTTGCTTGTGCGCTACAAATTGTACGTAGAGAAGACACGTTGGACTCATCCTTTTCCTTGAAGCCTATGAGAATTTGTCTCGGTTTGATAAGTGCTTTGGTCAATTATTTACATCCTCAAACTCATGAGGTTTTAGCTTCGCAACTAGGGAGTGACCAACAAAATCTTTCGGATCCCGGTGGTTATGACAGCCACACAAAACCTCACAATCCCGGTGGTTATGACCAACTAGGGAATTTTTCATGTCATTTAAACGGAATATAAGCTTAAACGTGCAATCATTCTTCCTCGTACGAGTCTTGTATACCCTATTAGTCTTCTTTAGATATACATAATCCTTTCTCTTGTGGCTATTCTTCTCCTTGTATTTCCCACTTCTCTCGCAAGCCATCTCAAAACGCCTATTTGAACCTTCGGTATTCCTCACCAACACACACATGTTCTTAAGAGCCGTCTCTTTAGCCCAAGCGATTGCTTCATTTCGATCTATTATTCCCTACATAAAATCAATTTCACATTCATTAGAAGGTTCATTACTAGCAATCCATTAGTAAAGTATTCTTTGGTCACATACCGGAGGTATTTTATAGTATTCTGACGTATCCCGATAAAACGCATTTGCATTTGTTGGATCAATATATGTCACCACCTAAAGATCGAATGAAAATTAGTTCCAAACGAAATTAAAACACTATGCCGGAAACTCGTACCGGCATGCTCGACCAGTGTTCCGGCATAGTCGAACTTAGCCAAAACTGAAGACCAAATTTGAAACATATTCCGGCATACATTATTCATTAGAAATCAACGCCGGAAGAAAAGGTGCCGGCATTCTCGTAATTTATTGTCCCAAGCCGGTACACGCTACCAGCATTAAAATTAATTAATATGTAGTGCCGGTATTTAGCTTTGGAAAACATTTATTCTTGTATGTTTTTTGGTAGGTACCGACATTGTAAATTTGAAACTCAACAACGCCTGTTCCGATGCCGGCATTCTCGGTATTGATGGTACAACGCCGGTAACTAGTTCCGGCGTTGATGTTTATTAATTTTCCATGTCGGTTGTTGGTTTTAGATGGAAATGTTTCCTGTATGTTTTTAATGCAGTTCCGGCATGGTAACTTATCAATGAACCCATGCCGGTTTAATATTCCGCAGTATATTCCTTGGTAGGTAAAAAAACTGTGTAACGACATTGTTTTTTGGTAGAATACTATGCCAGATCAATATTCAAATTGGGGGATATCGCTTTACCGGCATGGTCGTAGTATGAATTCCATGCCGGTAACGCGTCTGCCGGCATGGTATTCATACTACGACCATGCCGGCACCGAGGTTTTACAGTTGAAAAAATGGTGGGTTTAAAGAAAAAAATCGATTTTTCAACCTCCTAGCAGCTTTACCTGTGTATTGGGGATGCTTGCATGTTGTGAAAGTTTACTTTCTTGTGTAGCTTCTTCGAAAAACTCTCCATACTCGTCAAAATCATCATTCAAGGGTGTTGGCTTAACAAAGAGTTGCAATTGAGAGTTGTTGTCGTTAGCTCCTTGTTGTAGTAGAGCTAAAGATTCAGCAGCTGCAATTCTCTCCTCACAATCATCTTCCATTTTCACAAAAAAATTTCCACTCAAAAATATTTTTCCCTCCTTCTACTCTCACCTCATTCACCCAAATTCAAATAAAACACACACTAATCATTTATCAAAAATCTTATGATTTTACTAATTATTATTAATCACTAATCCTGATTAGTGAGAGGTAGATTAGGCAATACGTAAAATACTTAGATAATGGGTGACCCCGAATTGATATCTGGATCCTGTTTTTGTCCTTTTCTTATATCCCCCAATTCCTTTTTTTATCCCCAATTTCGCATTCTTCTTTAGATCACGTAGAAGTAAAGAAAATAGAAAACAAGATCCACGAAACAGAAACAAAAACAAAATATTTAACGTGGTTCGACAATATGCCTACGTCCACCAACCGTTTCAATCAACTCTTATTATAAAACAAATTTACAGAGAATTAAACCTTAACGATTGATGAATCAATCAATCAAACTATGACCAGGAGAATGTTGTTCATAAACATCAAACAATTTTCTATGAACAAAATGTTCTAAACCCTAAAACTCCCTAGTTATGAGAACTATTCTCTAAATTGTGTTGTGGTGTTTCCCTAAGACTTGTACGCCTATTTATATAGGTTACAAACTTGTATTCCAAGTATATGAGTTATACTAGGAAACCTAGAGTTTAACTAAATCATAAAACCTTGAGTTTAACCAAAACAGGAAACCTCTTATTCCAGAATCAGGAAACACCTCTAAAAGATTCTAGATATTCTTAAACATCGACAACTTCTAACAATTCTCCACCTTGCCGATGTTTCCACCAAACAGAGTTAATCTTAAAAAAAAATTAATCGTAGCGTCAAATGCTCCCATGGCATCAATAACGAGCAGTATTGATCAAGCTGAGACACCTCACGAATTTGACCTTCGAAACGACTTTTGTCAACATGTCTGTTGGATTATCTTTTGTATCAACCTTCAATAGTTGTATTAACCCGTTATCAACCACTTATCTAACTTTATGGTAACGAACAACACTATGCTTGGTGCGTCCATGAAATATTTGGTTCTTTGCTAAATGAATAGCACTTTGACTATTACAGTTCACAACAACACTCCCTTGTGTAATCCCCAAGTCTTCAACTAAACCACGAAGCCATAAATCTTCCTCAGCAGCCTATGTTACATCAATATACTTTGCTTTCGTAGTAAACAAAGCTAAGATTGATTGTAACATAGACCTTCAACTGATAGGTCCTCCACTCAATGTAAAACAATACCCCGTAGTAGAACGACACTTATCTCTATCACCCGCATAATCTGAATCAACAAATCCACAGACCTTCAAACTCTGCTCCTTCTCAAACACTAAATTAATATCCAAGGTCCCTTGAATATATCTCAAAATTCCCTTCACCACGAACCAATATTCTCTCCCAGGATTAGCCATATACCGACTTACTAAACCAATTGCTTGTGCAATATCCGGACGAGTACAAACCATATCATAGATCAAAAAGCCTACCGCATTAGCATTGAGAACCTTCGACATAAACTCGTTTTCCTTAATTGTAATAGGACACAACTGTTTTGATAACTTAACCGTAGGAGATATTGGAACACTAATAGCTTTGGAGTTATGCATTCCAAAACAACGAAGAACCTTCTCAAGATAAGATTTCTAAATAATACATAACTTCCCCTTAGATCTATATTGAATAATCTCCATACCCAAAATCTTCTTAGCCAGACCAAAATCCTTCATATCAAACTCCAAACTCAACTGTTTCTTCAAAACATCGATTCATGACTTGATCTTGGAAGCTACGAGCATGTCATCCATATAAAGTATGAGATAAACAAAATTTCATCAGGAAACTTCTTAAAGTACACACACTGATCGTACTCACTACGAGTATACTTTTGCTGCAACATAAACGTATCAAACCTCTTATACCATTGTCTTGGTGATTGCTTCAAAGCATACAATTCTTTCTCAAGTCGACACACATAATCTTCCTTACCAGCGACTTCATAACCAATGGGTTGTGACATATAAATTTCTTCCTCCAAATCTCCATGCAAGAAAGCAGTCTTGATATCTAATTGCTCGATCTTTAAGTCAAACTGTGCCACAAATGTTAAAAAGACTCGGGTAAAAGTGTTTTTAACAACTGGAGAGAAAACTTCATTATAATCCACACCTTCTCTTTGTGCATATCCCTTAGACTCTAACCTTGCTTTATATCGTACAACACTGACGATACCCCTGGAATCTAGAATTCCATCATTTACCGTGTAAACCCACTTGCACCCAATTTTCTTTCGATCCTTAGGTAACTTAACAAGTTCCCAAGTGTCATTCTTGTGAAGAGACTTCATCTCCTAATCCATGGTTGTTTTCCATTCAACGACATGAGTATTACTCATGGCCTTCTCAAAGGTAAACTCTCATCCTCAAAAACAGATAATACGTAAGACTCCTACTCATCAAAACCATAATGAACGGGTGCAGGTCTCTCACGTTAAGACGTCAAGGATAGAATATTCTCAACTTGTTGTTGTGTAGATTCCTCACCAGGAACCTCAAACTCAACTCCATCTTCTACAAAAGATTCTTTTTCTTTTTATATAGTAGATGAACTAGGAACTCTTTGCTCCACCTGCATCGAATCATACTCTCACTTTCAATTTGAGAGTCTCAACCTATGAACTTTTTTGAATCAAGCATCACTTTCTCATTAAAGGTCACATCACGACTAATTATGTACTGATTCAATTCTATACACCATAGACGATATCCTTTCACACCTAGTGGACCAACCTAAGAAAATTACTTTCTTATCCCAAACATCAAAATTATTTCTTTAACATGAAAATAGGTTGGACAACTGAACACTCTTAAATTAGAATAGTTCACGGGATTACCAGTTCGTACCTCCATAGGTGACTTAGACTTAATAGCTATTGATGACGACCAATTCACTAAATAGCACGCCGTATTAAGTGCTTCAGCCCGCCAAATCTTTTCCAAACTTGTGTTTGAAACCATGCAATGTGCTCTCTCAAGTAAAGTTCGATTCATTATCTCCGCTACTCCATTTTTTTGTGGTGTGCCTTTGACTGTGAAGTGCCTAACGATGTCTTGTTTCTCGCAAAACTTCTTCAGTAGGTCTTCGATGTATTCATCGCTATTATCAGAACGTATCTTCTTAACCACACGACCAAGTTGTTTCTCTACCATGGTCTTCCACTTCTTAAACACCCCGGTGACTTCATTCTTATGCTTCATTGTGTAAATCCAAACTCTCCTCGAAAAGTCATCGATAAAGGTCACGAACCACCTAGCACCTCCCTTAGAAATTGTACGAGAGGGACCCCCAAACATCCGAATGGATGTAATCTAACATACCCTGCGTATGGTGTAAAATGGTACCAAAAATTTTCCTACATTGCTTTCCGAATATACTGTGCTCACAGAAATCAAGCTCGCAAGTATTCTCACCACCAAGCAAGCCTTTACTACTCAACATGGACATACCTTTCTCACTCGTATGCCCAAGACGCATATGCCATAAACGTGTTGACTCCACCTGTATCTCATCAATTGATTGAGAAACCATAGCTCTACCACAAACTATATCTCCTTGTAAGAAATATAAATTACCATGTCTTTCACCGGTCATCTTCAAACTACCATCATAGAATACCTTCAAGTATCCATATTCAGCAATATACTTGCATCCAAGATATTCAAGTACTCCTAATGAAATCAAACTCTTTCTCAAATCTGGAACATGTCTAACCTTTGAAAGTGTTGTGCTAACACCATGCAAATGAACTTGTACTGTACCAACACCAACTGTTTTGCAGGAGTTAGCATTACCCATCATAATAGTACCACCATTCACTTATCTATAAGTGGTAAAACAATCCTTAGAAGGACACATATGATACGAAGCACCGGAATCAAGCATCCAACTATCATTAAGATAAGTATTTGATGTAACTGTTAACACTTCCTCATCAAAACCGCACATCGGGTCTTCTAAAACTTCGCTGCCTTCAGCAACCGAAGCAATAACATTCTTCGAATTTGATTTCTCACATTTCTCATCTTTTGCCTTAAGCTTGAGACAACATCCCTAATATGACTAGTTTTTCGACAATAATAACACTTAATATCGCTCTTTTTGAAACGATTCTTTGACTTCTTACCATTCTTTCCTCTATCAAAAAACAAGCTATCGACTTGTGCTTCATCGCTGAACTCTTGTTTCTTTAATTCCTTAGCTTGTAAAGCAGACACCACATCATCGAAAACCAACTTTTCGTCTTCATCGGTTTTCCCATTCAACAAATAGTCAACGAAAGCATCATACGACAAAGAAAAAGAACATAATAATATCATAAATTTATCCTTATCAGAGGCACTGATATTAGACAAATCAAAACTGAAAAAGCGGGGGTATAACAACTGTTAGAGCAGTGATCGGTCGAACTCGCAAGCGTTGCTATCTCAAGCTTTTTTGTCAAGTTTAGTTGTCAAAACTTTAAATCTTGATTTCTAGTCTACTTATATCTAAGTCTCGAATTAGGATAGAAAGTGTAGTTGAGCATTAGACTTCACGGCGTTCATCGATTGAGTACGAAGAACTACTAAGAGGATCTTGTAGAACTTCATCAACAAAAGGTATGTGGAGACTTGAACTCATCTATCACTCAAAAGTTTATCTACTTTATCTCCTATTTGAGACAAAAGTCGTATAGCTAAAAAAAACTTCGATTATACACATTTAATATTTCGAGTTGAGTTTAACTCGCTTACATATTTCTCGATATATGTGTTGGTAAGCTTTCGCTTTGACCAAGTTCACCTTATATTCTTAACGAAATTCAAAAGATTATCATGTTAAAATCTCCTTGAAATATCTTATATGATTTGTGTGAGACAGTCATTTGATGTAGACTCAGAATGTTTCGTATTAATCATTCGTTCACTTGAAAATTGCTTTGAAGCTAATAGTTTGTGTGAGACAGCTATTGTCGTCTTCTAAGAATGTTTCAATGATTGAAATGGGAGTTTAGAACAAATAACCATGATTGGATGTAGCACAGTATGCGTACTTGTATGCTAACTGTTGCTAGTCATTCCAAGTCTGGGAACCATAGTATGCATACCCGTATGCGTACTGTTTGGTTAATGAAAGTCCAGTAACTTATTATGCATACCGGTATGCGTACTGGTGTGAGCTTCAAGTTCCAGAAATTCAACTGAGTTTGGAAGGTATGCGTACCCGTTCGCATACTGGCGAACCCAAACTTAGTCCGGCCACTTAGGTATGCGTACTCGTATGCATACTTGAGTAGGTTATGTTCTAAAATCGGTTTGTTCATGAACTAAAACATTTATATAATAAGGAATGAAATCTTTTGCAAACCGTGGCTATAATGTTCATGAATTGATTCGAGTGATTCAAAACCGATTTTGCTTTAATATTGTCTTGTATACTTCTAGGAGAATATAAACAATTGAACAACTCTGGAACTAGTATCATTTGAGTCATTTGAACTAGTGATGGTTAAGATGAACAAGGTTGATATGGAAGTGTTCATATGGCTAATTAACTTCGGTTAACTATTGTTGAGCCAACAAAGGTGTACACGTTTAGGTACGGTTACTCGTATCTAAAAGAAATCACTTTTCATTTATGTGTAACAAGCTAAGTTCGATCTACTGATTGAAAGATATTAGCTTGAGTCTAATCAGGTTTTCATCTAACAGTGAATATTGAATGCTTTGTTACCAAGGTAACATTGATTGCGAACCCTGATTGGAAGGGTATATAAAGCAAAACTCTAGCAACTGGGAAACCTAATCCCCACATCTCATGTGTGATACTAGTTGCGACTACAGTCGATTCTCCTTTGACCTTAGGTTTTTCCAAAACCCAATAGGTTAACGATTTAAAGACTTCATTGGGATTGTGAAGCCAGACCCAACTATTTTCTCTGTAGTTGCGTATTCCGATCTTGTTGTTTTCTATAGTATTGAGTACTATCTTCTTTAAGATTTGTTAGGGATTTAGTATCAGACAGGCAAGATAAAAAGTAGTCACAAACATCTTCATCTCATCGTTTGTGATTCCGCAACATCTTGTTTCGCTACTATACGGTTAAGATTATTGTGAGGTGATTGATATTACTAGGATTTTTTTCGGGGAATATAAGTTTGGTGTATCAATTGGTTCCTGTTCACCTTGATTTATCAAAAGACGGAACAAAACTCATAGGTGTATCCATGGGAGACAGATTTATCTATTCAATAGACTTTTCTGTGTGAGACAGATTGGTTTATCAAGTTTTCGACTTTGGGTCGTTACAACTCTTAGTTGTGGGTGAGATCAGCTAAGGGAATCAAGTGTGCAGAATCCGACGTGGTTCTAGAGTCGTAAGGAATGCGACAGTACCTTGATTAGTGTGAGATTAGTTGGAGCTCAACTACATTCCAGTCCGAAGTTAACTTGGAGTAGGCCAGTGTCTGTAGCGGCTTAATACAGTGTGATGTTAAAATATGGACTAGGTCCCGGGGTTTTTATGCATTTGCGGTTTCTTTGTTAACAAAACTTCTGGTGTCTGTGTTATTTCTTTTTTGCATTATATTTGTGTATATAATTGAAATATCACAGGTCATGTGTAAGCTCAATCAATTGTGAATCCAACCTTTCGTTGTTGATTAAATTGATTGACACTTGGATATTGGTTTTTGATACCGTCCAAGTTATTTCTTATATTCAATCGGGATCTCAAATTCCTATTTGTTTGATTACAGATTGAATTAAGAAATTGAGATATAACTCTTGGATATACTTTTCTTAAGATTGAGTCTGACTGTCTAGTTGATTCTCTTGAAAGTATATTGGAATTGGTCCATACAAATTGCGAAGCGAAATATTGGGTGTGTTTATTAGACCCCCGCTTTTTCAACAACCACACCTAATATTTCGTTTAGGCAATTTGTATGGACTAAGTCCAATATATTTCCAAGAGTATCAACTAGACAGTCAGACTCAATCAAGGAAAATCCGTCCAAGAGTTATATCTTTGTTTCTCAATGTAATCAGCAAATAAGATAGATAGAAATCTGCGAGACTGATTATTATGAGAAACAACTTGAACGGTACCAAAGACCAATGTTCAAGTTCCGATAAATTTATATCAACAACCAAAGGTTGGATTATCTAATTGATTGAACTACGCACAACCTGTGATATTTCAATTATATAAATAAATATAATGCAGAAAAGAAATAACACAGACACCAGAAATTTTGTTAACGAGGAAACCGCAAATGTAGAAAAACCATGAGACCTAGTCCATATTTGAAAACCACACTGTATTAAGCCGCTACAGACTCTAGCCTACTACAAGTTAACTTCGAACTGGAATGCAGTTGATCCCTTACCAATCTCAAACTGATTAACGACAGTTGCGTTCCTTACATCTCTGAATCCCAATAGACTCTAAGCACTTGATTCCCGTAGATGATCTCAGCCACAACTAAGAGTTTCTATGACCCAAAGTTGAAGACTTGATAAACAAATCTGTCTCACACAGAAAAGTTTATTGCATAGATAAATCTATCTCCCACAGAAATACCTACGAGTTTTTGTTCCTTCTTTTGATAAATCAAGGTGAACAAGAGCCAATTGATACACCGTACTTATATTTCTGAAGAACAACCTAGTAATATCAATCACCTCACAATAACTTAACCGAATGGTAGCAGAACAAGATATTGTGAAATCACAAAAATGAGACGAAGAGCTTTGCGATTACTTTTTATCTTAACTATCGGAGATTAAATCTCGAGCAAATCTTAGAGAAGATAATACTCAAAGTAAGATCAGAACACGCAACTACAGAGAAAATAGTTGGGTCTGGCTTCAGAATCCAATGAAGTCTTTAAGTCGTTAACCTATAATGGTTTTAGAAAAACCTTGGGGTAAAGGAGAATCGAATCTGGTCGCAACTAGTATCACATATGAGGTGTGGGGATTAGGTTTCCCAATTGCTAGAGTTCTCCCTTAAATAGTCTTCGAATCAACGTTTGCAATCAATGTTACCTTGTTAACAAAGCATTCAATATTCATCGTTAGATGAAAACCTGATTAGATTCAAGCTAATATATTTCAACCGTTATATGGTCTTGGCTTGTTACACACAAATGAAATGTACCTTCATTTAGATATGGGTAACCGTACCTAAACGTGTACACTTAGTTGGCTCAACAATAGTTAACCGAAGTTAGCCATATGAACACTTTCATATCAACCTTGTTCATCTTAATCAAAACTGGTTCAGATGGCTCAAATGAAACTAGTTATAGATTTTTTCAATTGTTTATATTCTCATAGAAGTATACAAGACACAATTGAAGCAAAATCGGTTTTGATTCACTCGAATCAATTCATGAACATTATAGCCACTGTTTGGAAAGATTGCACTACTTATCATATAAATGTATTTGTTCATGAGTATGTAAACATACTTAACCGATTTTAGAACTTAAACCACTCAAGTATGCAAACGGGTACGCATACTTAAGTTCCTGGACTTGGTCTTGTTCGCCAATATGCAAACGGGTACGCATACTGCCGTTCATGACCGAACTTAGTTGAAATCAGTACGCATACGGGTATGCATACTATAGTTCCCGGACTTCAACTGTTGAATCAGTATGCGTACGGGTATGCATACTAAATTCCTGGATTTGGAAAACACTTGCAACAGTTAGCATACAAGTACACATATTGTGCAATGTCCAATCAATGGTTAATTGTTCTAAACTCTCATTTTAATCATTGAAACATTCTTAGAAGACGAGAATAGCTGTCTCACATAGATTATTAGCTTTAACCTTCAAAGCAATTTTCAAGTGATCAAATAATCAATACGAAATATTCTGAGTCTACATCAAATGATTGTCTCAAACAAATCATATAAGATGTTACCAGGCGATTTTCACATGATCATCATCTTTTGACTTTTGTCAAGAATAAAAGATGAACTTGGTTAAAGAGAAAGCTTACCAACACATATTTCGACAAATATGTAAGCGAGTTAAACTCAGCTCGAAATATCAAATGTGTATAGTTTAAAGTTTATATAGTTGCACGACTTTTGTCTCAACATGAGATAGAATAGAAATAGACTTTTGAGTGATATATGTCTCAATCGATGAACGTCGTGAAGTCTAAAGCTCAAATACATATTTTATCCTAATCCGAGACATAGCTATAAGTAGACTAGAAACCAATCCAAGACATAGCTATAAGTAGACTAGAAACCAAGACTTATAGTTTTGACAACTAAACTTGAAAAACAAGCTTGACATAACAACGCTTGCGAGTTCGATCGAGCAGTGCTCTAAAAATCTTCCCCTTTGTCAATTTTAGTGACAAAATTATCAATACATATGGATTACAAAATAAATAAACTTTGTAGCTTCTCATCCAATTGCTTGATTTTACTGGTTCTTCAACATTAGTCGAAATCTTCGTCACTTCCAAGTTCTCCAGTGATTCTGAACGTGTTCAACTCAGCATCATAGTTGTTGAAGATCCGTAGCTATAAAAATATATGAAAACAATATGTTTTCGTATTGTTATACAATGTCATAGTATTATCACACAACATCAAAGTTCAATTGTATCACAACTTTGACAATAATAATATGGTGATATGTATCGCTCCCCCTTAGTCAATACTTCATTTCACAATGAAAACCACTCCCCCTTACATAATGACCCGTAAACCATATGTATTTGTAGTGTGAACTACACAATAATTCTCTCCCTTTTTGTCAATATAAATTGGCAAAGGTACGAAAACTAGAGGGATCATAATGAACTTCTCATATATATACTTCATGACTAAAAGAGAACATACTAACTTTGTTTCGATGATTTCACATAGTCGAAACTTAGTGTATTCATTAAGGATTTTATAAAGATACAAGATAACTCATACAATATTCCACAGCCGCAGTCCCCAAAAAGACTTGGCAATTAAGCACAGTTCAATTAAGAACCACCCCCTGTGATTTCAAAGTTGTTGTAGTAGTAAAGTTCGTTCAAGACTTGTGAAGGTTCGATTTTTAAATTTAATAACAATAAATATACAAATAATGTTAACAAAGTGGGCGAGAGCTACTGGGACTAGGATTCCACCAAATATTCAAATTCATGCGATTCACCTATTTATTCTAAACCATTATAGCTCATTCAACAAGTATTTTGACTCTATTTCTTTGCCTAAGATAGAGTCTTAAAATATTAATTGTAAATCTTAAGCATGGCATATCAAAAGAATTAATCCTAAGCATAAACCATCAAATGAAATAACAATTAATTAAGAAAAATCTGTTTTTTTTTTTTAATTTTAATTCAATGCAAATAGTCAAATAAAGAATTAAATGATACCGCATGATGAATTTTGGTTTCCTCCGTCGTCCCAGCGTTGGGTTTAGCTCATCATGATGAAAACACGCTCAAAATATTTATTTATAGCTCAAATGGTGTTTACAATAGAGAGAAAAAGAGAAAATGGTGTGAAACTGTAATCTGCGACGCACAAAAGGCGTCACAGAATAAACGATAAATAGTAATAGTCACAGATGCAGTATATCTACGACCCACGCCTGTGTGTCGTTCTCACTGTTGGAAAACGACTGTCCTGGCGAGTCTGTTCTTCGTGTTCCTCATATTCATCATCATCAGCAGCAGCAAAAACCGAGTTTAGGAAAACTCGAATTTCTTCTTCTCTGGCTCTCCTCAGCCCCCCAGACTCTCGACACCTCTTCTATGATACCTTGTGAACATATTTATACGTGATTGCGATATTGAATCTCCTCCATTAACTCCAAATAATCTTCATTTACTCGGGTTATTTTCTTTTCATTTTTATCACTGATATTGATTTTCACGCGTTCTGAAGCTTCCATATTGCCATATTTAACTTCTTCACACTCCAAATAGTGGTTAGGTTCTTCCAAACATGAGCAACACACGTCTAACTCGCTGTAATCCCCTGAATATTTTCTTCCGTGTACGTGCTGCCCTGTTTTCTTCTCACGGATTTTTCAGCCAGATTCGATCGAAACAAATACCCATAATAGCTTTGTTAGGACATATCACAACTACCCATGAAGTTTCAGCGATTGAATCACACAAAAACTCCTCCAAAATCCGATCGAAAACTCTGCCATTGTTGCTGCCATTTTTCCCGCCTTTTTTCATTTTTGAATTTTGGGAAGAAAATGTCCTCCCCCTAATCCTGTACGGGTGTCCCTTTAGCACTTGCCCTGGGGTGCAAATAGTATTTTTGGGCGTAAATAGTAATTTTTCTGGGATTCCTTCAGCGCATTTCTGGGGTGCCTTTAACACATTTCGGGGGTGCCTTTAGTACTTCACCATGGGGTGTAAAACACCA
The DNA here is from genome assembly GCF_003573695.1 of Papaver somniferum. NCBI lineage: Eukaryota > Viridiplantae > Streptophyta > Magnoliopsida > Ranunculales > Papaveraceae > Papaver > Papaver somniferum. The sequence goes on along the minus strand of NW_020621603.1, from coordinate 5,465,446 downwards.
CTTTTCGAGCCAATTTTGCCGCAAGAGCTTATTTTTCCAAAAACATCTACAAAAACATAAAACACCATAATAAGTACGAAATCGAGTACTAACAATACAGAACATTGAGGACAAATTAAACACAAAAATGTGTCTATCAAATACCCCCAAACTTATTATTTGCTAGTCCTCGAGCAAAACTAATAAACAATAAAACCGCGTTAATCTCGGGAGGGTTTACCATAGGTGTACCCACAAAACCATTACTTCTAATTGGTCACAAGTATCCAAAGAGCTATGAGGACATACATATTCTCAACCTATCTCCAAGTAACTAGAATGCCAGAGAAATTAAAGGTGTCAGCTCTAAAGATGACTGAAGAAAAGGGGAGACACATCCGCAACACTGCTAGATAAAAAGATATCCGCTACACAGCTAGATAAACATTGTAAGACGCCTCCGCTGCTTTACAACTGGATAAGATTAGAAGAGAGATAAAGATGAGAGGGACATCTGCTACACAGCTGGACTAATTACGCGTGATGAGTTAAACCAGTGCTAAAAAGATCTTGTGCCAGATTGAAAGCGGACTAACAAAGCAACCAAATGTATCTTTCTTCTACTCTCTCATAGTGCTCAGTAGAAACAACGTCTTCTTCGGTCTTCAACTGTTGATGATAAACTATCGAACCTCATAGAACCTTGACAATTAACTCTTCTCTTCGATTTCTTCCTTGACTTATAAATTTCTACTTCCCTTTGGCCTTATTGAACAAAACGTAACGATGATTTTTTTCATTTTTTTTGGAAACAAAAATTACAAGACAACAATTTACATGGCCATGAGAGAAGGACTTTCAAAACTTGGATCTTCGCAAATTGTGATGTCTTGGTATCATGGATTCTAACAACTTATATCATTTTCTCTTATAACTTCAACTTTGATTTTTGAATTATTCTTTTCTATTGTTGCTTCTAATACCTAAAACGTCTTCAACTTTCTTCATAGATTTTGATGTCGCTCCGCTTGTTGATGATGATAAGTTTCTACTGAGAGACAGTTGCAATCCAGTAACTAAGACTACATTGTGAGGTTGCTTTGTCTTTCTGGCATTTCCTGACCTACTTGCCTTTCCATCATGTATGGTTAGGTCCATCACGGTTACCCTCTAAAAGGAACAAGTTCTCTCCTGAATTTCAAGGATCTCAATGTCTTTTTCTCTAATGTCTCAATAGATTGTTATCTCTAGCATTCTAATTTCTATCTTTTCGGTGAAAAACAGTATGTAAACTTAGCTAACCGGATACCATGTGACGCTAGAAGTTTCAAAAATGCGACTAAAATACCCCCAAACTTAAATCTAATATTGTCCTCAATGTTCTAAAGATAAAATTAAAAGTATGAACATGGAGAAACTGTTATCACTTGAAGCAAAAGAGATAAGGAAACATATTACCGTGTCGCAAGAATATTGGGTTACCTCCCAAGAACTTCTAAGTTTAAAGTCTTCAGCTAGACATCAAATACCTCAAAAAGGATTGTCACCTTCCAACGTAATATATCAATAGTCGAAACAATTGTGGGTCCATAAGACCAAATAGAGCTGACACCAGTATGAGACAACTGCACTGGTTTAGAATAATGAAAAGAAGGAGCACGTCCTCATCTAAGGTTTCTGTCAAGACAACTGGGTTTATCTGCGGCGCGTAATTGAACTTCATATGTGTGTCTCGAAAAATATATTCATCCGAAAAACGGGTCTCTAATACCTGGGTTACCTCCTGGAAAGTATCAGGTGGATCGGGTTGCGGAGTCTGAATAAACTCAAGTGATATCTCGGATGCACAAAGCTCGAGTCCCAAGTTAAGGACTCTAATTAGGGATACGTGAAAATCATAAGAACCATCACTACCCCCAAACTTAGGGTTTTCACTACTCACAAACAAACCTCTAACTATTTCTTGAATTTCCGGATCTTCAGAATCCTTAAAATACTCAAAAGATTCTTCCAATTCTCCACCCCCAATCTTATGGTTATCATTGCTCTCAAAAAGACCTAACACTATTGCCTGAATTTCAGGGTCCGTAAAGTCTTTAAAATACTCAAGGGTTTCTTCTAAAGATTGATCACGCATCTGGTCTAAGAGAATGGTTTCCTCAAATTCATCTAAAGAATCTCCCAATAGAGTATAGTGCCAATTATCCTGAACTAAATCCTGAACTAAAGTGCTAATCATATTCACTTCTTCTAATTCATCATTCTCAGAAGGTTGTCTAGTAACATTAAATACATTTAGTTCAGTGGTCATATTACCAAAGGATATGTTCATAAGTCCGGTTCTAAGTTGATGACAGCGTTGGCTGTGGCTAAAAATGGGCGACCTAAAATCACCGGGATTTGAGCACTTGGGTCCTGAACTGGCTGGGTATCTAAAACAACAATATCCACTGGATAAATAAACTTATCAACCTCAATCAGAACATCCTCTATGACACCACGAGGGACTTTGACAGACCTATCAGCTAATTGTAGTGTCATTTTGGTCGGTTTCAACTTACCAAGACCTAGCTGGGTGTATACATGATACAGGAGTAAGCTAACACTATCTCCTAGGTCAAGTAATGCCTTATTGACAATGTGGTTACCAATTGCACAAGATATGGTAGGGCATACAAGGTCCTTATACTTAGGGGGTGTTTGGTTTAGAAGAATTGAACTTACTTGACCAGCTAAAAAGGCTTTCTTATGAACATTAAGCTTACGCTTTCTTGTACAAAGATCTTTATGGAATTTGGCATAAGCAGGCATCTGCCTAATTGCTTCTAATAAAGGAATGTTGATGTTCACCTGCTTAAATATTACCATTTTCTCTTTGAAAGTTGACTCCTTCTTTGTTGGGGTTAACAACTGAGGATATGGGGCTCTAGGCACAAAGATAGTCCTATCAGGAATTTCTTGGGGCTCCTTAGAAATTGTTTCAGTTTCCTCAGTTATGGGTTCCTCTTGGGAAGTAGAGGGTGGAACTACAGTATGTTCACTAGGCATGGCTACCTTATTGTCTACTGTTTTACCGCTCCTGAGAGTTTTTATCGATTTCACATGGTTTGATGATTCCTCACCAACTAAAGATATTTGATGGACCCCCCTAGGATTGGCTTGATTTTGACTAGGAAACTTACCTTCTTCTCTCTCACTTAAATACTTAGCTATTTGGCCGACTTGAAGTTCTAATTTAGCAAGAGTCTGGGAATTATCCTTATGGTTCTGCATGGTTTCTTGTTGAAAGCTAAGGTGGTTAGCTGATAACATATCATGGTTCTTTACTAACATAGTAAGAGATTCTTCTAAGGTAGAGATCTTTTTCTCAGAAGTGTTCTGAAACTGGGTTTGACCTGAAGGGTTCTGAGTATAACCAAAACCTGGGGGAGGCTGAGTATTACTAGGCTGACCTTGATTCTGGCCCTTGGACCAAGAAAAATTAGGATGGTTTCTCCAACCAGGGTTGTAGGTTCTGAGTATGGGTCAAACTTCTGACGGTTCTCGAACCTAGCATTGTTATAGACATCATGGGCTTGCTCTTCACTAACATGACCTTCCCAAAACGAGTTATTGGGTACTACTCCACAACTAGAGACTTGAGAGGCTCTAATCCTATCATCAGTTTCAACAAGATACTTATGTTTAGGCTGATTCAATTCCAAAGCTTCTAACCTTCTAGACAAAGCAGCAAACTTAACATCTGACCCGAAGCTTGTATCTACCACATTGGTGCTACTTATATTGACCAAGAGTCTTTTAGGGGGTTCAACACAAGACTCCCACTGTTGGGATTTTTCAGCAATAACTCCTAAGAAGGTAAAAGCATCATCGGCATTTTTACTAGTGAAATCACCAGCGCACATAGACTCGACCATGGTTTTGGTCGATTAGTCTAAACCATCATAAACAATTTCTACTAGTTTTATCTTATCAAATCCATGGTGAGGGCACTGGGATAGGAGATCATTGAATCTCTCTAAAAACCTATAAAGAGACTCTCCCTCTTGTTGCACACTGGAACTAATTTTCTGCCTAACAACTGCAGTTTTATGCTTAGGGTAGAATTTCATATAGAAAGCAGCAACAAGTTCCTGCCATGTTTCAATGGATTCGTATGGTAGGTTATTCAGCCAGGTCTTGGATTTATCTCTCAAGGAAAAGGGAAACATCTTAAGTTTCAAGACTTCATCAGTAAGGTCTTTTATTCTAATTGTCCCGAAAATTTCTTCAAAGTCCCTAATATGAAAATCAGGGTTCTCATCATCTTTCCCTAAGAATATAGGGATCATCTGAAGAATACTAGGTTTTATCTCGAAATTAGCCGTAATGGCTGGCAATTTAATGCAAGAGGCTCGGGTAGACCTAGTAGGGAACATGTAATCTTTCAAAGTTGCCATCGCTGGCACAACAGAAGTACTAGGGGTACTTTCCTCACGAAGAGACAGATTCTCAAAACTAAAGTTTCCAAAAACAGGGCTCTCAAAAGAAGAGTCTTCGAGGTCCCCGCTTTCACAAGAAGAACTTCTAGGCTCGTCACTAATCAAACGGCCAAAAGTATTTCCTTTCCAAGCCCTTTCGGGCATACACTAGCAAAAAAAAAAAATCCTAAAGGAAGGGGGGTTCTAAGCAAACACAGAGCAGGCTGACTCCACCAAAACAAACCTAAAGATTTCTAGCAAACAAAAAGCATGATGGCTCCACTTAGATTGTTTCTAGACCAACTTCTAATCTTTCGAAAAGGAATTCGTTCCAATCTGAGCAAACCTCTCTGGAATCAATCCGAGTTTAAGTAAGTTAAATTGAGACGAGGGAAGCTGGGAGGAGATTTGATACCCAAGGTCTCACCGGTATTATAAGGCGGCGCAGTCACGCATTCAACTCGCAGAAACCATCATGAACTTTAAAGTATGCTCAAAAGAGTAACCAATATTTTTCGAACGACTTTCCTATTAAGCTCGTTACCTTATAGGTCTCGTTCTAGTCAAAATTTTAAGCTTACCTTCGCGTTTGGTTTCGTTTTCCTAAGGCGGGCAAGAAGGAAGCGGTGATGAAATCCGAGTCCTTATCTTAATTTGGCCAGGCCTTGCCCTTTACTAGGAAATTAAAACAACCTTATTCAAATCATCAACATATATTCACCTTAAGGCATACGATAAACCTGCTGACAGGGGATTCACGGGTGTTTCGAAAGCTTACCTCCCGTACCAGACGGGCGCAGAACCGCTGAAGTCGACTCGGGCCACGACTCCTATGTCATGTGCGAACCCGAGGGGCCGAGACGATATTGCAATCGTCGTCCTTCCCTGCAAACAGTTTTATATTTAATGTTCCCTTCCCTTAGGGTTTAAAAAAAAAATAATTGTCCAAGTCCAAAGTCCAAATAAAGTGCAAAAGAAAAGAAAAAAAAATAATAATAATAATTACAAAAAATGGAAGGTCTCTAAAAAAAATTCTCTCTTTTTTTTTAAATTTTTTCTTTCGCTCTTTTTTTTTTGCTTTGTCTTTTTCCTTCTCTTTTAGATTTAAGCTTTGATTCCAAGTCTTTAGTATCCAACTTCAAACCTGTAATACAAAGACACACCTAAAGAAACGTAAAAAGAACAAATGAAATAAAAAAAACCTAAAAATTCTACCTAAGCACAAATCCGCGTCGGCGGCACCAAAAATTAGTTGTGATTTCAAAGTTGTTGTAGTAGTAAAGTTCGTTCAAGACTTGTGAAGGTTCGATTTTTAAATTTAATAACAATAAATATACAAATAATGTTAACAAAGTGGGCGAGAGCTACTGGGACTAGGATTCCACCAAATATTCAAATTCATGCGATTCACCTATTTATTCTAAACCATTATAGCTCATTCAACAAGTATTTTGACTCTATTTCTTTGCCTAAGATAGATTCTTAAAATATTAATTGTAAATCTTAAGCATGGCATATCAAAAGAATTAATCCTAAGCATAAACCATCAAACGAAATGAAAATTAATTAAGAATTTTTTTTTTTTAATTTTAATTCAATGCAAATAGTCATATAAAGAATTAAATGAATTTACCGCATGATGAATTTTGGTTTCCTCCGTCATCCCAGCATTTGGTTTAGCTCATCATGATGAAAACTCGCTCAAAAGATTTATTTATAGCTCAAATGGTGTCTACAATGGAGAGAAAAAGAGAAAATGGTGTGAAACTGTAATCTGCGACGCACAAAAGGCGTCACAGAATAAACGATAACTAGTAATGGTCACAGATGCAGTATATCTACGACCCACGCCTGTGTGTCGTTCTCACTGTTGGAAAACGACTGTCCTGGCAAGTCTGTTCTTCGTGTTCCTCATATTCATCATCATCAGCAGCAGAAGAAACCGAGTTTAAGAAAACTCGAATAATTTCTTCTCTGGCTCTCCTCAGCCCCCCAGACTCTCGACACCTCTTCTATGATACCTTGTGAAAATATTTATACCTGATTGCGATATTGAATCTCCTCCATTAACTCCAAATAATCTTCATTTACTCGGGTTATTTTCTTTTCATTTTTATCACTGGTATTGATTTTCACGCGTTCTGAAGCTTCCATATTGCCATATTTAACTTCTTCACACTCCAAATAGTGGTTAGGTTCTTCGAAACACGAGCAACACACGTCTAACTCGTTGTAATCCCGTGAATATTTTCTTCCGTGTACGTGCTGCCCTGTTTTCTTCTCACGGATTTTTCAGCCACATTCGATCGAAACAAACACCCATAATAGCTTTGTTAGGACATATCACAACTACCCATGAAGTTTCAGCGATTGAATCACACAAAAACTCCTCCAAAATCCGATCGAAAACTCTGCCATTGTTGCCATTTTTCCCGCCTTTTTTCATTTTTGAATTTTGGGAAGAAAATGTCCTCCCCCTAATCCTGTACGGGTGTCCCTTTAGCACTTGCCCTGGGTGCAAATAGTATTTTTGGGCGTAAATAGTAATTTTCTGGGATTCCTTCAGCGTATTTCTGGGGTGCCATTAACACATTTTGGGGGTGCCTTTAGTACTTCACCATGGGGTGTAAAATACCACTTTTCGAGCCAATTTTGCCGCAAGAGCTTATTTTTCCAAAAACATCTACAAAAACATAAAACACCATAATAAGTACGAAATCAAGTACTAACAATACATAACATTGAGGGCAAATTAGACACAAAAATGTGTCCATCCCCCCCCCCCCCCCCCCCCCCCCCAAATCATAAAATGTCATTCCCGAAAAAAAAACAAGAGCGACCTTACTTTTACAAGAAAAGAAGGATTTCATTGGATACTAACAAATCACAAGAGACATGAATTTGTATCCAGAAAACTCAATTAAATTAACCACAAATGAATCTCAATGATTAATTTAATCGGAAATGCTCAACATAAAAAAACTTACGGAGCCGTACAGTATTTTCACATAAAAGTGGATCAGGGAAAGATCAATACTGCTGAATATTCAAAGATTCATTCTATTTTCCATAATGATACCATAAACTTAATCTTTGACATCAAAAGTTCATTCTGTTTTCCATCAATATTTGCATAATGACTTAATAGACTTAACTTTTGACATATATGAGACAATCACAGTTCACGGATGTAAACACACATATCCCATAACATTATTTGCAATATATAAAACCAATAAAGATTATTACTGCAAAATCATCTTCCAAATAAACTTTAAAATTTAAATAAATAAATCTAAAAAAATTACAAGATGAAAATCGTTGGCAATGGCTATGTGAAATCACAATATATGTTATTCCAAATCCTAGTTATCCTTCTTAAACACAAGAATAAATTCTCATAAGAAGTTTCCTAGACATTGTAGAGTAAAAAAAATAACTCCTAAAAAGAACAAAACTGAAGGACTTCATACATAATCAACAACTAGAGATCGAACATAAACAAGTTCATCAGTTTGATCTTCAGAAATTCAATATTCTTTGTTGCAATTCAAGTTGTTCACGTACAACCCCAAATCTCGAAGAAGATTTCCCACCAATTGAGATGACATCTGAACTGGAAGTTTGTTTTCATGATCAACTGCATGAAAGCAGTTTATGATAGCAGGGTTCTCATGAAACTCGAAAACTTTGCCTTCTTCAACTTTGTCTTCCTTTTTGAATCCATCCATTGTGCACACCACAATATCTCAAGAGAAATCTTGAAGTTACGGAACGAGTATATATCAGAAGAAGAAATACATGATATATATATATATATATATATATATATATATATATATATATGAGTGCTTCATACGGAAACCCTAGGATTACTCGTTTATGTTTGGTAAGGGTCGGGTGCGCGAACGTTCGTGGTTATGAGCCAGGCTTAAAACCAAGAAGCCCATGAAGCCTATTTTTTTCAAGTATGTTTTGAAAACACGTTCCAAACAAATGTGTTAGAGCATAGCTCGGTCGACCTCGCATGCGTTGCTATCTCAAGCATGTTTGTCAATGTTAGTGATCAAAACTATGAGTCTTGATTTCTAGCCTACATAGCTAAGTTTCGGACTAGGATAGAAAAGTGTAGTTGAGCTCAAGGACTTCATGGCAATTCATCATACAACGACGAAGATCTACTCAAGGAACCATGGAACTTCATCAACAAAAAGGTATGTGGAGACTTGAACTTATCTATCACTCAAAAGTCTATCTCTTATATCTCCTACTTCTTATGAGACAATAGTCGTATGCTATATAGACTGGATCATACACATTTGATATTTCGAGCCGAGTATATCTCGCCTATCTGTATCTCGAAATCATGTGTTGGTAAAAGCGTTTCGCTTTGATCAAGTTTATCTTCACTTAGTGACGAAAGTCATGAAAAGTTTCAATTACTTTGAGAATTGCTCTGACGCGAAACGATATGTGAATAACGGCTATATAACGTCCTCTAAGAATGTCTCAATGATTGGAATGAGAGTTTAGATTACATAACCATGTATTCCTTAATACGAAGTTTTCGAACTTTGTTGATTGAGAGAAACTGGAGGAATTGGCTTTGCCAAGTCCGCGAACCCATTCCGCGAACCCAGTCCGCGAACAGACGGAAGTTCTCGTACCAAGAATTTCTGCTGAGATTTTCCAAAAACTCGTTTGTGTGTAAGTCCGCGAACTGGCGAAAACCTCTTTGCCGAGATTTTCTGCTGAGTTTGGAAAACTCCGCCGGTTGTCTTAAGTCCGCGAACTTGTTTGTGAGCTTAATTGGTTATGATCTAAAGATGTGCTCTGAACATGAAACTTAAATTACTAAGGAATGATTTATGCAAACTGTGGCTATAAATTTCATGAGCCGATTCAAGCGAATCGAATCATCTTTGTTACAATTGTGTCTTGTGTAGTTACATAAGATCTCATATCAATTGAACAACTCTCTAACTAGTTCATTTGAGTCATTGAACTAGTTATGGTGAAGAAGAACAAGGTTAATATGAAATGCTCATATGGTTAAACTTTTGGGTTACTATGTTGAACCAACATACACGTACACGTTTGGGCATGGTTTTCGCAAACCCAGTAAACATCTACCCAAGTATGTGTGACAAGATAAGTTTTCGATCTAACGGTTAAGAAATATTAGCTTGAATCTAAATCAGGTTTTCATCTAACAGTGATTATGGATTGCTTTGTAACTAAGGCAAAACCCTGATTTGAAGGATATATAAAGGAGACATCTAGCATTGTGCAAAACTAATACCCACACGTTTGTGTGATACTAGTGCGCTCGCTAGAGTCGATTCTCATTTAACCTTTGGTTTTCTTCTCTAAAACCAGGTTAACGACTTAAAGACTTCATTGGGATTGTGAAGCCAGACCGATACTACTTTTATCGTAGTTGTGTGATCTGATCTTGCATCTTCTATCTACGAGTACAATCTATTGATTGGCTTGAGATCGTGAGAGTTCTCCGATAGGCAAGATAAAGAAGTCACAAACATCTTCGTCTCACTTTTTGTGATTACTCGACAAACCGTCTGTGTAGTCAGGAAGGATTGTAGAAAGGCGATTGATTAATCTAGACTGTTCTTCGGGAATATAAAACCGTATTATCAATTGGTTCCTGTTCACCTTGATTTTCATATCTTAAGACGGAGCAAAACCTAGGGTTTATCTGTGGGAGACAGATTTATCCTTTGATAGACTTTTCTGTGTGAGACAGATTTGTTTATTATCAAGTCTGCGATTTTGGGTTGCAGCAACTCTTGGTTTTGGGTGAGATCAGCTAAGGGAATCAAGTGCGCAATATCCTGCTGGGATCAGAGGCGTAGGAGTACAACTGTACCTTGGATCGATGAGAGACTGATTGGGGTTCAACTATAGTCCAGTCTGAAGTTAGCTTGGAGTAGGATAGTGTCTGTAGCGGCTTAATACAGTGTGTATTCAATCTGGACTAGGTCGCGGGGTTTTTCTGCATTTGCGGTTTCCTCGTTAACAAAACTTCTGGTGTCTGTGTTATTTCTTTTCCGTATTATATTTTATATAATTGAAATAATACAGGTTGTGCGTTCGTGATCATCAATTGGAAATCCAACCTTTGGTGATTGATAGTGATCGATCCTTATACATTGGTCTTTGGTACCGTCCAAGTATTCCTTGTGTTTGATTAGGACTCGCTGATTTCTATTAGCTTGAGTAATATCAAAAACAAGAGAAAGATATTAAACTCTTTGATATATCTTTTTATTGATTGAGTCTAACTGTCTAGTTGATTCTCATAAAAAGTATATTGGAGTTTGTCCATACAGATTTGCTAAGCGAAATATTGGGTGGTGTTGTTAGACCCCCGCTTTTTCAATTGGTATCAGAGCAGGCAAACACATTAAAGACCTCATCAATCTGTGTTTGTAGCGATCTGACTCTATGGGCGGAAGTGTTATCTCTGTAAACGTACCACCAGTCTTCGATGACTCAAACTATCTATGGTGGAAAGTTGTTATGCGCACATTTCTTCAGTCGCGTGACTTCCAATCATGGATCTATGTTGTGAATGGCTATGAAACTCCCGTTGTTATGGAAAGAGATGCATTTGTACCTAAAGAATTTCTTATGTATAATGCTGCCGAGTTAATTGCTGCAAGGCAAAAGTCCGACGGGCTAAACGCCATCTGCATGCTATTACCCCAAATCTTCGACATCATGTGGTCTTGTGCACAACATATGAAGAATCTTGGGATACTTTGGAAAGCGTATTTGAAGGTAACCCTAGTGAAAAGGAAGCTAGGCTTCAAAACCTTAATTCCGAATGGGAAGACCTTTATATGGCAGAAGAAGAATCGTTTGACAATTTTTATCACAAACTGTCTGAAATTGTTAATGCATCATATGCATTGGGTAAGACCATTCCTGAAAAGGAAATTATGATGAAAATCCTCCGATCGCTGCCATCCAGATACGAGTCCAAAAAAAAATCATCGTTGAGGGAAATAACCTTAATACTCTTTCGCGAAACACACTTGTCGGAAAACTTAGAATTTTCTATCGCGAATACATGTCAAGAGGTGACCATCAATTGTCTAGCAATCATGTCACTTCTCCTGATTGTAAGACCTGTCGTCCTAAATTGACAAACGAGAAAAGTGAGAATTGCTTTATTTCTACGTTGTCTCTGTTTATACATAAACTTAAGAAAATACTCAGACGTAGCAAAAGAAAGTCTCAAAAAGAAACCCCGTTAGTCAATGTAAAGGATAAGAATATCCAGAAAAGCCGTACTAATGAAACTGGTCTCACGTGCTATAAAAGTGTTCAGGTCACTTCGAAAGATCCAGAAACAGAGGTAAGAGAGATAACTAAAGCATGGATGAATACTCTTGATTATTGTCCTGAGGAAATATATGATTGCTCTCACAGTATTTTCGCTAAAAAACATTCTCATAATTTGTTCATGACATGTCCGTCTATGTCTTATGAGTGGGGTCAGCAAACCTTTCCTGATTTTGTGTTGAACTCCAGAAGTTTCTCGGAGAAGGCTCTACCAAATCTATCTGTTCATTTGAGTTCATCTCAGGATCATCTTAGCACGATAAATCAAAAACAGTCCTGCCCGGATAACCGTTGTATGTAGAAAAAGAAAAGAATATCTACTTTTCATCAAAAGGTGTTTTCGAAAACGGTGCAGGATTTGCAAAGATCTGCAGTCAAGTTTTTTAAAACTGTGATTACAATGGATAGGAAAGTTCTCCATAACTCTCCTTTTCAAATGGATAAGCAGAAACCTAGTGGAATGGGTGGTTTCTCTCTTTGCAAAAATTATCCCAGTCCAACCTTGGATTGGAGGCCTTACACTCAGTAATCTTGTTGAAAAATGATTCTTGTGCTCTCTTCCTCTTATACAAGAATAATGATATACAAGGGGACTGTAATTTAATCTTGTTATTTTCTGTTTGTGTTTTTACCAGGTCTTGTTTGTGAACGGCTTCAGCTTTTTGGATAACCAACTTCTGTTAGGGTTTGGTAAAAAGGGTGTTTCTGGGATTTCTGCACCTGTGTTCCTTTTTAAAGCTCTACCTCTTCAGCACTCTCATTTCATCTTCTTTATCATGTCCTCCTCTAGTCTTTCGAGTAAAGATAGTGATGTATGGACGGTTCTATTTCCTTCGAAGAAGATTCGTTTCGATTCTTTTGACAATAAGATGTGCTATGACGAACATGTCTCTTCTTCTGATGAGAACCCTACTGTCTCTCAGTTTGTTAAGATCTCTTTAACCATGAATCTCGTCTTGGAGCAAGTTCGTGCTCTGAAAAATGAACTTGAAGTCTCTTCCAAAAGACTTGAACAGAAAATGGATAGTCTTGAATCAAGGATTGACCTAATCGAAGATGAGCTTGAAGAATATAGGGAATACGAGAAGAATATTCAAGGTAAATGAAATGATTTATAAGAGGTTTAGATGCCTAGTATGTCTTCTTTTTGGATTAGTTAGAAGAATAACTAGTGCTTTCAATAGCGATGATTGTGACTACACATAGCTATTTTTGTTTTCATCTTCTTATTTTTACTTTTTTAGGTTTATTGTTTTAAATTCTAAAAATATTTGGAGGATGATGTTATTGCAGTATTGATTTTTATGATTTTTTGATATTACAATTTGATTATGGGATATGTATTGTTTGCGTCCGTGAACTTGAAAGTCCCATATGCTGTCAAAAGTAAAGTCGTTCATGAATTGGTATTCGTATTGATGAAAGGACGAATGGACTTTTGACAATTTCAAAAGTTATGCCTATGCAGTCATGTATTTGATGGAAAATAGGATAAAATCTTTTGTGTGACAAGGATAAAGTCTATTATGTCGTTATGATGGAAAATAAAATAGATCCTTATATGTTATCCACGGTATTGATCTTCATTGATCCATTTTGTTATGTATTACCGTGAAGGCTCCTTTGTGTGTCTTATGTTGAGCACGATACAACTAAGTCGATTTCTTATTGGCTTTGTTGGTTGTTCCATAAGATGCTATATGTGGAGCATTATGAACTAAAATAATCATCTTGGTTGGTTATCTAGTTATTTGCTCCGAAAGTTTTCTTTTGTTGAGCAAAATTTTTGACAATTAAATTGATTACTTTCGTGATTAGTTTGGTTGTTTGTATTCTAATTAGATTAATTGTAAGTTCTCTTGTAATTAGTCTAGTTGAGTTTTCATATATTCCACAAGTCCTTGTGTTGAGTATATGATCGACTATACAAATCATGTTCTATTGGTTAATGTAGTCGTATATTCCGTAAGGTTTTCCTTATGTTGAGTATGTGATCGATTAAGTTAGTCATCTCCGTATGATTACCTTAGTCGTTGCTCCGTAAGTTTACTTATGTTGAGCACTTTCAATTAAATTGATCACTTTTGTGGTTTGATTTAGTTGCGTATTCCAATTGAATTAATCATGGGTTTTCTTGTGATTAATTTGGTTGAGTTTTGAATATAGAAAATCATCTGTATGGTTTTTGTTGTCCAATTTAAAAATCCTTCTTTTCTTTCGAAATTAAGGTCGCTCTTGTTGTTATTTCGGGAATGACATCAAATGGGGGAGAGTTCTTTTGAACTTGTGCTTAATGGTAATATCTTGCGGGGTGTCCGGCTGTGGAATTTTATAGGGGTTATCTTGTATCTTAAATCTCCTTGATGAATGAATGTAGCTTCGGCTTTATGATTGCATCTAAATTAAGTTGGTATGTATTTTTATTTTAGTCTATGAAATGTCTCTTGTGGAAATTTCATTATGATCCCGTTCTTGTACCTTTGCCAATTTTATTGACAAAAAGGGGGAGAAATAATGTAGTTCACACTACAAATACATATGGTTTGCGGATCCTTGTGTAAGGGGGAGTGGTTTCCATAATCGAGATGGAGTATTGACTAAGGGGGAGTGATACATATCATCGTAGTATTATTGTTAAAGTCGTGATACAATTGGACTTTGATGTTACTATGTCACTGCATAATGATGATCGAGAATCTCGATTTCTATCATTGTTATAGCTACGGATCTTCAACAACGATGATGCTAAACTTACAACCTTTGGGATCATTGGAGTACTTGGACGAACGAACATTTCAGGGAACGTTGAAGATTAGACTATGGAATAGGAGCCATTAAAGTTTATCTTTTTTGTATTCCATATGTATTAATAGTTTTGTCACTAAAATTCACAAAGGGGGAGATTGTTAGAGCATAACTCGGTCGACCTCTCATGCGTTGATATCTCAAGCATGTTTGTCAATGTTAGTGATCAAAACTATGAGTCTTGATTTCTAGCCTACATAGCTAAGTCTCGGACTAGGATAGAAAAGTGTAGTTGAGCTCAAGGACTTCATGGAGATTCATCATACAACGACGAAGATCTACTCAAGGAACCGTGGAACTTCATCAACAAAAAGGTATGTGGAGACTTGAACTTATCTATCACTCAAAAGTCTATCTCTTATATCTCCTACTTCTTATGAGACAAAAGTCGTATGCTATATAGACTGGATCATACACATTTCATATTTCGAGCCGAGTATATCTCGCCTATCTATATCTCGAAATCATGTGTTGGTAAAGCGTTTCGCTTTGATCAAGTTTATCTTCACCTAGTGACGAAAGTCATGAGAAGTTTCAGTTACTTTGAGAATTGCTCTGACGCGAAAAGATCTGTGAATAAAGACTATATAACGTCCTCTGAGAATGTCTCAATGATTGGAATGAGAGTTTAGATTACATAACCATGTATTCCTTAATCCGAAGTTTTCGAACTTTGTTGATTGAGAGAAACCGGAGGAATTGGCTTTGCCAAGTCCGCGAACTCAGTCCGCCAACTGACGGAAGTTCTCGTACCGAGAATTTCTGTTGGGATTTTCCAAAAACTCGTTTGCGTATAAGTCCGCGAACCTAGTCCGCGAACTGGCAAAAGCCTCTTTGCCGAGATTTTCTGATGAGTTTGGAAAACTCCGCCGGTTGTCTTAAGTCTGCGAACTTGTTTGTGAGTTTAAGTGGTTATGATCTAAAGATGTGCTCTGAACATGAAACTTAAATTACTAAGGAATGCTTTATGCAAACCGTGGCTATAAATTTCATGATCCGATTCAATCGAATCGAATCATCTTTGTTTCAATTGTGTCTTGTGTAGTTACATAAGATCTCATAGCAATTGAAAAAATCTCTAACTAGTTCATTTGAATCATTGAACTAGTTATGGTGAAGAAGAACAAGTTTAATATGAAATTCTCATATGGTTAACCTTTTGGGTTACTATGTTGAACCAACATACACGTACACGTTTGGGCATGGTTTTCGCAAACCCAGTAAACGTCTACCCAAGTGTGTGTGACAAGCTAAGTTTTCGATCTAACGGTTGAGAAATATTAGATTGAATCTAAATCAGGTTTTCATCTAATAGTGAATATGGATTGCTTTGTAACTAAGGCAAAACCCTGATTTGAAGGCTATATAAAGGAGACATCTAGCATTGTGCAAAACTAATACCCACACGTCTATGTGATACTAGTGCGCTCGCTAGAGTCGATTCTCCTTTAACCTTTGGTTTTCTTCTCTAAAACCAGGTTAACGACTTAAGGACTTCATTGGGATTGTGAAGCCATACCGATACTACTTTTATCGTAGTTGTGTGATCTGATCTTGCATCTTCTATCGTACGAGTACAATCTATTGATTGGCTTGAGATCGTGAGAGTTCTCCGATAGGCAAGATAAAGAAGTCACAAACATCTTCGTCTCACTGTTTGTGATTCCTCGACAAATCGCCTGTGTAGTCAGGAAGGATTGTAGAAAGGTGATTGATGTGACTCAATAATGTTGTAGTAAAAAGGTTTGTAAGACTTGTGAAAGCAAAAGATTCTAGATTTAATTTTTAAACTAAAAATATAGCAAACTCAAATAAAGTGATATCAAGATATTAGGAACAACCAAGACACTGATTCCACTATTACACATGAATAAATTTTGGTAAATAATTCAAAACTCTAATTATCTTTTAAGTCTCTTATTTCTTAATTCACAAATAATCAGGCAAATTCTCAAAAATTAATTGTATCCCCTAAGCATAGATTATCTAAACAAAGCTAACCTATCTAATTGAATCACAACTAATGAAGAAAATTTTGCAAACAATTAAAAACTCTGCAAAAGCAGTGATTGAGTGAATTATAAATTAGAGAAAATAAATAATTACCAATTATTCATGCGTAAATAGCTTCCTCATTGCCTGGGTTCTGAGAGAATTAGACGCTCATCATGTTGGAAACACGCTCAAAAATCATTATTATTGCTCAAAGGTGGTGTACAAATGATGGAATGAAGAGAAAATATTAAAAATCGGGTTTGTAACACTTATTTCTGTTACAAACCAGCTATTACAGAGAACGATAAATGAGAACTGTCGCTGTCACTGTAGCTATACAACCCACGGCTAAGTGTCGTTGTCACTGTTGGAAAACGACTGTTCTGGTAAGTCTGTTCTTCGTGTTCTTCAGCTTTGCAGCAGCAGAAATGGAGTTTCTGCAATTTGATCTTCGCGACTCTCTGGTGCTCTTTAATTCTCCCCAAAACTATCCTCCCCCCATTGATACCCTAATAGGCTATTTATACTCAACAGGGACAAGAATCTTCGCTCATTACTCCGGAAAATCCTTCCAATATTCGGCAGTAAAAGAAAATATTTTGGAGATATTTTCTTTCCTTTCTTTCACAATCATGCATCTGCAGCTGTCCGACCTTCCTTGTTAATCTCAGTCATGCTCCAAACACGCTTAGAATGAGTCCCTGGTGAAGTAAAACTCATGCAAGAACATTATCTTCACGTTATTTCCCGTGAATGTCTTCTCGGCCAAACAAACCTCCATGTTTTCTTCTATCCACAATTACAGCTCAGTTTCCTCGGTTATGATGGACTTACCAGTCCTGTTTAGATGTAACAGGCCCATATCAATCCATTTGAGTGATTGAATCACTCTATAAGTCTCGAAGATCAAAAACAACAAATCTAGGGTTTTCTCATGCAAAACCCGTAACTCCATGATTTCTTCTAACTCGAGTTCTAGCCAAAATCCATCGAACCAAAGACCCAAAACAATCCTGTTAGGCTCAAAGGGTAGATACCCAAACTGTTCCAGCTCTTTAGTCTCACTGAAAGGCTTCCAAAACTCGAACCCTAGTTCTGGCAGTTTCAAACACATTTTTCCCGTCAATTTCGAATTCAAATGGGGAAGAAAAGGTCGCCCTTAACAGGATGCTTGGGTGCGAATATCAAATGGGTACCCCTTATCATCTGAGGTGCCCCTTATCCGAAATAGAGAGTCCGAATAACACGTTCCTCCGGGTTGCCTTTAACAACTTTTTGAGCCGAATTTTCCATCAATATTTATTTCCAAAAAATACCTACAAACACACAAAACACCATAATAATGACGAAAACAAGTACTAACAATATGAAACATTGAGGACAAATTAGACACATAAATGCGTCTATCAAATACCTCCAAATTTATTATTTGCTAGTCCTCTAGCAAAACTAAAAAAATAAATAAAACCGAGTTAATCTCGGGAGGGTTTACCAGAGGTGTACCCACAAAACCATTACTCCAGACCCTAGCTATCTACGCAGAACCTTGGAAGGCACTAAAGAATCTCCTTGGTTGGCATACAATCACTGACTACAGGGGGAAGTACCCTGATGCGAAATTCCAATTGATGTACACGAGTTTGCACTCAAGCATACTAAAATTCATATAAAGTGACAGAGCTCTACTCAGATAGTTTCTGGACATCATAAACCGGAGTCAACCAATCACATGGAAAGATTAAGAAGATGGATAAAGAGAAAAAATCGATGGTTTAAAGTGAACGGTGTTTCCCATATCTGTCTGAAGGCCTCTGCCAAGATGAACCTATCCTAATGGACTGAGATACCGGTCTGACTAATATCAACACAACTGGCATATACAAGGGGACCAGTGGTCGATAAACCTAACTCTAGGTCAACACAACTGGCATATACAAGGGCACCAGTGGTCGACTTTATTGAATTTATTCCGGTTGGTCTGATGGTCTGGTCTTAATTTTTTTTTTTTTTTGGTATCTCAATCCCTATTCACCCTAGCAAGGTAACAACTTGAATCGTGTGCCCCACCAAATCACTTAAAAAAAAAAACAGAAGGATTAGGATTCAACGAGATATGGCGAAACTACCATGTTTTTTTTTTAATTCTAACACCTGAGCTCTGTGCTTTTATGAATAGACTCTTTAGATGTTTCCATCTAATCAGATTGGTTCCTCAACTCCTACAACCAAGATGTTTCCATCCACTTAGATTGGTTAGTGCCAACCTTTAATAAATTTCTAGGCTCTGGAGTTTATTTATTGCAACTAAAAGCTAAAATTTCTTCCCCACCCCCAAACTTAAATCTAACATTGTCCTCAATGTTTCTAATGAAAGAGAAATAAAAAAGTAAATAACAGGAATCAGTAAAGAGAGAAGTCGGAAAGATAGTACCTGGGTGAAAGAGAAATCAAAGACTAATATACAACATACAATCGCCTCGATGGTCAATCAAGGGTAAACAGGGTCCTCCAGAGGGACCTCCTCAACATCACCTGTAGGAAAGGGCTCTAAAAAGGGTTTCAATCTCTGACCGTTAACCTTCGAAGAACTACTACCATCCGGTGTCTCAATTTCAACAGCTCCATGAGGAAAGACAGTGCGAACAATAAAAGGACCCGTCCACCGAGAACGTAACTTCCCAGGGAAAAGATGCAAGCGGGTATCATACAGAAGAACTTTTTGACCTGGAGAAAATGACTTCCGTAAAATATTTCTATCATGCACAAGTTTCATTTTGTTCTTATACTCCTTCGCACTATCGATAAGCATCTATACGAATCTCGTCCAACTCATTGAGCTGGAGTTTCCTATGGGCTCCTGCCTTGTCAAGTGAAAAATTTAGCTGCTTAACAGCCCAATAAGCTCTATGTTCTAACTCAACAGGTAAATGACATGCCTTGCCATACACAAGCCGATAAGGCGACATTCCAATGGGGGTCTTAAACGCAGTACGGTAAGCCCATAAGGCATCAGTAAGCCTAGACGACCAGTCTTTCCGATTAGGATTAACTGTTTTCTCTAATATACGTTTTCTCCCTATTGGAAACCTCAACCTGACCACTAGTCTGAGGATGATACGGGGTAGCTACCTTATGTGTAATACCATATTTCTTCATCAAAGCCTAAAAGGCCCATTACAAAAGTGCGACCCTCCATCACTAATTATAGCTCGCGGTGTACCAAAACGTGTAAGTATATTATTTTTCAAGAACTCAATCACAACCCTATGGTCATTGGTTTTACACGCAACCGCCTCAATCCACTTAGAGACATAGTCTACAACGACAAGGATGTATAGTTACCAAAAGAATTAGGAAACGGACCCATAAAGTCAATACCCCACACATCAAAGACCTCAACAATAAAATCGGGTTCAAGGGCATCATTCCTACGGGAAATGGTTCCTAATTTCTGGCAACGTTCACAAGTACACAGTAACTGTGGGAGTCTTTAAACAACGAAGGCCAATAGAATCCACACTGCAATATCTTAGCAGCAGTCCTTAGCACTAAAGTGACCCCCACAAGCATGATCATGACAAAAGGAAATAATACTGGACTGGTCACTCTCAGGTATACATCTCCTAATAATCTGGTCTGGACAATACTTAAACAAATAAGGATCATCCCAAAAGAAGTGCTTAACCTCGGCTAAAAACCTAGAACGATCTTGTTTACCCCAATGTTGGGGCATTCGACCAGTAACAAGATAATTCACTATATTCGCATACCAAGGTGCTTGGGTAACAAAGAAAAGTTGTTCATCAGGAAAACTATCCCTTATAGGAAGGGAATCATCAGGGGAATCAACAACTAGTAGACAAGTGGTCTGCTACTACATTTTCGCACCCTTTTTGTCTCTAATGTCCGGAGAAAACTCTTGCAACAAAAGGATCCACCTAATCAATCTAGGTTTCGTATCCTTTAGACAAAAGATATTTCAAAGCAGCATGATCAGTATATATGACGATCTTAGAACCTAAGAGATAGGGTCTAAACTTGTCTAAGGCAAACACAATGGCTAACAGTTCCTTCTCGGTAGTGGTATAGTTCAACTGGGCATCATTCAGAGTTTTGCTAGCATAGTAAATCACATGAAGTAATTTGTTTTCTCGCTGACCTAGCACAACACCAATAGCATAATCTGAAGCATCACACATGATCTCAAAGGGTAAGTTCCAGTTGGGTGCCTGGACTATGGGGGGTAGTGAGTAAAGTCTTGAGCTTCTCAAAAGCCTCTAAACAAGCATCATCAAAGACAAACTTAACATCTTTTGCAAGCAAATTGCAAAGAGGTCTAGAAATCAAGCTAAAATCCTTAATGAATCGACGATAAAAACCTGCATGCCCTAAGAATGACCTAATATCTCTTACGGTTTTTGGGACCTGTAAAGTCTTGATAAGGTCAACTTTGGCTTTATCTACCTCTATACCCTTAGAAGATACGATATGCCCTAAAACAATTCCTGATCGAACCATGAAATGACATTTCTCCCAATTAAGCACTAGATTCTTTTCCTTACACCTAGTCAACACTAATGACAAATGATGCAAGCACTCATCGAAAGACGAACCAAACACTGAAAAATCATCCATAAAGATCTCTAAAACCTTTTCTACCATATCGGAAAATATGCTCATCATGCAACGCTGAAAAGTCACAGGGACGTTACATAGCCCGAAAGGCATGCGTCTATACGCAATGGTACCAAAGGGACAGGTAAAAGTAGTTTTTTCTTGGTCTTCTGGGGAAATAACGATCTGATTGTAGCCTGAGTAGCCATCCAGAAAACAATAATGACTATGTCCAGCTAATCTCTCTAGCATTTGGTCGATAAAGGGAAGGGGAAAGTGGTCCTTCCGAGTGACCTTGTTCAATTTACTATAGTCAATACAAACACGCCAACCCGTGGTCACTCGGGTCGGGATTAACTCATTGTTATCATTCTAGACTACAGTAATACCGGATTTTTTGGGAACAACCTGAATGGGGCTGACCCACTTACTGTCTGAAATGGGGTAGATAATGCCTGCATCTAACAGCTTAATAACCTCGGTTCGAACTACTTCTTTCATATTAGGGTTTAGTCTTCGTTGCATCTCCCTAGAAGGTTTGGTATCTTCCTCTAAATAGATCTTATGCATACAAACAGTAGGACTTATACCCTTAATGTATGCTATGGTCCAACCTAAAGCTTCCTTGTTGTTTTGAAGGACGGTCACTAGCCTACTTTCCTGATCACTATCCAAGTCGGAAGCAACAATTACAGGTAAAGTCTCAGACGGGCCTAAAAACACATACTTCAGGGTATCTGGCAATGGTTTTAGGTCCAACTTAAGAGGCTCTTCTAACGAAGGAACTAGGGTAGACTTAGAAACTGGTAGTGGTTCGAACTTAAGTTTCCATCCGTTACTAGTGTCTAACAAAGGAGTTGAATCTAACAAAGCATTCACCCCATTAATCACATTATCATCATCGAAATCAATCCCAAAGTGAGATAGGCATTTCTCTAACAGATCTTCTAACAAAGTGTTTGGTAATGACTCCTCGACTAATGTTCCTATCATGTTTACCTCTTGTATGCTCGAGTCATCTAGTTCAGAGGGTATCTTACTAATACGAAAGACGTTCAGCTCAATAGTCATATTACCAAAAGACAAATTCATAATGCCAGTTCGACAATTCATGATAACATTGGATGTTGCTAAAAATGAGCGACCTAAAATCACTGGCATCTGGTTATCTGGGTCAGGGACAAGTTGGGTATCTAGGATAACAAAATCCACTGGGTAAATAAATTTGTCGACCTCAATAAGAACATCCTCGATCCCACCACGAGGAATTTTAATGGACCTATCAGCTAACTGAAGTGTCATCTGGGTAGGTTTCATATCACCAAGTCCTAGCTTGAGGTACACATGGTATGGAAGTAAATTCACACTGGCTCCTAAGTCAAGCAACGCTTTCTCAACACGGTATTTACCTATTGTGCAAGAAATGGTAGGGGACCCTGGGTCCTTATACTTAGGAGTAGTGGTATTCTGAACAATAGAACTCACGTGACTAGCTAGAAAGGCTTTCTTTTAGACATTAAGCTTTCTCTTTCGTGTACACATATCCTTAAGAAACTTGGCATAAGAGGGAATCTGCTTAATTTCATCCATAAGTGGAAGGTTGATAGTTACCTGCTTAAAAACCTCCAATATATCATTAAAATTGGACTCCCTCTTAGTTGGAAATATCAGCTGTGGGAATGGGGCTCTAGGGACAAATCCGGTCTCAATATGACCCTCATTGGTCTCTTTAGAGACTCTATCAGTCTCCTCAGTTTCTGGTTCAGAAGGGTGAACTACAACATGTTCACTATCAGGCATGGAAACCTTATTTTCTATCACTCTACCACTCCTAAGGGTTTTAATAGCATTCACATGATCAGATGGTCTTTCACCTATTTCATTAATTCCTCTAGGGTTGGGTTGAGTCTGACTAGGAAACTTACCTCTTTCTCTTAAAGACTCATTTATCTGACTAACCTGGTTTTTCAACTCGGAAATATCCTGAGAGTTAGCATGACCTATTCTCTTATTTTCTTTTAAACCTTGAGCAACTGATTGCCGAAACTGCACAGTATTACGAGTTAACAAAGCAAGAGAATCTTCTAAACTCATAATCTTCTTATCCGAAGGGTTCTGAAACTGTGCCGGAGCTGAAGGATTCTTAGTATAGCCAAAACCTGGGGGAACCTGAGCATTACTAGATTGACCTTGATTCTGGCCCTTGGACCAAGAAAGGTTTGGATGGTTTTTCCAGCCAAGGTTATAGGTTTCTGAATATGGGTCAAACTTCTGTCGGTTATCAAACCTAGTGTTGTTATAAAGAGCATTGGCTTGCTCTTCAACAACAAGGCCTTCCCAAAAAGGCTCATTTCTTCCACTACTACAACTAGAATAACCTAATTCTAAGGCTTCTAACCTTTTGGCTATAGCTGCTATTTTGGCATCTGACTCATAAGTTCCTTCTACCCTATTAACATTTCCTCTACTTAGAAGAATTGTTTTCTGGGGTTCCCTACTATTTTCCCATTGTTGGGTCTTATCGGCGATTTCATTCAAAAATGTCATCGCTTCATCAACAGTTTTATTCTCAAACCCACCTGTTCATAAGGACTCAACCATGGTTGTTGTTGAATAATCTAAACCCTCGTAGAGGATCTGAACTAACCTAACCTTCTCCAAACCATGATGAGGACATTGAGATATCAAGTCATTGAACCTTTCTAAGTACCTATATAAAGATTCCCCCTCTTGTTGGGCAAAAGTACAGATTTTGTATCCTAATAGACGATGTTTTATGCCTTGGGAAAAACTTATGTATAAAGGCAGAAGTAAGTTGGTCATAGGTTTCAATTGACTCAGAGGCCAAACTATACAACCAAGATTTGGCTTTATCTTTTAAGGAAAAGGGGAATAACCTAAGTTTCAATGTATCATCACTTAGGTTTTTAATTTTCAGAGTGCTACAAACTTCCTCAAATTCCCTAACATGAAAATAGGGGTTCTCATTCTCTTTTCCTAAAAACATTGGGAGCATCTATAAAGTCCCAGTTTTCAGTTCATAATTTGCCTCGGTTTCAGCTAACTTGATACAAGACGGACGAGAGGTCCTAGTTGGGTTTAACAAAGCTTTCAAAGTTGCCATTTCTGGCACTACCAAAGGACTATGAGTACTTTCTTCACTAATTGTCAAGTTTTCAAAGCTGAAATTTCCAAAGACAGGGCTCTCAAAAAAAGAGTCTTCGAGCTCCCCGCCTTCACAAGAAGAACTACTAGGTTTGTCACTAATCAAACGACCTAGAGTGTTTCTTTTCCAATCCTGCTCTCTAATGACCTCGGGCATACACTAGAAAAAAAAATACAAAGAAAAATCCTAAAAGGAAGGGAATATCTAAGCAAACACAAACAAGGATGACTCCACCACAGCAAACCTACTGATTTCTAGCAAACAAAAAGCATGATGGATCCACTTAGATTGTTTCTAGACCAGTTTCTAGTCCTTCGAAAGGGAATTCGTTAAAATTTAAGCAAACCCCTCTGGAATCAATCCGAGTCAAAGTAAGTTGAATATAGGCGAGGGAAGCTCAGTGGAGCTTTGATACCCAAGGCCTCACCGGTATTACAAGGCGGCGCAGTCACGTATTCAACTTACAAAAAACATCATGAACTTCGAAGTATGCTTAAAAGGGTAACCAATATTTTTCGAACGACTTTCCTACTAAGCTCGTTACCCTATAGGTCTCGTTCTATTCCAAATTTTAAAGCTTAGGTTCGCGATAAGTATCGTTTTCCTAAGGAGGGAAAGAAGAGAACGGTGATGAAATCCGAACCCTTATCTTGTATGGCCAGTCCTTGCCCTTTACTAGGAAATTAAAGCAGTCGTATTCAGTTCCTCGACATATATGCAAACAAAGGAATACAGTAACTCGCTAGCAGGGGATTCACGAGTGTTTCGACAAACTTACCTCCCGTTCCATACGGGGGATGAACCGTTGTAGTCGACTCGGGCCACGACTCCTATGTCATGTACGAACCCGAGGGGCCGAGGTGATATCTTAATCACCGTACTTCTCTGCAAACAATTTAATATTTAAACTACCTTTCCGTAGGGTTTAAAAATAATGTCCCAAAGTTTACAGTCCAAAGTACAAAAAAATAAAGTACAAGGGAAAAGGAAAGTCTAAAAAAATAAATAAAAACAATTAAAAATGTCTCTCTTTTTTTATAAAATAAAAATAAAATCTTCTCCTTTCGCTCCTTTCACTTTTCCTTTTACTCCAAGTCTTTAAGTATTCACCAAAAGCTTTGGAAAAAAATTTCTTTCGCTCCAAATTCCAAATTATGTAAGGAAAAGACAAAAACCCAAAAACGTAAAGAAGAATTAAAAAAAAAAAAACCTAAAAAAGAAAAAAAAAATCTAAAAACTCTAGCCTAAAGACAAGTCCGCGTTGGCGGCGCCAAAAATTGATGTGACTCAATAATGTTGTAGTAAAAAGGTTCGTAAGACTTGTGAAAGCAAAAGATTCTAGATTTAATTTTTAAACTAAAAATATAGCAAACTCAAATAAAGTGATATCAAGATATTAGGAACAACCAAGACACTGATCCACGATTACACATGAATAAATTATGGTAAATAATTCAAAACTCTAATTATCTTTTAAGTCTCTTATTTCTTAATTCACAAATAATCAGACAAATTCTCAAAAATTAATTGTATCACCTAAGCATAGATTATCTAAACAAAGCATAACCTATCTAATTGAATCACAACTAATAAAGAAAATTTTGCAAACAATTAAAAACTCTGCAAAAGCAGTGATTGAGTGAATTATAAATTATAAATTTGAGAAAATAAATAATTACCAATTATTCATGCGTAAATAGCTTCCTCATTGCCTTGGTTGTGAGAAAATTAGCCGCTCATCATGTTGGAAACACGCTCAAAAATCATTATTATTGCTCAAAGGTGGTGTACAAATGATGGAATGGAGAGAAAATATTAAAAATCGGGTTTGTAACACTTATTTCTGTTACAAACCAGCTGTTACAGAGAACGATAAATGAGAACTGTCGTTGTCACTGTAGCTATACGACCCACGGCTAAGTGTCGTTGTCACTGTTGGAAAACGACTGTCCTGGTAAGTCTGTTCTTCGTGTTCTTCAGCTTTGCAACAGCAGAAATGGAGTTTCTGCAATTTGATCTTCTCGACTCTCTGGTGCTCTGTAATTCTCCCCAAAACTATCCTCCCCCTCAGTGATACCCTAATAGGCTATTTATACTCAACAGGGACAAGAATCTTCGCTCATTAATCCGGACAATCCTTCCAATATTCGGCAGTAAAAGAAAATATTTTGGAGATATTTTCTTTCCTTTCTTTCACAATCATGCATCTGCAGCTGCCGACCTTCCTTGTTAATCGCAGTCATGCTCCAAACACGCTTAGAATGAGTGCCTGGTGAAGTAAAACTCATGCAAGAACATTATCTTCACGTTATTTCTCGTGAATGTCTTCTCGACCAAACAAACCTCCCTGTTTTCTTCTATCCACAATTACAGCCTAGTTTCATCGGTTCTGATGGACTTACCAGTCCTGTTTAGATGTAACATGCCCATATCAATCCATTTGAGTGATTGAATCACTCCATAAGTCTCCAAGATCAAAAACATCAACTCTCGGGTTTTCTCATGCAAAACCCGTAACTCCCTGATTTCTTCTAACTCGAGTTCTAGCCAAAATCCATCGAACCAAAGACCCAAAATAATCCTGTTAGGCTCAAAGGAAGATACCCAAACTGTTCCAGCTCTTTAGTCTCACTGAAAGTCTTCCAAAATTCGAACCCTAGTTCTGGCAGTTTCAAACACATTTTTCCCGCCAATTTCGAATTCAAATAGGGAAGAAAAGGTCGCCCTTTAACAAGCCGCTTGGGTGCGAATATCAAATGGGTACCCCTTATCATCTGAGGTGCCCCTTATCCGAAATAGAGAGTCCGAATAACACGTTCCTCCCGGTTGCCTTTAACAACTTTTTGAGCCGAATTTTCCATCAATATTTATTTCCAAAAAATACTTACAAACACACAAAACACCATAATAAGGACGAAAACAAGTACTATCAATACGAAACATTGAGGACAAATTAGACACATAAATGCGTCTATCAGTGATTGATTAATCTAGGCTGTTCTTCGGGAATATAAGACCGGATTATCAATTGGTTCTTGTTCACCTAGATTTTCATATCTTAAGACGGAACAAAACCTAGGGTTTATCTGTGGGAGACAGATTTATCCTTTGATAGACTTTTCTGTGTGAGACAAATTTTTTTATTATCAAGTCTGCGATTTTGGGTTGCAGCAACTCTTGGTTATGGGTGAGATCAGCTAAGGGAATCAAGTGCGCAGTATCCTGCAGGGATCAGAGGCGTAGGAGTACAATTGTACCTTGGATCGGTGGGAGACTGATTGGGGTTCAACTATAGTCCAGTCTGAAGTTAGCTTGGAGTAGGCTAGTGTCTGTAGCGGCTTAATACAGTGTGTATTCAATCTGGACTAGGTCCCCGGGTTTTTCTGCATTTGCGGTTTCCTTGTTAACAAAACTTCTGGTGTCTGTGTTATTTTTTTTCTGCATTATATTTTATATAATTGAAATAATACAGGTTGTGCGTTCGTGATCATCAATTGGAAATCCAACCTTCTGTTGTTGATTGATATTGATTGATCCTTGGACATTGGTCTTCGGTACCGTCCAAGTATTTAGGACTCGCTGATTTTTATTAGCTTGAGTAATATCAAAAACAAGAGAGATATTAAACTCTTTGATATATCTTTTTATTAATTGAGTCTGACTGTCTAGTTGATTCTCATAAAAAGTATATTGGAGTTTGTCCATATAGATTGCTAAGCGAAATATTGGGTGGTGTTGTTAGATCCCCGCTTTTTCAAAATGACAGGAAAACTTTAGCTTAAAAACAAGAGCACAGGTCATTCGTCGATAGTCAACAAATTAATTTTCATTAAGGAAGAACAAAACGAAGTTTTCCAAGTAAAACAACAAAGAGAATATTCTCAAGAGTTATTGATTATTTATATTACATTGTACTAGATAACCGAAGCAGGGTTCAACAGTAAGATGATCAATTTATTTTTTAAACTAAAACAAAAGATACAACAAAGACCACTTTGTCAAGAAGAAATTAGCTTCTTGAGAATTATGCGCATCCTCACACGGTCTCAAAGAGGATGCACACTTGTAAGCAGTCAAGTTGCAATTTGACAAGCATATAGCTCATCAAGGGTATTGACATTTTCCCTTTTTATTTCTTGAGAATCATCAGCAAAGTCAATAGAGTTAGTCTCAGGAGAGTTGACAAGAGGAGGACAAGAGATACCTGAAGCTGCTACCTTCCTTGCTTTCTTAATGATGCGCTTGAGTCTATTTGTACTGGTCTTTAGTTCCGGAACACGATTATTGATATGAATATACCCAGGAACGATTGACGCTTTTGATCCAACACTTCCTTTAGTCACGGAAGAAGAGTTTGAAGAGGTTTTCTTACTCATTGGATCAAAAAAGCAGTCATTTGTCCGTATAACACAATTATTTTTATAATTGTAGAAAGACTTTGTGTTATCTTTACAGGCAAGACTTGGCTCATCACAACACTTTTCTTATCTAAGAGTTGGGCATTTAATACCAGTAATATGAGAAACCAGTTTGATTACTTCCTTAGACATCCTGATAAGAACGTTATGAAGTTTTTCATTCCACAAACGAAAACGACATCTCTTTTTAAGATGACCTTTGTTTCCGCAATAATAACATCTGAACGGAATGTTATTTATCTTTCTCATATGAGTAGGAGGTTGAATTCCTTTGTCTATTGAGGCTTCTGCCGCAGAAGGTAATTTTCCAGTTTTTCCATTAGAGCAAGTTTTCTACAGGAAGTTGCTTTTAGTACAACCAAAATTAATCTTGCAACTGTTGGAGCGTCTATTCATTCATATCCCAAACCTCGTGTATCACGATGTTTCTTACAAGCTCCCAGCATAGTGCATAATTTTGATGAACTAAGATTAAACATTTTCAAGTTTTCCTCCAGCATAATTACCTTGTTTTGAGCAGCAGAAAGCTCATCCTCCAACTGTTTTTCCCGGGAGAGAAAAATGTTCCCTCTGTCTTTAAAACAACTTTGTTGAGAGTTACATCTATCTTCAGATTCAACAATTTCTTATTTTAAAAAAAAAAATTCGACGAAGATTTCACATTCAGAACTTTTGAACGCACATCTTCTTCTCGATATTTAAGAAGAGATTGTAGGAGACTATATCCACAATCGTAGCCTTTAAAAAGCTTTCTCATTTTCTTGTTTTCTAGACAAAGAGGAGTCAGAAACTCAGCCAAACAAGATGTTGACTTCTTTTTCTTTATGAGATGGTCAAAAAGCTTGATGTATTGAGAGACCCCCTTGTTAGAGCATAGCTCGGTCGACCTCGCATGCGTTGCTATCTCAAGCATGTTTGTCAATGCTAGTGATCAAAACTATGAGTCTTGATTTCTAGCCTACATAGCTAAGTCTCGGACTAGGATAGAAAAGTGTAGTTGAGATCAAGGACTTCATGGCGATTCATCATACAACGACGAAGATCTACTCAAGGAACCGTGTAACTTCATCAACAAAAAGGTATATGGAGACTTGAGCTTATCTATCACTCAAAAGTTTATCTCTTCTATCTCCTACTTCTTATGAGACAAAAGTCGTATGCTATATAGACTGGATCTTACACATTTGACATTTCGAGCTGAGTATTCACTACTTATCTTTTTCTCGAAATCGTGTGTTGGTAAAGCGTTTCGCTTTGATCAAGTTTATCTTCACCTAGTGACGAAAGTCATGAAAAGTTTGAATTACTTTGAGAATTGCTCTGACGTGAAACGGTCTATGAATAACGGCTATATAACGTCCTTTGAGAATGTCTCAATGATTGAGATGAGAGTTTAGATTACATAACCATGTATTCCTTAATCCGAAGTTTTCGAACTTTGTTGATTGAAAGAAACCGGAGGAATTGGCTTTACCAAGTCCGCGAACTCAGTCCGCGAACTGATGGAAGTTCTCTTACCGAGAATTTATGCTGGGATTTTCCAAAAACTCGTTTGCGTGTTTAGTCCGCGAATTCAGTCCGCAAACCTAGTCCGCGAACTGGAGGAAATCGCTTTACCGAGATTTTCTGCTGAGTTTGGAAAACTATGTCGGTTGCCTTAAGTCCGCGAACTTGTTTGTGAGCTTAAGCGGTTATGATCTAAAGATGTGCTCTGAACATGAAACTTAAATTACTAAGAAATGCTTTATGCAAACCGTGGCTATAAAGTTCATGAGTTGATTCAATCGAATTGAATCATCTTTGTTTCAATTGTGTCTTGTGTAGTTACATAAGATCTCATAGCAATTGAACAACTCTCTAACTAGTTCATTTGAGTCAATTGAACTAGTTATGGTGAAGAAGAACAAGGTTAATATGAAATGCTCATATGGTTAACCTTTTGGGTTACTATGTTGAACCAACATACACGTACACGTTTGGGCACGGTATTCGCAAACCCAGTAAACGTCTACCCAAGTGTGTGTGATAAGCTAAGTTTTCGATCTAACGGTTGAGAAATATTAGCTTGAATCTAAATCAGGTTTTCATCTAACGGTGAATATGGATTGCTTTGTAACTAAGGCAAAACCCTGATCTGAAGGATATATAAAGGAGACATCTAGCATTGTGCAAAACTAATCCCCACACGTTTGTGTGATACTAGTGCGCTCGCTAGAGTCGATTCTCCTTTAACCTTTGGTTTTCTATCTAAAACCAGGTTAACGACTTAAAGACTTCATTGGGATTGTGAAGCCAGACCGATACTACTTTTATCCTAGTTGTGTGATCTGATCTTGCATCTTCTATCGTAAGAGTACAATCTATTGATTGGCTTGAGATCGTGAGAGTTCTCCGATAGGCAAGATAAAGAAGTCACAAACATCTTCGTCTTACTGTTTGTGATTCCTCGACAAACCGCCTGTGTAGTCAGGAAGGATTGTAGAGAGGTGATTGATTAATCTAGGATGTTCTTCGGGAATATAATACCGGATTATCAATTGGTTCCTGTTCACCTTGATTTCATATCTTAAGACGGAACAAAAACCTGGGGTTTTTCTGTGGAAGACAGATTTATCCTTTGATAGACTTTTTCGTGTGAGACAGATTTGTTTATTATCAAGTGTGCGATTTTAGGTTGCAGCAACTCTTGGTTGTGGGTGAGATCAGCTAAGGGAACCAAGTGGGCAGTATCCTCCTGGGATCAGAGGCGTAGGAGTACAACTGTACCTTGAATTAGTGGGAGACTGATTGGGGTCAACTATAGTCCAGTCCGAAGTTAGCTTGGAGTAGGCTAGTGTCTGTAGCGGCTTAATACAGTGTGTATTCAACCTGGACTAGGTCCCAGGGTTTTTCTGCATTTGAGGTTTCCTCGTTAACAAAATTTCTGGTGTCTGTGTTATTTTTTTTCCGCAATATATTTGTTATATAATTGAAATAATACATCTTGTGTGTTCGTGATCATGAATTGAAAATCCGACCTCTGGTTGTTGATTGATATTGATTGATCCTTGGACATTGGTCTTTGGTACTGTCCAAGTATTCTTTGTATTTGATTAGGACTCGTTGATTTCTATTAGCTTGAGTAATATCAAAAACAAGAGAGAGATATTAACTCCTTGAGATACTTTTATCTAGATTGAGTCTGACTGTCTAGTTGATTCTCTAACAAAGTATTTCGGAGTTAGTCCATACAGATTGCTAATCGAAATATTGGGTGGTGTTGTTAGACCCTCGCTTTTTCAATTGGTATCAGAGCAGGAAAACACGTTTAAGACCTTACAAGTCTGTGTTTGTAGCGATCTGACTCTATGGACAGTAGTGCTGTCTCAATAAATGCACCACCAGATCCAGGGATTTCAGAATTCGCTTCCATGACTGATTTAATAAAATATGTAGAAGAAATTCTATCTAAACCTCCACCAGGTTTAAATTCCCTTGAAGTGTTTTCAGGGCTTGAAAAGAAGCTTGAGAGCTTATCTCTTGATGTTGAGTTATACCTCCAGAAAGAGCAAAAATCTCTTGACAGGCTAAATCAAGTTATGATGAATACTATTCATGTTGAGGTTGATGTTGATTTACTAATCAGTGAGAGCAATGCTCCTCCTCTGCGTAATCCAATTAGTTGTGATAAACTAAACGGATTACAAGAGGAGTTTAAATCTCAGTCATCTGAGTGTATCACCTCAAAGCTTGAATTGATTCATTGCTCAATTCCTGATACTTCCTATCAAGATAGTAGTATTGTCTTCTTTTATGAAGAATCTAGGACGTCTCTTTTCATCAAAAGAGTTTCCCTTCGCAGTACTAAAAACTATCTGCAGAAACTGTTTTTTATAAGTTGGAAAACAAGAAATCAGAAACTCAAATCTTTTTGGGTTCTCTTGAAGTTCTTTGATAAACTTATAAAATCAATTCCTTGGGAGTTTCTCAACACTACAAGATTTAATAGTTGTTGGAAAGAAACTCTTTCTTGGTGCCATGGTGATCAAGACATTGTTCACCTCAACACAACTTGTTTGTGTTGAAAGTGCATTCTCACCTAGAAAGGCCCTACTATGTATACGGTGAAGGAAGCACAAGAATTTGAGGCACACAGATTATGTTCGGTAAGGCTGTAGAGTTCAATTGGATTATTCTAAAGGCATGTCTATAAACTTGAGAAATATTTGTGTTTTTACTTTCTTAGAGTACTTATAATGATCCATGTACCTTGCTTATCGTTCATTTCTACCTAACTTGATCTGTGTTTAAGGTTCTTATATGTGTAGGTTTGAAAATAATAGTTCGGGAGATTTGGACTTCATGGTAGATATAACAAGTATGCATAATATCTTTTAAAATCAAAATCCAAGGGTTTAAGTTTGCAAACTGCTCAAAGTCATGAAAATTCGTTTGCAAACCCGTATGCATACTTGCCTATAGACGTAGATATTCGGTAAGCTTGTTTTGGCCGTAACTTCTTCGTCCGAACTCGGATTGACCTAATTATTTTTGAACTCTCTTCCTCTTTGAATTCTCTTTAAAATGGATATGAGAAACCTTTAATTTGGATGAGTTAAGATTGGTATTTGTCCTGTCTCTTGTTTTTGAGTATTTTGCTCCGTTTCGTTGCACTTGTTCCACTTCTCTTGGACTTGGGCACTTGGATTCTTGGAGTACCACTCTTATAAGATCATTTTTAGATTTTACAAGAATGTTGTTGGTGAATCACAAAGAAGAAAGTTTAATACGGGCAATAGTACGTATTACTATGAGATTCTTGAATGTGCACAATTATCTTGTGTGAACTATGATGCATGGTCGTTATTGAATTTGTATGTTCTTCTTTGTTAAGAAAATCTTTTTATACGCCTTAAGTAGCTATTCTTGGTGTAAATCCGGGCGAAAAAGATTGATTCTATCCTCTAAGGACAAATCATCTTATATGTGCATTACGAGTTTGTCTTGATGCCTAGGAAACTTCTTATGAGAATTTATTCTTGTTTTTGAGAAGGATCTAGAGTTTGAAGTACCCACTATTGTGATTACACATAGATATGTCCAACGATTTTCATCTTCAATGTTTTAGGTTTATTGGTTTTTTAAATTCTAAAAATATTTGGAGGATGATGTTATTGCAGTATTGATCTTTATGATTTTGTGATATTGCAATTTGACTATGGGATATGTATTGTTTACATCCGTGAACTTGAAGGTCCCATATGCTGTCAAAAGTAAAGTCGTTCATGAATTGATATTCGTATTGATGAAAGGACGAATGGACTTTTGACAAATACAAAAGTTATGCCTATGCAGTCATGTATTTGATGGAAAATGGGATAAAATCTTTTGTGTGACAAGGATAAAGTCTATTATGTTGTTATGATGGAAAATAGAATAGATCCTTGTATGTCATCCACTGTATTCATCTTCATTGATCCATTTTGTTATGTATTACCGTAAAGGCTCCATTGTGTGTCTTATGTTGAGCACGATACAACTAAGTCGATTTTTCTTATTGGCTTGTTGGTTGTTCCATAAGATGCTATATGTTGAGCATTATGAACTAAATAATCATCTTGGTTGGTTATTTTGTAGGATCAGAATCTCACAACAATTATGTCTCAGCGAAATTATCAATGGTACAGCACAATAGCGTCGCAGAATAATTTCAGAAACGACGTCAGTAAGGAACATGAGAAAGATGTGATAGTCTTGCGAAAATTAGAGATCTTGCGAAGTTAACATTTGTAAGGTTGCGAGAATGTCGCAAACCATATCCGAAAATAAAGGACAGATTAGCTGTCATCCACTATGTATTTCCTTATAAATAGTCATTCGAGTTGTAAAAGAGAGAGAGATCTTTTTGAGTAAGAAACAAGTAAATAGGAGAGAGAAAGTTCAGAGTAGAGATCATTCTTGACTTCTTTATCTTTCTTGTAAGAACATTCAAAAATTAATCAATAAAATTAAGAATGTAAACCTAAAAATGAGCTGATCAACAATGAAATCATATGAGGGGTGTAGTGTAGGATTTCCTGCAACTAAGAAAAAGATAAGACGAGATCAATGGGTTTTCGCATGAAAATGCGAAGACGTCCTGCGATTTCGTCGCAAGACGGGAATGTCATGGGGCTTTATTTTCGCAAGAATATTTAGGCCTGTTATATTGTCGCAACATTCCTGAAGAGGCCATAATACAAAAGAAAAAGTTAAGGAAAGATCAATGGGTTTTTGCATGAAAATGCAAGGACGTCCTACGATTTTGTCGCAATGACAAGAGGTGGCATAATAAGACCTTTAATTAGGAAGGCAAAATAAGACCACACATGAATGAGATATTGAAAAGAAACAAAAATCACTTCGCAAAAGGATGCGAAATTATACAATAAGAAAAGTTATATGAAATCTCTCATTTGGATTTAAATAACTGAGACAAGTATGGGAATGTATGAAATTACAAAATGTTATTTATCTCCATATGAGAGATTTACTCAAAAATTCAAGAATTAATAATTTTATTGATTAATTGTAATGCAAAGAAGAATTGTTTTCATTCATGCAGGTTAAAATGGAAGAAACGCAAATATACAGAAAGAAGAAATAAGTGTACAAGTATTACAAAGAATCAAAGAAAGAAGTAAAGAATATTTCTTGGTTAATCCTCATTATCTTCACCAGACTTGTTTCCTTCTTCATCTGTGTCAGAATCTTTATCACCATCAGAACTTCCATCACTATCAGACTCTTCATCGTTAGCTTCGCTATCAGAGATAATCAAACTGGGAGTATTTTGTGGGATTTCTTCTAAAAGACAAGGATAATCAGAATGAGGGATATTATGATCATCACAAACCATCTGGATGGTTTGATTGCGAAAATGCATAGCGTCATTCTTAAAATTCTCAACAGTGATTATGATTTGATTCTTCAATTTAGAATACTTGTCGTTGCGAGAAGAAAGATTCTTTGCGAGTTCCTTCTTTTCAGCTTCAAGTTCTTCAATCTTTTCACGATATTTATTTTCAGAATCTGCGAACAAAAGGCAACCAATTATTAACTTGATGAAAACTCATACGAAGCAAAAGATTAGTAAAGAAGAGCAATTAGCAACCTTCTCTGTCAGAAATCATGTCTCTAATCAAGGTTGTATGTTCAACTTGGAGACTAACATTTACGCCTAAATCTTTTCTAGCATCATCTAAAATTTTCGCAGCCCAGACAAATTCATCCTCACTACTTATGAGAAGACGAGAACGAATTGGATTTTCCCTTTCGCAGAGTTCAATATTCTTGCGGTTAGCTTCATCTCGCTCAAGTTGAACTTCAAGGAGAGCCTCTTGGAATTTCGCTAAAGCCTTGGCACCTTGATCAGAGATATGGTCCTTATCATCTACGAGACCGCTAATTTTGGTTCTTAATTCATTGGTTTTCTCTTTGTAATCAATAAGGAGACGCTTAAATCTGTTGGCTAAGCCTAAACTGGATCTATGATCAATATCTAAGAGGCGAAATTTCGATCTAAGTTCATTTAGAGAAAGAGATGAAATTCTATCATTTGAGAAGCTATTTAAAGAATTGTTAAGACGTTCAAGAAGGGTATCATTATCCAAGGCATTAGGAAATGAGCAGAGAAGGGTAGCTTCATCAGAAACACCATAAATGTCTGCAAAAAGGATCATTTAAATAAGATAAAACAACAGGATGAATGAATAAAGAGAAAAGAGAAAAGCAACATACCGTAAAGCTGATTATTGGCTTGTTGAAGACTAGAAATTTTATTCTTATATGAGGAAGTATCAATTTCTAATTGTCTATTTTTCTCGCGAAGACTTTTAACTCCAGCTTCCAAGTCTTCATTCTTTCTGCGAAATTGAAGATTCTTCTTTTCAAGATTTTCGCGTCTTCTCTCTAGATCTGAGGCAACAACAAAAGAAGCTTTTCCAGCCTGCGAAAATAAATAAAAAATATTAATATAGAAAGAGCTTTTGAGTTATAATAATGAAAAAGTGAAAAGATAAAAGTATACCAGACTATTGAAAAAATGCAAGAAGTCGGGAGTCACTGATCTAGAAACTCCGCGAAGAGAGTTATCACCATCCAGTAAAGGGACATCACAAAGGGTAGCGAGAGCTTTGCAGGTATTTGCAAATTGGCTATCTCCCATCCCTTGTAGAGAATCAGAAAAGAGGCCAGAAAGCTTAGCCATAGAATATTCAGGTGGAGAATCTTCAGTTGCAGCAAGATCATCGTTATCTTCATCATCCTTATCATTTTCAGAACTTTTGTTAGGAAGAAAATTTGAAGGACAAGGAGAACAAAATTTTCTTTTCTTTGGAGGAGGACCAGTTGATTTTTCCCTGCGAAAAGTACCTTTACCTTTATCACCAATCTTCGCAGCATCAACAGATTCTTCTACTTCAGTAATAACCTTCACACACAGATAGAAATAAGAAATGGAAGCATGGAAGTAACAGTACTATTTAAAGTCATAAAAGAAAATTTCTTACCTCATCTGTGTATGAGAGAAGAGCTAACAGAGTACTAAATTTCCCAGTCCTGTTATAACTATCTTTTAGTTTTTGGATCTGCGGAATATCGCAAGAGTTAGCGAACAGAATAGTAAAAATCAATAAAGAAGTATAAAATGAGTTAAAGAGGATAATTATACCTCTTTCTCCTTCTCGGGCCAGGAGAAAACCCAAGGTTGATATGCAGCGAGATTCGCAGGAAGAACATTTGATCCAGCAATGTAAGGACCCTTTAGCATTAAAGGAAACACACACCATTTGTCATCTTTGGATTGGAGAGGAGTTTTGTTTTTACCAGAATGCTAGTCAATATCTTGCATAAGAATTTTGGCTTCATCAATGTTATCTTTTCTTCTTAATCGAATACCCCAGCGAGTATTCTCTTTCTTCATGGAGATAAGTTCGTAGTTTTCAAAGAAATTTTCCACTGTATATTTTCAGCAACTATCTCTAGGTCTGCGAATTTTGGATCCCTATGTTCTTTGGAGTAAAGAGATCCTATACCAGCACCACGATTAGCGAACTCTAGCATCAGAAGGATGCAGTCCCCACTTAGTTGGAAAATGGCTCGCGAAAATCCTGGATGAGCGAGAATTTCATAAAATAAAGGAATGTATGGGTTATAAAGAGGAATAGGGAGACCTTCGAGAATTTGACCTAGAGAAATTATGATTGATTGATCATCATAATTTTGATTGGAGAAAAGCTTGACAGAAAGAATTGATTTGGCATTCACACCAGGAATAGGGAAGAGTGTAAGACCTTTATTAGCAAGATATTTTTGGACATCTTGTAGATTCTTCTCATATCTATGAACAGTTGGATCCATGTTTGAATATAGAGTATGGGAATGTATAGAAAGTAAAAGAATTGAAGGAAGAAAAAATTACAGCAACACAATTTGCAGAAGAATGACAGAGTTGCAGAGATGAGAGAATAAAAATAGAAGAGAAAGTAAAAAGAAAAGTGGAAAGAGATAGGGAGAAGAGTATACAAAGAAAATTTACTCTTCGAAGAAATAAACACCATTAAGACGAAGAGACGTGAGCGGTTGAAAGGTAGCGGTTACAGAAGACGTGTCAAGAAATAAATGGAAGAGAGAGTACGTGTAATAAATTTGGAATATGAAAAGATAAGCAGTTGCGACATTTCTCATATCATTCTCTACTTTGCAGAGAAGATATGAGAAGAGCCAAGATGTAGGATCAGAATCTCGCAACAATTATGTCTCAGCGAAATTATCAATGGTACAACACAATAGCGTCGCAGAATAATTTGAGAAACGATGTTAGTAAGGAACATGAGAAAGATGTGATAGTCTTGCGAAAATTAGAGAGCTTGCGAAGTTAACATTTGTAAGGTTGCTAGAATGTCGCAAAACATATCCGAAAATAAATGACAGATTAGCTGTCATCCACTATGTATTTACTTATAAATAGTCATTCGAGTTGTAAAAGAGAGAGAGAGATCTTTTTGAGTAAGAAACAAGTAAATAGGAAAGAGAAAGTTCAGATTAGAGATCATTCTTGACTTCTTTATCTTTCTTGTAATAACATTCAAAAATTAATCAATAAAATTAAGAATGTAAACCTAAAAAAGAGCTGATCAACAATGAAATCATATGAGAGGTGTAGTGTAGGATTTCCTGCAACTACATATTTAGTTATTTGCTCCGAAAGTCTTCTTTTGTCGAGCAAAATCCTTTGACAATTAAATTGATTACTTTCGTGATTAGTTTAGTTGTTTGGATTCCAATTAGATTAATTATGGGTTCTCTTGCAATTAATCTAGCTGAGTTTTCATATATTCCACAAATTCTTGTGTTGAGTATATGGGCGGCTATACTAATCATGTTCTATTGGTTAATGTAGTCGTATATTCCGTAAGGTTTTCCTTATGTTGAGTATGTGAACGATTAAGTTAGTCATCTCCGTATGATTACCTTAGTCGTAGCTCCGTAAGTTTACTTATGTTGAGCACTTTCAATTAAATTCATCACTTTTGTGGTTTGATTTAGTTGCGTATTCCAATTAAATTAATCATCGGTTTACTTGTGATTAATTTGATTGAGCTTTGGATATAGAAAATCGTTCCTATGGTTTTTGGTGTCCAATTAAAAATCCTTCTTTTCTTTCGAAATTAAGGTCGCTCTTGTTGTTCTTTCGGGAATGACATCAAATGGGGGAGAGTTCTTTGAACTTGTGCTTAATGGTAATATCTTGCGGGGTGTGCGGATGTGGAATTTTATAGGGGTTATCTTGTATCTTAAAACTCCTTGATGAATGCATTTAGATTCGGCTTTATGATTGCATCTAAATTAAGTTGGTATGTATTTTTTCTTTTAGTCTATGAAATGTCTCTTGTGGAAATTTCATTATGATCCCGTTCTTTTACCTTTGCCAATTTTATTGACAAAAAGCGGGAGAAATAATGTAGTTCACACTACATATACATATGGTTTTAGGATTATTGTGTAAGGGGGAGTGGTTTCCATAATCAAGATGGAGTATTGACTAAGGGGGAGTGATACATATCACCGTAGTGTTATTGTTAAAGTCGTGATGCAATTGGACTTTGATGTTACATAATAATACTATGTCACTGTATAATGATGATCAAGAATCTCGATTTTTATCATTTTTATAGCTACGGATCTTCAACAACGGTGATGCTAAACTTACAACCTTTGGGATCATTAGAGTACTTGGAAGGACGAAGATTTCAGGGAACGTTGAAGATTAGACTATGGAATAGGAGCCATTAAAGTTTATCTTTTTTGTATTCCATATGTATTAATAGTTTTGTCACTAAAATTGACAAAGGAGAAGATTGTTAGAGCATATCTCGGTCGACCACGCATGCGTTTCTATCTCAAGCATGTTTGTCAATGTTAGTGATGAAAACTATGAGTCTTGATTTCTAGCCTACATAGATAAGTCTCGGACTAGGATAGAAAAGTGTAGTTGAGCTCAAGGACTTCATGGCGATTCATCATACAACGATGAATATCTACTCAAGGAACCGTGGAACTTCATCAACAAAAAGGTATGTGGAAACTTGGACTTATCTATCACTCAAAAGTCTATCTCTTCTATCTCCTACTTCTTATGAGACAAAAGTCGTATGCTATATAGACTGGATTATACACATTTGACATTTCGAGCTGAGTATTCACTACTTATCTTTTTCTCGAAATCGTGTGTTGGTAAAGCGTTTCGCTTTGATCAAGTTTATCTTCACCTAGTGACGAAATTCATGAAAAGTTTGAATTAATTTGAGAATTGCTCTGACGTGAAACGGTCTGTGAATAACGGCTATATAACGTCCTCTGAGAGTGTCTCGATGATTGGAATGAGAGTTTAGATTACATAACCATGTATTCCTTAATCTGAAGTTTTTGAACTTTGTTGAAAGAGAGAAACCAGAGGAATTGTCTTTGCCAAGTCCGCGAACCCAGTCCACGAACTCATCCCGCGAACTAATGGAAGTTCTCTTACTGAGAATTTCTGCTGGAATTTTCCAAAAACTCGTTTGCGTGTTTAGTCCGCGAACCTAGTATGCGAACTGGCGGAAGTCTCTTTACCGAGATTTTCTTTTGAGTTTGGAAAACTCTGCCGGTTGTCTTAAGTCCGCGAACTTGTTTGTGAGCTTAAGTGGTTATGATCTTAAGATGTTCTCTGAACATGAAACTTAAATTACTAAGGAATGCTTTATGCAAACCGTGGCTATAAAGTTCATGAGCCGATTGAATCGAATCGAATCATCTTTGTTTCAATTGTGTCTTGTGTAATTACATAAGATCTCATAGAAATTGAACAACTCTCTAACTAGTTCATTTGAGTCAATTGAACTAGTTATGGTGAAGAAGAACGAGGTTAATATGAAATGCTCATATGGTTAACCTTTTGGGTTACTATGTTGAACCAACATACACGTACACGTTTGGGCACGGTTTTCTCAAACCCAGTAAATGTCTACCCAAGTGTGTGTGACAAGCTAAGTTTTCAATCTGAAGGTTGAGAAATATTAGCTTGAATCTAAATCAGGTTTTCATCTAACGGTGAATATGGATTGCTTTGTAACTAAGGAAAAACCCTGATTTGAAGGCTATATAAAAGAGACATCTAGCATTGTGCAAAACTAATCCCCACACGTCTGTGGGATACTAGTGCGCTCGCTAGAGTCGATTCTCCTTTAACCTTTAGTTTTCTTATCTAAAACCAGGTTAATGACTTAAAGACTTCATTGGGATTGTGAAGCCAGACCGATACTACTTTTATCGTGGTTGTGAGATCTGATCATCTTCTATCGTACGAGTACAATCTATTAATTGGCTTGAGATCGTGAGAGTTCTCCGATAGGCAAGATAAAGAAGTCACAAACATCTTCGTCTCACTGTTTGTGATTCCTCGACAAACCTCCTGTGTAGTCAGGAAGGATTGTAGAGAGGTGATTGATTAATCTAGGTTTTTCTTCGGGAATATAAGACCGGATTATCAATTGGTTCCTGTTCACCTTGATTTCATA
This sequence comes from Papaver somniferum, assembly GCF_003573695.1. NCBI lineage: Eukaryota > Viridiplantae > Streptophyta > Magnoliopsida > Ranunculales > Papaveraceae > Papaver > Papaver somniferum. The sequence continues at coordinate 5,423,565 of NW_020621603.1, read as the reverse complement.
TCTTAAGACGAAACAAAAACCTAAGGTTTTTTATAGGAGACAGATTTATCCTTAGATAGACTATTCTGTGTGAGACAGATTTGTTTATTACCAAGTCTGTGATTTTGGGTTGCAGCAACTCTTGGTTGTGGGTGAGATCAGATAAGGGAATCAAGTGCGCAGTATCCTGATGGGATCAGAGACGTAGGAGTACAACTATACCTTGAATTAGTGGGAGACTGATTGGGGTTCAACTATAGTCCAGTCTGAAGTTAGCTTGGAGTAGGATAATGTCTGTACCGGCTTAATACAGTGTGTATTCAACCTGGACTAGGTCCCAGGGTTTTCTGCATTTGAGGTTTCCTCGTTAACAAAATTTCTGGTGTATGTGTTATTTATTTTCCGCATTATATTTGTTATATAATTGAAATAATACAGCTTGTGCATTCGTGATCATTAATTGGAAATCCGACCTTCGGTTGTTGATTGATATTGATTGATCCTTGGACATTGGTCTTTGGTACCGTCCAAGTATTCCTTGTATTTGATTAGAACTTGTTGATTTCTATTAGCTTGAGTAATATCAAAAACAAGAGAGAGATATTAACTCCTTGAGATACTTTTATCTAGATTGAGTCTGACTGTCTAGTTGATTCTCTAGCAAAGTATTTCGGAGTTAGTCCATACATATTGCTAAGCGAAATATTGGGTGGTGTTGTTAGACCCCCGCTTTTTCACCCCTCATCAACATCGTATCCATCGTTTGAATCACTTTCATCTAAAAGATCATCCAACTGTTCATCTAGGTGTGTTTCCCGGTTATACACAGTTTCCGACCATGGAGAGGATGAGAAAGATTTCTCATGAGAAGCAGAGCTTTGAACCAAGTCAAAACTTTTCTGAACTGGTGATGTGTTGTTTGAGATATCACTACTATCCATAGAGTCAGATTGCTACAATCACATACTTATAAGGTCTTAAACATGTTTGCCTGCTTTGATACCAAATAAAAAAGCGGGGGGTCTAACAACCACACCCAATATTTCGTTTAGGAAATCTATATGGACTAACTCCAATATACTTCCAAGAGAATCAACTGGACATTCAGAATCAATCAAGGAAAATACATCCAAGAGTTATATCTCTGTGTCTCAATGTAATCAGCAAATCAAACAGATAGAAATCCGCGATCTTGATTATTATGAGAACCAACTTGAACGGTACCGAAGACTAATGTTCAAGTGTCAATCAATTTATATCAACAACCAAAGGTTGGATTATCTAATTGATTGAACTACGCACAACCTGTGATATTTCAATTATATAAACAAATATAATGCGGAAAAGAAATAACACCGACACCAGAAATTTTGTTAACGAGGAAACCGAAAATGCAGAAAACCCTGGGACTTAGTCCAGATTTGAACACCACACTGTATTAAGCCGCTACAGACTCTAGCCTACTACAAGTTCACTTCGGACTGAAATATGGTTGAGTCCTAACCAATCTCACACTTATTAAGGTACAGTTACCTTCCTTACGTCTCTGAATCCTAGCAGGACTCTACGCACTTGATTCCCTTAGTTGATCTCACCCACAACTTAGAGTTCCTACGACCCAAAGTCGAAGACTTGATAAACAAATTTGTCTCACACTGAAAAGTCTATTGAATAGATAAATCTGTCTCCCACAGAAATACCTACGAGTTTTTGTTTCGTCTTTTGATAAATCAAGGTGAACATGAACCAATTGATACACCGGACTTATATTCCCGAAGAACAACCTAGTAATATCAATAACCTCGTAATAACTTAACCGTATGGTAGCGGAACAAGATATTGTTGAATCGCAAAGAATGAGACGAAGAGCTTTGTGATTACTTTTTATCTTACCTATCAGAGATTAAATCTCGAGCAAATCTTAAAAAAGATAATACTCGATACGATAGAACAAAGTAAGATCCAAACACACAACTATATAGAAAATAGTTTGGTCTGGCTTCAGAATCCCTGAAGTATTTAAGTTGTCAACCTATAATGGTTGTAGAAAAACCTATGTTAAAGGAGAATCGACTCTAGTCGCAACTAGTATCACACAAGAGGTGTGGGGATTAGGTTTCCCAGTTGCTAGAGTTCTCCTTTATATAGTCTTCAAATCAGGGTTTGCAATCAATGTTACCTTGGTAGCAAAGCATTCAATATTCACCGTTAGATGAAAACCTGATTAGATTCAAGCCAATATCTTTCAACCGTTAGATGTCTTGGCTTGTTACACACAAATGAAATGTACCTTCATTTAGATATGGGTAACCGTACCTAAACGTGTACACTTAGTTGGATCAACAATAGTTAACCGAAGTTAGCCATATGAACACTTTCATATCAACCTTGTTCATCTTAATCACAACTAGTTCAAATGACTCAAATGTAACTAGTTATAGAGTTGTTCAATTGTTTATATTCTCATAGAAATATACAAGACACAATTGAAGCAAAATCGGGTTTGACTCACTCAAATCAATTCATGAACATTATAGCCACGGTTTGCGAAGATTGCATTCCTTATTATATAAATGCATTTTTTCATGAGTATGTAAACATAGTTAACCGATTTTAGAACTTAACCCACTAAAGTATGCAAACGGTTACACATACTTAAGTTCTCGGACTTGGTCTTGTTCGCCAGTATGCAAACGGGTACGCATACTGTCGTTCATGACCGAACTCAGTTGAAATCAGTACGCATACGGGTATGCATACTATAGTTCCCGGACTTCAACTGTTGAATCAGTGCGTATACGGGTATGCATACTAAATTTCCGGACTTGGATTACCCTTGAAATAATTAGCATACAAATACGCATACTATCAATATCCAATCAATGGTTAATTGTTCAAAACTCTGAAACATTCTTAGAAGACGAGAATAGTTGTCTCACACAAACTATTAGCCTCAAAGTAGTTTTCATGTGATCAAATGATCAATATGAAACATTCCGAGTCTACATCAAGTGACTGTCTCACACAAATCATATAAGATGTTACCAGGCGATTTTCACATGATCATATTTTGACTTTCGTCAAGAATAAAAGATGAACTTGGTTAAAGCGAAAGCTTACCAATACATATTTCGAAAAATAAGCGATTTAAACTCAGCTCGAAATATCAAATGTGTATAATTTAAATTTTGTATAGATATACGACTTTTGTCTCAATAGGAGATATAATAAAAATAGACTTCTGAGTGATAGATGAGTTCAAGTCTCCACATACCTTTTGTTGATGAAGTTCCACAAGACCCCTTAGTAGTTCTTCGTCTTCAATCAATGATCGTCGTGAAGTCTAAAACTCAACTACACATTCTATCCTAATCCGAGACATAGCTATAAGTAGACTAGAAACCAAGACTTATAGTTTTGACAACTAAACTTGACAAACAAGCTTGAGTTAGCAATGATTGTGAGTTCGACCGAGCAGTGCTCTGACAAAAACATATTTTATTAAGCATTGAGTCTACGCTTCAAGTAAATTCCAGAAGGAAAATCATTTTGTAAGTAGAGCTTCTCTAACTTATACCACAATACCTTTGCAGAGATTTCACTCGAAAAGTTATGAGTGATATATCTTGAAAACATAAACGAATAGTTGAACATGCCTTCAAATCAAGGTCATCCCACCTCTCATCGGTCTAATGCTTTGGAAACACTGTTGGCTTTGCCTTGTGAAATTATTCTTCCTATTGATTTGTTTCATACTAACAAGAATATCTTTTACATCAGTTTGCCGTGATGTGAAATTATTCTTCCTATTGAACTTGATAATATCAAATCCATGCACCTTCAAAAATCCACATAATGTAGAATCGGACATCTTCACTTGTAACTATGATCCCCTCCATGCTCAACACACCACTTGTTAGGGTTAAGACCTATTATAGTTAACGTTTCACAAGATACTAGTTCTTTAGATCACGTTGAACTAAAGAAAGCGGAAAACAAGATGCACGAAACGGAAACAAAGACACAAAATTCAACGTTGTTCGGCAATAAGCCTTATGTCTAAAAACAGTTGCGATCAACTCTTATTATATAACATATTATAGATAATTAAACCTTAACGGTTGATGAATCAATCAATCAAACTATGACCAGGAGAATGTTGTTCACAAACCTCAAACAATTCTCTATGAACAAAACGTTCTATACCCTAAAACTTACTATTTATGAGAACTATTCTCTAAACTGTGTTGTATATGTTTCTCTAAGACTTGTACGCCTATTTGTATAGGTTACAAACTTATCTTCCAAGTATATGAGTTATACAAGTGTTGATGGTGGATTTTTGACAAAGGCTAAAATCGTAAAATCATAATTTTGCATATTTCTGACATGACTTTAGACTCGTATGTTAAATTCATATTGTAGGATTCTGACGTGAAATCTCATGTCATAATCTCTAACTGAGGGTATGTTAGGGCATAGCTCGGTTGACCTCGCATGCGTTGCTATCTCAAGCATGTTTGTCAATGTTAGTGATCAAAACTATGAGTCTTGATTTCTATCCTACATAGCTAAGTCTCGGACTAGAATAGAAAAGTGTAGTTGATCTCAAGGACTTCATGGAGATTCATCACACAACGACGAAGATCTACACAAGGAACCGTGGAACTTCATCAACGAAAAGGTATGTGGAGACTTGAACATATCTATCACTCAAAAGTCTATCTCTTCTATCTCCTACTTCTTATGAGACAAAAGTCGTATGCTATATAGAATGGGTCATACACATTTGGTATTTCGGGCCGAGTATATCTCGCCTATCTATATCCCGAAATCATGTGTTAGTAAAGCGTTTCGCTTTGATCGGGTTTATCTTCACCTAATGACGAAAGTCATATTGTTTCAATCACTTTGACGAGAAATAGTGTAACGACTATATAACGTCCTCTAAGAATGTTTCAATGGTTGGGATGAGAGTTTAGGTCAATATAACCAATGATGGATATAAGCATTGTGTGGTAACACATATGTGCATAAGTCTTATTCCTTAATCCGAAGTTTGCTAACTTTGTTGATTGAGAGAAACCGGAGGAATTGGACTTTCCAAGTCCGCGAACTCAGTTTGCAAACTCAGTCAGCGAACTTACGGAAGTTCTCTTGCCGAGAATTTCTGCTGGGATTTTCCAAAAACTCGTTTGCGTGTTTAGTCCGCGAACTGGCAGAAGTCTCCTTGCCTAGATTTTCTGCTGAGTTTGGAAAACTTTGCCGGTTGCCTTAAGTCCGCGAACTTGTTTGCGTACTTTTGATCTAAAGATGTGCTCTGAACATGAAACTTAAATTACTAAGGAATGCAGTATGCAAACCGTGTCTGTAAAGTTCATGAACCGATTCAATCGAATCGAATCATCTTTGTTTCAATTGTGTCTTGTGTAGTTACATAAGATCTCATAGCAATTGAACAACTCTCTAACTAGTTCATTTGAGTCAATTGAACTAGTTATGGTGAAGAAGAACAAGGTTAATGTGAAATTCCCATATGGTTAACCTTTTGGGTTACTATGTCGAACCAACACACACGTACACGTTTGGGCACGGTTTTCACAAACCCAGTAAACGTATATCTCAAGTGTGTGTGACAAGCTAAGTTTTCGATCTAACGGTTGAGAAATACTAGCTTGAATCTAAATCAGGTTTTCATCTAACGATGACTATGGATTGCTTTGTAACTAAGGCAAAACCCATATTTGAAGACTATATATAGGAGATATCTAGCATTGGGAAAAACTAATCCCCACACGTCTATGTGATACTAGTGCGCTCGCTAGAGTCGATTCTCCTCTAACCTTTGGTTTTCTTCTCTAAAACCAGGTTAACGACTTAAAGACTACATTGGGATTGTGAAGCCAGACCGATACTACTTTTATCGTAGTTGCGTGATCTGATCTTGCATCTTCTCTCGTACGAGTACAATCTATTGATTGGCTTGAGATCGTGAGAGTTCTCGGATAGGCAAGATAAAGAAGTCACAAACATCTTCGTCTCACTGTTTGTGATTTCTCGACATCTTCTTGTGTAGTCAAGAAAGATTTTTGAGAGGTGATTGATTAATCTAGGTTGTTCTTCGGGAATATAAGACCGGATTATCAATTGGTTCATGTTCACCTTGATTTCATATCTTAAGACGGAACAAAAACCTAGGGTTTTTCTGTGGGAGACAGATTTATCTTTTGATAGACTTTTCCGTGTGAGACAGATTTGTTTATTATCAAGTGTGCGATTTTGGGTTGCAGCAACTCTTGGTTGTGGGTGAGATCAGCTAAGGGAATGAAGTACGCAGTATCCCGCTGGGATCAGAGGCGTAGGAGTACAATTGTACCTTGAATTAGTGGGAGACTGATTGGGGTTCAACTATAGTCCAGTCCGAAGCTAGCTTGGAGTAGACTAGTGTCTGTAGCGGCTTAATACAGTGTGTATTCAATCTGGACTAGGTCCCGGGGTCTTTCTGCATTTGCGGTTTCCTCGTTAACAAAATTTCTGGTATCTGTGTTATTTCATTTTCCGCATTATATTGTTTATCTTTATAATTGAAATAATACAGGTTGTGCGTTAAAGTTTAATCGATTTGAGATCCGACCTTTTGGTTGTTGATTTCATTGATTAAGACTTGGACATTGGTCTTTGGTACCGTCCAAGTTATTCCTTGTATTTGATAAAGACCTGCTATTATTTTTTAGCTTGAGTAAAATTCAAATCAAGAGAGAGATATTAACTCCTTGAGATACTTTTATCTAGATTGAGTCTGACTGTCTAGTTGATTCTCTAGCAAAGTATTTCGGAGTTAGTCCATACAGATTGCTAAGCGAAACATTGGGTGGTGTTGTTAGACCCCCACTTTTTCAATTGGTATCAGAGCAAGCAAATACACTAAGACCTCATCAGTCTGTGTTTGTACCGATATGACTCTATGGACAGAGGTGCTATATCTACTAACGTACCACCAGTCTTTGATGACTCTAACTACTTATGGTGGAAAATTTCTATGCGATCCTTCATCCAGTCGCGTGATTTTCAATCATGGGTATATGTTGTCAATGGATATGATGCGCCCGTTGTTGCAGTTGGAGACGTAAATGTTCCCAAGAATATTGGTGAATATAATAATGCCGAGATTCTTGCTGCGAAGCAGAATTCTGAAGGGTTAAATGCTATCATACATGCCATTGCCCCAAGTCTTCAAAACCATGTGTCTAATTGCACTAGGTTTAAAGATGCTTGGGATATCTTAGAAAGCGTATTTGAAGGTAAATCCAGTGAAAAGGAAGATAAGATTAAAAACCTTAATTCCGATTGGGAAAACCTGCATATGGAAGATGAAGAGTCATTTGATGAGTTTAATCACAAAGTGTCTGAAATTGTTATTGCATCTTTTGCATTGGGTAAGACTATTCCTGAAAAGGACATTGTGATGAAAATTCTCAGATCGCTGCCATCTAGATACGAGTATAAGAAGCATGCCATCGTTGAGGGGAATAACCTCGATAATCTTTCCAGAAACACCTTGGTTGGAAAGTTAAAGATCTTTGACCATGAGCATACATCCAAAGTCGGTAAGGATGTTTCCTTTAAAGCACAGAAGAACACCAAATTACTTGTCAAAGGTAAAAGTGTTCATGTCTCTGAGGATGATCAGTCTGAGGATGAGTTTTCGGATGAAGATATTGATAAATCAGTCTCCTTGATCACAAGACAGTTTAGGGATCTTCTGTTGAAGAGAAGCAAACGGTTTTCAAAAGACAAACCTAAGTCATCAGACAAACCTCACGGTCGCGTACCTCCTAAAAACAGGGATGCTGACGAGGCTGATGACGAGGACATGCCTTAGTGCTTTAAGTGTAAGGGTTTTGGCCATTTTCCTAACGAAATCCCAAATTGTATAAAATACACTGGGAACAAAGTTCTAGATGTAACACTTGATGAAATGTCTGAAACGTATGATTCTGATGAAGATAAAAAATCCAGTGTAGGGATTCTTTGTGAAAACATCGATTTTAATACTTGTAGCAATACATATATCAACCTCAAAGGGTTCGGAGAAAAAGGAAACCCAATCGAGATGGAGGATTCACTGAATCCGGTAACTGGAAACCCTATCAGTGATGTTTCAGGATCAACAATATGTCTAGCTTCTTGCACATCTCAGATGCCTAAATACTATCCAAGATTGACATGATCGTCTTGTTCAATGAAGGGACATGAACTACCAAGGTGTTACAAATACAAGCACCAAATAAGGCGCGCAAGCAAACTTCAACGAAGAGTAAATCGATTAGAAAGAAAGATGAGACTTGCTCAGAAGAGCGCCGAGGTATGTAGGATCTTATAATAAGACCATTTGAAAAGAAAATATGGTCAAATCGGTTTGATAGACAGAGATCAGAGGATTCCTCCCATGAGGAAAAGATTGACAAATCGTTGTTCATCGCAACACAACTTGATTGTGTTGTTAGGAAAATCTTGTCTCATGTGCCTGATCAAAAAAAGACAAGATTGAGTGTTGATCCAAGCTTCAGAAAAGTTTTTCCTTCTTTTCTTAGATTTGTTATTTTTTGTCTATCAAAAAAAAGAAAGGGTTAGTATCGACAATTCTACTCTTTATAGGGTTTTAGAGTTGGGGGTATGCGAACCTGTCAATAGGTTTCAAACCCTACATTCCTTTTTCCTTTTTGATATCCTTTATAAGACTGCTTGTTGAGTTAAGTTATTCCATCACACAAATCCAGTTGTTCATAACTGTTCTCAAAGAACTATGTCATCAGATGGAAAGGATGTCAACATGATTGTTAAGCCATCAATCAAGGATAAAGAGAAATCTCCTGTTTCTAAGTCCCTGAAAAGAAAAAGAAGGAATACAAGAAAACCCAGGGCTGTTACTCCTAACTCTCAGAAGTTTTCCGATGTTCTTGATGAGTTAAAGGAAATAAGAAGGGAGATTTGTGAAATAAATACTTTCGTATATAAATTCTTGGAAATTCAAAGGACCCTAATTCGACCTTTTCAGCCAAGACAATTCGTGGGTATTGACACTTATCTCCGTGAACCTTATGTCCCGATGGCTGTTGATAACAAGGAGTTCGGGAATGATAAATAATTTCTCAAAGGAATTGTTGCCTAGTATGTCTTCTTTTTGGTTTAGTTGGAAGAATAACTAGTGCTTTCAATAGCAATGATTGTGACTACACATAGCTATTTTTGTTTTCATCTTCTTATGTTATTTTTTAGGTTTATTGGTTTTAAATTCTAAAATTGGAGGATGATGTTATTGCAGTATTGATCTTTATGATTTTGTGATATTGCAATTTGATTATGGGATATGTATTGTTTGCGTCCGTGAACTTGAAGGTCCCATATACTGTCAAAAGTAAAGTCGTTCATGAATTGGTATTCGTATTGATGAAAGGACGAATGTACTTTTGACAATTAAAAAAGTTATGCCTATGCAGTCATGTATTTGATGGAAAATAGGATAAAATATTTTATGTGACAAGGATAAAGTCTATTATGTCGTTATGATGGAAAATAGAATAGATCCTTGTATGTATTCCATGGTATTGATCTTCGTTGATCCATTCTTTTTGTATTACCATGAAGGCTCCATTGTGTGTTTTATGTTGAGCATGATACAACTAAGTCGATTTTTCTTATTGGCTTGTTGGTTGTTCCATAAGATGCTATATGTTGAGCATTATGAACTAAATTAATAATCTTGGTTTGTTATTTAGTTATTTTCTCCGAAAGTTTCTTTTGTTGAGCAAATCTTTTGACAATTAAATTGATTACCTCCGTGATTAGTTTGGTTGTTTGTATTCCAATTAGATTAATTATGGGTTCTCTTGTAATTAGTCTAGTTGAGTTTTCATATATTCCACAAATTCTTGTGTTGAGTATATGAACGGCTATATTAACCATGTTCTATTGGTTGATGTAGTCGTATATTGCGTAAGGTTTTCCTTATGTTGAGTGTGTGAACGATTAAGTTAGTCATCTCCGTATGATTACCTTAGTCGTAGCTCCGTAAGTTTACTTATGTTGAGCACTATCAATTAAATTGATCACTTTTGTGGTTTGATTTAGTTGTGTATTCCAATTAAATTAATCATGGGTTTACTTGTGATTAATTTGATTGAGTTTTGGATATAGAAAATCGTTCCTATGGTTTTTGGCGTCCAATTAAAAATCCTTCTTTTCTTTCGAAATTAAGGTCGCTCTTGTTGTTCTTTCGGGAATGACATCAAATGGGGGAGAGTTCTTTGAACTTGTGCTTAATGGTAATATCTTGCGGGGTGTGCGGCTGTGGAATTTTATAGGGGTTATCTTGTATCTTAAAACTCCTTGATGAATGCATTTAGCTTCGGCTTTATGATTGCATCTAAATTAAGTTGGTATGTGTTTTTTCTTTTAGTCTATGAAATGTCTCTTGTGGAAATTTCATTATGATCCCGTTGTTTTACCTTTGCCAATTTTATTGACAAAAAGGGGGAGAAATAATGTAGTTCACACTACATATACATATGGTTTTCGGATCATTGTGTAATTGGGAGTGGTTTCCATAATCGAGATGGAGTATTGACTAAGGGGGAGTGATACATATCATAGTAGTATTATTGTTAAAGTCGTGATGCAATTGGACTTTGATGTTACATAATAATACTATGTCATTGTATAATGATGATTGAGAATCTCGATTTCTCTCATTGTTATAGCTACGAATCTTCAACAACGGTGATGCTAAACTTACAACCTTTGGGATCATTGGAGTACTTGGAAGGACGAATATTTCAGGGAACGTTGAAGATTAGATTATGGAATATGAGCCACTAAAGTTTATCTTTTTTGTATTCCATATGTATTAATATTTTTGTCACTAAAATTGACTAAGGGGGATATTGTTAGAGCATAGCTCGGTCGACCTCGCATGCGTTGCTATCTCAAGCATGTTTGTCAATGTTAGTGATCAAAATTATGAGTCTTGATTTCTAGCCTACATAGCTAAGTGTCAGACTAGGATAGAAAAGTGCAATTGATCTCAAGGACTTCATGGCGGTTCATCATACAACGACAAAGATCTACACAAGGAACCGTGGAACTTCATCAACAAAAAGGTATGTGGATACTTGAACATATCTATCACTCAAAAGTCTATCTCTTCTATCTCCTACTTCTTATGAGATAAAAGTCGTATGCTATATAGAATGGATCATACACATTTGATATTTCGAGCCGAGTATATCTCGCCTATCTATATCTCGAAATCATGTGTTGGTAAAGCGTTTCGCTTTGATCGGGTTTATCTTCACCTAATGACGAAAGTCATATTGTTTCAATCACTTTGAAAATTTCTTTGACGAGAAATAGTGTAACAACTATATAACGTCCTCTAAGAATGTTTCAATGGTTGGAATGAGAGTTTAGGTCAATATAACCAATGATGGATATAAGCATTGTGTGGTAACACATATGTGCATAAGTCCTATTCCTTAATCCGAAGTTTGCGAACTTTGTTGATTGAGAGAAACCGAAGGAATTGGCTTTGCTAAGTCCGCGAACTGACGGAACTTCTCTTGCCGAGAATTTCAGCTGGGATTTTCCGAAAACTTGCTTGCATGTTTAGTCCGAGAACTCAGTCCGCGAACTGGCAAAAATCTTCTTGCCGAGATTTTTTGCTGAGTTTGAAAAACTATGCCGGTTGCCTTAAGTCCGCGAACTTGTTTGCTTACTTGAGTGGGTTTTGATCTAAATATGTGCTCTGAACATGAAACTTAAATTACTAAGGAATGCAGTATGCAAACCGTGGTTATAAAGTTCATGATCTGATTCAATCGAATCGAATCATCTTTGTTTCAATTGTATCTTATGTAGTTACATAAGATCTCATAGCAATTGAAAAACTCTCTAACTAGTTCATTTGAGTCAATTGAACTAGTTATGGTGAAGAAGAACAAGGTTAATATGAAATGCTCATATGGTTAACCTTTTGGGTTACTATGTTGAACCAACACACACATACACGTTTGGGCACGGTTTTCACAAACCCAGTAAACGTATATCTCAAGTGTGTGTGACAAGCTAAGTTTTCGATCTAACTGTTTAGAAATATTAGCTTGAATCTAAATCAGGTTTTCATCTAACGGTGAATATGGATTGCTTTATAACTAAGGAAAAACCCTGATTTCAAGACCATATATAGGAGACATCTAGCATTGGGAAAAACTAATCCCCACACGTCTGTGTGATACTAGTGCGCTCGCTAGAGTCGATTCTCCTCTAACCTTTGGGTTTCTTCTCTAAAACCAGGTCAACGACTTAAAGACTTAATTAGGATTGTGAAGACAGACCGATACTACTTTTTATCGTAGTTGTGTGATCTGATCTTGCATCATCTGTCGTACGAGTACAATCTATTGATTAGCTTGAGATCGTGAGAGTTCTCCGATAAGCAAGATAAAGAAGTCATAAACATCTTCGTCTCACTGTTTGTGATTCCTCGACATCTTCTTGTGTAGTCAAGAAAGATTGTTGAGAGGTGATTGATTAATCTAGGTTGTTCTTCGAGAATATAAGACCGGATTATCAATTGGTTCCTGTTCACCTTGATTTCATATCTCAAGACGGAACAAAAACCTGGGGTTTTTCTGTGGAAGACAGATTTATCCTTTGATAGACTTTTCTGTCTGAGACAAATTTGTTTATTATCAAGTCTGTGATTTTGGGTTGTAGAAACTCTTGGTTGTGGGTGAGATCAGCTAAGGGAATCAAGTGCGCAGTATCCTGTTGGGATCAGAGGCGTAGGAGTATAACTGTACCTTGAATTAGTGGGAGACTGATTGGGATTCAACTGTAGTCCAGTCCGAAGTTAGCTTGGAGTAGGCTAGTGTTTGTAGCAGTTTAATACAGTGTGTGTTCAATCTGGACTAGGTCCCGGGGTTTTTATGCATTTGCGGTTTCCTCGTTAACAAAATTTCTGGTGTATGTGTTATTTCAATTTCCGCATTATATTGTTTATCTTTATAATTGAAATAATACAGGTTGTGCGTTAAAGTTTAATCGATTAGAGATCCAACCTTGTGGTTGTTGATTTCATTGATTAACACTTGGACATTGGTCTTTGATACCATCCAAGTTATTCCTTGTATTTGATAAAGACTCGCTATTGTTTTTTAGCTTGAGTAAAAATCAAATCAAGAGAGAGATATTAACTCATTGAGATACTTTTATCTAGATTGAGTCTGACTGTCTAGTTGATTCTCTAGCAAAGTATTTCGGAGTTAGTCCATACAGATTTCTAAGCACAATATTGTGTGGTGTTGTTAGACCCACGCTTTTTCAGGGTACATCCTATCAGAGCAAGCATGAATATGTGATTCGTAAAGCCTCTCAACTGAGCTTTCAACACTTCACATATTTCATCAACACTTCTATATAGAGTCGATAGTGATTAGTCGGCTCCTAGACATATTGCATGCTAGTATAGAGCGTTAACGTCTTCAGGATGTCGCACTGTTCCCTGACTATATAAAATGCACATATGTAGAATCTCAATGATGGGAGGGCTCCTAGACATATTGCATGGTAGTGTAGAGCATTAACGTCTTCAGGGTGCCTCAGTGTTCCATGTCTATACAGAATTAATGTTATGAACGAGTATGATGTCTCTACAATCTCATCCCTCGATGTAAATGGGGCAAAACGATTTGCTGTTTTTTAAGGAATTGTGGAAACGACCGTGCGGAGGAGACTCCTCGAACCGAGCAAACTGCTTAACCTCACACATATGCACTGCAAAGGGAGTGCTTGAATTCGAGAGATCAATCTGTAATACTCCGGCCTAAACCAAGACAATGGCCGTTCCAGAGTCGATTCGGTCACAAGAGTGGATGGGTCAATCTGTAGGAGGAAAGCTTAAAAATGTGTGAGATCAATGGTGATCAAGGATTGTGAATGTGTTTAATATTTCTGCAAGTTTTTAGTGAACTGTTGAGTTCGAATAAGTTATGGTTGATTGATTGAATTCTTGAGAGTGATTGCTCGGATTAGAATTCTTCCGTTGTTTGAATCATGGGTTCAGAGACGTATTTATATTGCAAGAAGTAGTAGACACATTGATCCCAGTAAGTGTGACGATTGCTGAAGTCAAGGAGTGGGAAAGTGGAAATCGTCTTAAAACCAGTTACTCATCGTGCGAAGACTTGGTTGATAATCCACGCACTACTTAGTTAACTCCTTAAACCGCTTGCACGACTTAGACATATTCTCATCATGGATGAACACACGTGCCGTAGACCTCCATACCAAAACCCTAGTTAATATCCTCATATGACACAATTGATGTCTCGTGATTGTGGAGTCTGCAAGGCAGACGTGTATTTAGTTAGTCAGTTGTTGACTTGATGAGACGATGAGTCTTTGTATTGTTGATTTGAACATGATTTACAAATGTTCTAGGACTCATGAATTGAACATGTCTGTTGAGACCGAGGTATAATTGTCGAATGAATGTTGATGGTTAAGGTGAGCAAATATTGCTCATTTGATGAACTGTTGAATATTGATAGTTGAACCAATATTTCTAGTCTAAGCAAATATTGCTCATCTGAGCAAACGTTGCTCGTTTGATGAATTATTTTGTAGTGGGACCAAATAAAATATTAATTGAAGATACTGGCCACTAGACCGAGTGTAACAATTAAAGTGTTGATTACGGGATCAACATAAAATTATTAGTGTTTGAATCTGGAATTATGAACCTTGGATTCGAAACCCTAATTTTGATCAATTGATGATTCATTGAAAATCAACCACGGATTGAAGGAGGGACGGCTACATGGAATGGTGGGCAACCATGTAGCGCCCAGATGCTCGAGTGAGCAAATACCAAAGTCTCTCGAAGACAAGTTGGTGAAAGGATGATTAAATGCTGGTTTAATCATTTATTAAAATCTGAGCATTAGGGAATAAAACCTAATTATGAGGAAATGAGGGACTGACCAAGGGGTCATGGAACCGTCCCTGATTGGTCATGGGACCGACTGACGATCGTAAGATGAAATTCCAAGTTGTTTGGAAGAGTTTAAACCAAATGTGAACAAATTAGGTCAAATGATGAAAATGTGTGGGACCGGCCTCTTGCAAGCTAAACGGACGACCCTGGTCGGTCAAGGTAACATGCCCATGTCACTAGAGTGTCCGTGTCTCAGTCCTGAGAATTTTGACATTTTTTAGTGTGCATTTGAGCAACATTTGAGAAAATATGAAAAAATAAGGGTTTTGCTGAAACTGAGGAATTTCATAAGATGAAGGAAATAACAATAATAAAATAAGAAATTACAAGGTGTGGGACCCTAGTTAGCAATTCGGGATTCGGAATACTTGCGGAATGGTAACGTACGTGTATTATTCGGATTCGTAAAAGTCGAATTCGGTCAAAAGTGCGGTCAACGGATCGTGATTCCGTAGTAGTTCGGAACGGCATACGTACGTGTATAATTCTTTTTAGAGATATGAATTCGGGATATCAGATTCGGCATATGTAAAATTATATAAACCAAATTTTAGATCCATTACATAGGGATTCTATAATCTAAAATGAGCCTAATTACTAATATATGGTATATATCGAGTAATTTATCAGCAACCACCGCTTGGCCCAATGGTTGGAGCCTTTACAAGCATGTCGCAGGTCATGGTTTCGAATCCCACAACCTAGGGCATGGCCGACCGGCTAGTGTCCCGGTCCCATGACATTTTTCCTAATTTTATATTATTTCCTTGATGTGAAGGAAATATCATGAAACTGAGGAGTTTCATAAGATGAAGGAAATAATAATAATAAAATGATAAGGAATTACAAGGTGTTGGACCGGCCAAAGCTTGGGCATGGACGACTGTTTGGTAAACCCGGTCCCGTGACAGCTTTCCTAATTTTACATTATTTCCTTGATATGAAGGAAACACCATGAAATTGAGGAGTTTCCTTAAAATGAAGGAGTTTGTTCAAACGAAGGAATTTTCATGAGAAAAAGGAAAATAATAAAATAAGATAAAATATGGGAAAAGGCGTGGATCCGGCCACGACGACGTGTTCGGCCGACCGGTGGGCTTGGTCCCTTAGGCGCCTCAATTAATATTTTTTTATTATTATTTTCTTTCCTATTTTGCATAGGTTCCTTTGTAATCTTTGAATGCTCGTTCGTGCATTCAGGTGCTCATTAGTCCATTATTGCTGAGTACACTTACACCATTTTTTCGGGGCTTATTCAATAGTGGCTCAGATGCCCGTTGAATATTTATTACTGACCCATGGAATTCTGCTGGGAAGAGCCATGAATTGAAGTAATGAAATATTATGAAGAACGTAGAATATTTTCTAGAGATTCAGTTAATGATTCTAATGACTAGAAATAATTAATTGATGGCTCTATACTAGCACGCTGTCTAGGAGCATTAATTATTCGAGAATTGAGCGATATGAGCTAGTTGAAGCGTCATATTTATTACGTATAGTCAGGGAAAACCTTGTTGCCTCCCGAAGACGTTATCGCTTTATGTTAGCAGGCAAGCTGTCTAGGAGTCGTCCAATCATTAAGATTCTATACACATGTCTTTTATATAGTGAGGAAAAACATTGTTACATCCTGAAGATGTTATCGCTCTATACCAATCGTTCGATTATATATAAAAGTGATTACTAAAATTGCTCAGTATTCATGAAATGTGTCGTTGCCTCAATTGAGAGACTACATATTCATGTATGCTCTGAGAGGCAATATACTCAGTCAGAGGTTCTTGTGGCATGAGTTTTCATGCTTTAATGAGAGACATAAGTCTCAATATTCGTATGACTACTGGATCAGGAATATGTAAAGTTACGATTTTAGACTTTGCCAAAAATCCACCATCAACATTAAGTCCCCTGCTTAGTGAGGGACAGTCATATTCCTCAGTCAGCACTGGATGGTGATTTTTCTAGGTACAGATGAAAAAATAATTGAACTTAGTCGTAAGAAACAATGTTACCGGATTTTCGATTGTACGAGCGAACCATGGCTTAAACGAAGATCCCAGTAGCATAATAGAGCATCGTATGACGAGCATAAATTGGTATGGCACCGTTGATTTGGATGGTGGAACGCTCAATCATGGTCGGTTTAGGATTCACGGGCCTACTGCTTGAAAGATAAAATCATCGACCCGCCAAGTTGTTGGTCTTCGAAGCACCAATATGTATCACCAATTACGGTGGAATTGTTTTCGTCGATGATCTGAATCCCCAAATGACTTATGGAGGATCCAAATAAATCTTCATGTTGAATCATCTTGATATCTATATGAAATATTAACTTGATGATTGAATTTATGAAGATCCATGTGGATGAATGAAAATATTTGTTATAATTCGTCATCAGAAAATTCAGAAGTTAGGTCTTCGTTGAAAATGCTGTAGAATCTTCATACGACGTCCATTTTTTACGATCTACCCCAACTTTTTGATGCTCAGGAAATTACCTAGCTTTAGCATAGAAGCTTTTTGAGTTTTTAGCTCGTTTAAGGGTTGAAATCGATGAAACAATAAACTTCCAGGAAGTCTTCAAAAAAATTTCAGCTGTCATGTAGTTTGATGTTTCAGCCACATATTTTGATCATTCGTCCAATTGCTGTGAATTTTGGATATGTTGTAGGAGACATTCATACGAAGAGAATGAAATATGACTCATCCCTAGATTCTTCACCAATTTCTCCCAGCTTGTCTCTTTGTGTAGGGCAGTGTAAGATCATCTCATACGAGCTTGTTACAAAACACCCTTTTTGCGTCTTTTGACCATTTGCTTGTGTCTTGAGCGCTTGATGAAGGATGTTGATGATGTCAATCACTTAGGACTATTCTTATGTGTATGGAAAAAAAATGTTGTTTGGCATACCAGGTGGCATGGCAAACCAATTGCGCCACTATGGGAAAACCAATAAGCGATAGACATTCTAGCGAACGATATTATGAATAACGCTGGCGATAATGAGATTATCGCCGTCATTATACATTATATCGAGCGATATAAATAGTATCGCTGGCGATATTGATTATATCGACCACTATATTTTTTGCAACGACTATTTCCCCTACTGGTTCCTATATATACGCCATCGTATTTCTCCAAGTTACTCACACATACTTCAACCTATATTTCACCAATTTCTATATCTCTATTATCATTTTAAATTTCAATGTCAAGATCCAATGAAGAGAGGAATATTATTATGAATCGGTTTAGATTACAACAAGAAATGCATCGAAGGAGGTTGTAAGAACTTACGATGAGGAAGCTGAAGATAATAAACTCATCGACATTTTGATGCTAGTACATACAGGCCAAATACCTAGAGTTCCAGAGCCACAAGAAGTATTCTCAAGAAGGTATACGTATCAAGGGAGAGAATTTTACCATCAGAAGCTGATGCACGATTATTTTCTTCCTAATTTTGTGTATTCTGATCGAGATTTCCAAGGTCGATTCTGTATGACTCGGCATCTGGTGATAAAGATTATTGAAGAGCTTTTTCGGGTAGAACCTCAATTTAATTATCAGTTTGATGCACTGAATATTAGAGGTCATAGTCCTGAACCAAAAGTTACTTTGGCTTTAAGGATTCTAGGTTATGGAAGACCAACTGATGCAAACGATGAGTATCTTCATATGGGTAAAACAACTTCATTCACTTACCTTTCATTGTTTTGTGAAGTGATTATTGATCATTTTGGTCCAAAACGAAGGAGGTTGTAAGAACTTACGATGGGAGCGAGGAATGATGTGGAACGCGCTTTTGGAATTTTGAAGAGGAAGTTCGCTATCATTTGTGGCCCATATCATGGGTTGAGTCCTCGTGAAATGCACAAGACTGTGCTCACTTGCATAATTCTTCATAACATGGTAATTCAGGAAACCCGCCGTAATCCGGAGTGGACTAACTATGAAGATGAAGACTTGAGGCTGGAGATTCAACCACAAAGAGGCGTCCCTACAAGAAATTATGCTCAAATGACTAATTACATTCAGAACCGAAATTTGTATGACAGTTTAAGAGAAGATCTGAGATTGAATCTTTGCGAAGAACATGGAAGACAATGAGTTATGTAATTTAATTTAAGTTTTATGTATTTTAATTTAAGTTATGTATTTTTATTTAAGTTAAAATAAAAATATTAATGAGCAATAAACTTATTTAATGAGCAATAAACTTATTTAAAATTAATGAGCAATAAACTTATTTAAAATTAATGAGCAACAACATTTCAAATTAATCAACTTTTCATTTCAAACTAATATTAAGTAGAATGCAACAACAACATATCAACTTAAAATGCAATACTTCAAATTAAAACTTAATTTAATACATCAATCATTTAGAGGAACTACTACATCAAACTCATCATCAGTTCTATCATCATCATCATCATCATTGCTGTTAATAAATCCAACTTGTTGTTCAACCTGTGCTTGAATTCTGTCAAATTCAATTTGCCACACATGTCTTTGTTGGGCGTTTATAATTGAAGTGTTAGCTTGAAGGATGTTATGCTTATCATAGTCAAACCCAAATTTTTCTTGAGAAAGACGAATTTTTTTACTCTCCCTGTTTTGAAATTTCCTATCAACTGCTCGTTGCTTCTCGACGGTCTTTTGATGTTCCATAAACTCCGCCATGTTAAATCCACCGGAACTTCCTCCTTCTTGAGCTAATTTTCTAGCTAGTCTTGGATTGTTCCTCCATGACAATTTTCTCTTACCATCATCATAATTATTAAAAACTAAGTTACCTTTTGGGTTTCTTGCAGTATCTGGTGAAGAATTTGAATTTGGTGTTGAGGGAGAAGAATTATATGGTGACCTTTCAGGTACTTGTTGATTAGATATTAAGAAATCTGGATTATATTTGTTCAACACCTTCAAAATATGATAACAACTTTCGAAAGAGAACTGTTTACCATGTTTTCGCTGCCAATCTAAACGAACCTGTCTTTCAAAATAAACATCGTTCTGACCACTTTCCTTGCCTTTTCTCTTGGCTTGCATATCAAGGCAACATAAGCGGCTACTTCCCTGTTGATTACAATGAAGTGTTCTGCCAATCCTTTTGCATCACGAGAATTGATGTTCATGGTTTGTTCTTCATATTTCAAAAATGCATTATCCCACATGGTGTTTACCATGTTGTTGTGCACCATCGATACAATCTTGGGTAAAATAAACATAATTACGACAAATGCATTCATCCTCTATCAGGGTGTATTTTGCACCACAGACTTTGTTTTTTCTAGCTTTGCCTTTGTCTTGACTTTGAGATTGTGAATCCATATTACAAGAAATGAAAAGAATTGTAGAGAAGGTGTGATTGTTTTAGATTTGAAGAAGAAGAATGAGAAATTCTAGAGAGATTTAGAAATTCTGGTGTGAGTTGAAATGAGATTGAAATTAGGTATTTATAGGGGGAAATACTAGCCGTTGGATGAAGATCTAATAAACGATGATCTGAGAGTCGAGCACTAGTTTACTTTGTTTAAAGTTTACTTCTTTAGCCTTTACTTGTTAGTACGTTTACCTTCAACATCATTTTTCCAATTTGTCGAGCTCGGTTCAGGATCGTGTCATCATTTTCAGGTTTGTTTCATCATTCCTTGAAAGGGTTCATCATTCCCAAATATCTTGGGGTTTTTGGTTGGTGGAGAATCAATCTTCTACAATATTTTTCCGGTTAGTCGAGTCCGGTTCAGGGTCGTTACACCACTTTCAGGTTCGTCGAGGCTAGTTCAGGATCGTTACACCCTCTTTCAGGATCGTCGAATCATTTGTCCTCTCTACCAAGGAGACATAGTTCAGGGATAAGATAACTGCCACCTAGCACTTAACTGGATGAAATTTGCCTTTTGAATAAAACGAGTCACTTTAGAAATTTGTAAAAAAAACGGGGGTACGTTTGAAGTGTACATTTCAAACAGAGGTACTTTATAAAATGTCCCAACAAAATAGTACGGAGTGAATACATTTCTACTAAATTCCATGTCCCTTGTGCCAACATCTATCTCGAACAAAACAAGATATTACCAATGTATGTATCGAAATAATTGATTTTTGTGAAGAATTCGTCTAGTTTTCGATCGTACACTCATCAAACCAAATAATTGTTTGATGAAAAATTCATGCTTCAAAGAACCGGCGAAGCTAGTTACAAGTCCGTTCTCAAAAGAAGCAACACCCCAAATTTTGTTTGATGAAAAATTCATGCTTCAAAGAACCCGCGAAGCTAGTTAGAAGTCCGTTCTCAAAAGAAGCAACACCCCACAGGATCCAGGACAGGCAGAGCAGAATTGAAGATCTCGCATGACTAAGAATCAGGGGACAGGAAATAACAGCCCCAAAATTACATTTACATAGTTGATGAGTACAAGACCAGGTTTAGCACAGTTGATGAGTACAAAACCAGGTATAGCTGAGAGACCTGAAGTTCAGCCCTCCAGTACATTATTCTAGGTGATTATTAAAAATGTAAGTTACATCATTCTTTCAACATTTCTTTGCAGCATACCCGAAGTAGTCATCGAAAAAATTTGGCGGCTCATAGATAAAGCAAGATATAACGTCTAAGCGTAATGACTCCTATCGCGCTGTTGTTCTCACCAGCGACATAAACCCTATGAACCTTTTTGGAAGCAAGAGTGTCGATGACACTTCCTAGAGATGAACCAGGCTTGCACGTTATGGGAGGAGTAATTTTGCCTGGTTCCTCTGCCATTGAAGTGATTGTATTGATGAACTGTATCACAGTTAGCTGCCTGCAAAAGAAGAAAGTCGGTGTCACATAAGCTATATCTGAACCTCCAGGAATCCACAGACAGTTCTAACTATACACTTAAAAGTACCTGAAATTGGAGAAAAGTTCAGGTTTTAGCAACAAGAATCTTATATCTCTTATGCTGACATTCCCAATGATCTGCTTATTGGGGCCTTCTATAACTGGCAAGCCACCAATATGATTGTCTTTCATTCGCTTGAAGGCTTCAAGAATCAGCTCGTCACTTTTGATGCTGATAACCTGGCCACAGTACCAATGACATTATCAGTAACCATAAGATGAACGGAGAAATCATGAGAAAAAGACGCTGTAAAACTTGGTAGGTGGAGTAACCCACTTCACTTTGAGGCATAAAAGGAAGCCCGAAGTCCTCAAGTGGACGCGCAGCAATGCAATCAAACCAGTCCCTTCCTACGCAGTGCTCAAGACCCTGTACTACTGCTGATTGTGTAATAAAATTCTTTATAAGAGGACTGCCCGCTTCAATTACAGGTACACTCCTCAACCTATATTTTGAGAGTAGCAACAACACACTCAACATTGAACTCTCTGTTGAAACAGGGAGAAAAGGAGCCCAACGGAAAGATTTCGTTATTTGTCTCACCTGAGAAAAGGAGAAATCAGTAAGAGTTCCGCTAATAGAATGTTCACTTAGCTAACAATAGGTTAAGCCGATTTAAATAAAAATAAATTAAACCCCTAACTGATATTCATTAATCCTCGGATAGTAACCAGATTGATTAAGTGACTTAGTTCACTCTACTTGCTGGCACACAGACGCACAAAAGTACTCAACTGACTGTAACAATAGCTGAAAAGCATGATTTGATAACACTGGTTATGCAAATTAACAAAAGATAAAAATCTTACAGTAGTTGACCGAAAAGGTTCTTCTTGAAGGATAACTTTGTAAAAATCTTCAGCCAAGGCGCCAGCAGCAGAAGGAGCATCTTTTCCCGCTCCCTTATCTGCAGCCATACCACCAGCAACAGCTGCACCAACAGCAGCAACTGCTAACCCAGCAACTGCAACTGGACCAGTTGCACCCAAGGCTACTGCTCCAAGAGCACCAACTGCCCCTGCCCCAACTCCAGCGGCTGTTGCGGTGCCTGTTGATAAAGCAATTGCGGCTAGTTCCGCATTCTCCGACACCCAAAGAATAATTGCTGAGTAATCTATAATTCCTATATATCTATCTCTCCAATCCGTACTAGATCCTGCATCGGGATTTCTCACAGGGGCGGACATAATGTTGTACTCAGAAAGAACCCTAACTGCTTCAGCAATTGTTGTATCTGCTTGAATTTCAATCACTGCAGAAAAATTGAGTTTAGAAAGAACGTAAATTATCTTCTTCAAAACTTAGATAAAAACAAAGCTGTGTAACTAATCACCAAATGAACACTGAGATATCCCATTGTTTTAGTAACTATGCTTTTCTCTTATATTTTCCAGCAGTTGTATTTCTATTTTCGAATATATCATCCCACAAGCCACATAACAATGCATCAATTTCCTAAACTGGGAAAGTTTCTTTACCATAAACAAACCACCTGCTCCATAATCTTGGGCTATAAGAAAGCAAAATACATAATTATCAGGGCGTTTATCGACGGTGCTCATTATCCGTAGAATCTAATTAACATTAAGATTCTTTTATATAAACAAATAACCAAGAATTTATGAAAGAGATATACCTTGTCCATTAGGAACATTTGGGAAAGAAGAAACATGAATCTTTTCAAATGCAGAAGTTAAAGATTGTTGAAATGTGAATGGCAATTTCTTCCTTGATTGAATTGTTTGAAAATATGCATCACAACTTGGAATTCTATTCAATGTAGAAGTATCTTTTGGTGCTTGAGATTCTGCCATTCTTACTGTTAACAGACCTAGTTCTCACGTTAAAAAGAAAAGGAAACAAGAAATCACGAAGAAGAACACATAAATAACGAGGATTGAATCTAAAATACAAGATCATGTATTGTATTACCTTTGTTTCTCGTTTTCAGTCGGATCAAACATTCAACTCACTTCAGGATCTCTTAGAACAAAATTCTGTGTGTAGTTCTGTTATACTTTTACTAGTACTCTGACATGTGTACTGTACAAGACACGTGGTAGTAAATAAACAGTCGACGTGGTAATAGAGGGCCCATGGCCCATGAAGAAGCCCTTATTTGATGACCCGGGAAAGCTTTCACTTAAGAGAAATTTTCTATTTAGTCCACTAAATCCGATCCAGGTTATTATGTAGTCCATCTGCAAAAAAAAAAATATCCGGAGGTCCAAAAGACATTTAAAAAGTTAAAAGTACTTGCCCTCACCACTCACATGTGTACATTTATTCCTCGTTCTTCTTCTTTATTTTTCAGACGAAATGCATCTTCTTCTTCTTCATTGTTTTCATCTACAGACGAGAATTTTTTCCTTCTTCTAAATCAACAACACCAAAAAAAAAAATCAACCTAAACCCATGCTTAATCATCACTAAAAATCGATCATTATAGGCAACAAAAACCAAAAATCTCTAATCAATCTTCTTCAGCAAACCCTAACTCCATTTTCAGCAACCCTCACCGTTCCAATAATTTTCAATCTGAGAAACTGGTTACCAAAAGGGAGATTAAACGAACAATTAGAGAAGTAATTGTAGAAGAAACTCTTTCACCAGCAAAAACCAGAAGGAAAAACTGTCGTTAATTAATCAACAACAAAAACCAAGGAAAAACCCGCTGCAAATTTACCAACAACGAGAAGTATGACAACAGCTTCTGAATCTGATATTCCTTCATCAACAAAAATGAATGAAAACGAAGGTACTCCTTCACCAGAAGCTAAAGGAAAGAAATCAAATTTAATAATGAAAAAAGGTAAACATCTATTCAAACTTTTAGACTACATACCAATATGTAGTGTTGGTAGATTTGCAAAATGTAGAAATTCTTTTGCATGTGGAAAATCTGTTATGTTTTGTTGTGTTTGATATGATATGTAGTGATTTTTTGCATTGGTGTGTTTGTTATCAATATTATGTAGTGAATTACATATCAATATGTAGTGATTTTTTTGCATTGATCTGTTTGTTATCAATATGTAGTGATTTATTGAATATGAATATGTAGTAATTCCTTAATTATTATGGCAGTAGCATTGTTGTGTTTGTTATGAATATGTAGTGATTTATTGAATATCAATATGTAGTAATTCTTAATAACGAGGGGACGCTGCCCCCTCGACCCCCATAAATGGTGATACTATTCATATCAATATGATATGTAGTAATATTTGCATTATGTTACTTTGTTATGGGAGTAGCATTGTTGTGTTTGTTATGAATATGTAATGATGCATTGTGTTACTTTGTCAAGTAGCAATATGATTGATATTACATATCAGTGGACAATATACATATTGTTATGTAGTGTATATTCCTATCTAGATATGTAGGTTATTTGTACGATATGAACCAATACTTATTGACATGTAATATTATGAAACAATACATATTGACATGTACTATGTGAAAAACATCTTTTATGCTTGAATTAGAATCAATACATATTGATAGGTACAGTTGGTACTATATCTTACATAGTTATTAGGTACATATCACTGCATTGTTGAAGCCCAACGAGAGAATTATTGAACTTGACCTTCCACATGGTGGGCATCTTTCTTACGGGTATCATGTGCGTCTAGTTATTCTCACTCAATCGTTCCAATTTAACTTGGTGTCAAAATATTGATATGTACTATTGGATATCTAGTAGGACATATTGACATGTGTTGTAGGATTTGAGAGATTAGGTACTGATATGTATTGTTGGATATCTAGTAGAACATGTTGATATGTGGTGTAGGAACTTGAGAGATTTAGGTACATATTGGTATGTATTTGGATATCAAGTAGGTACAAAGTTATATGTACTACCCTGCAAAGTGCAAAAATGTACATACTAATATGTACTAATGAACCCAGTACTTAGATCCAACAATATATGGTAGTATTTACTAGGTAAAATACCTAGTTATTCACCTAGTAGATATTGATATAAAAATGCAGGAGACTTATTCTTAGTTGACAGTACAAGAGAGCCTAGTTAATTTTGTGGACGCCATTTTATTTTTGATTTTGGTTTACTTTCAATTATGGTATATACTGTTTGAAAAAAACACTATTATCTGTGGATATTGATATGTAATAGGTGAATAACTTGTTTACATGTTTTCAGTATCATTTCGACCACCCGTAAGACTTCATTGGAGGACAAGAGACTTACATTCTTAAACCTATCAGGGAGATGGAGAAAAGGAAGTAAACATCGAAGAATTCAACATTCACCTAGTGTGGAACACCTCAACAAGGGACATCGCCAATCACGTGTGGTACGTATATCTCATTCTTCTTCTTTATTTTTTCGAAGTTGTTCTTTTTCGGACGAAAACTTCATCTACTTTCTCAGACGAAAACTTCTATTCTTGTCAATCAACAACATCAACAACTAATTCAACCTAGAAACATGCTTTAGGTAGAAAGGTAGTTTATCCATGTGGGATATGTTACAAAACATATCAATATTTAGATGTACTGTGGGTCTTTATGTAGCTTTAGGTACATATTTAGATGTACTGCGAGTTTTGTTCACTAATAGCTTTGGGTAGATATTTCAAATATATTAATAGAATCCAGTAAATATTTAAATATACTGAGAGTCTTTGCGGAAATCAGTGTATAAACACATACTGTACCTGACGGTACATATTGATAATTACTGATTGGAAAACTGACTATTGATATGTATTAATTGATAGGTACATATTGATATGTACTAATGGATACTTAGATTACATATGTATTAGGTACATATATCAATATGTATTACCTTGCAAAAGTAAAAGTAAAAGTGTTCTTGTGCTTTGTCACTTTGGTCCATCAATATCTTGGGTTCTTGTCATGTATTTTCATCGTTTTTCAATACATATGTATTAAGTACACAGTATATGTTATTTTGCAAATTTATGTAAGAATATATTGATATGCAACTGATGAAAAAACTGTCTTACAGTACATATCCATCAGTACATACTGATATGTACCTAGAAATTCATATTACACATGTACTTGTGATTTGTTACTTAGGTCGAATGATATATTGGGTTTTTGTTGGTAAATATATTCTCATCATTTTTAGTATGTTTTGCAGTCATTTCCCATAACAAGATTCGTGAAGAAGAGTTAGGATCCGCATTGCTCGCAAGAGGAAAGATGATCAAGATGCAAAGGAAGAGCTCTACTCACTTATAATTGTAGCATAAACTTTTGCAAAAGGTCTCAAGGGTTTGGTCACTAACATCGTTGAAGAAGATGGTGATTAGAGGTGATGTTAAAGATTGGTGTTTATTTTTTTTAGCTAGAACCGAAAGAAAGTTAGATTAATATTAATATTTTAATTCTTTTTCAGATCGTTTTTTTTTTCTTATTGAATTCTTAGTTTTGAAAACAACATCCTTTAGGATAAATATACACTTCTTTTTTGTCGACAATAATGTTCGCAGTCATAATGTCCAACAGAGAAACTGTACTTGTCAAGTAAGATCAAGCTTGTTTTGTATAACACGCACTTCATTAGTGTCTACCAGGGATGGAATCAGTAATATAAATATATATAAAACTCTTAAGAATTCCGAGAAAATCAATACAATGAAAATATTGTATGGTTTAGCTATTAATTGGGTTTGTTTACAAAGATATCATCCCTTTTGAGATGCGAGAATCATCTCCATCCAACTGATGTTTCTTGTCGTCTTCTTCTCTGCACCTGTGTATTTCCTATAATCTTCAATGACTTCACTCACATTCCTGAACCTAAAAGAAATGATTTCGTAAAATCCCTAATATTGATTGCCGAACATGAAAAGAAATTTCTTGACCAATTGTCTGCCAAATCTGCCTGAACACATGGGAATAAAACATACATATTAGATTACTTAACCTAAAAGAGATCAATAACAGAATATCAAGAGGCTAGTCATCCACATCAATGTTCCTAAAAATTAGATTAACCGAACTGCGAAAAGTTGAGGACAACATTAAGTGAAATCCCAGTACATATTGATATGTACTGAGTGAAACCCAATGCAAGGAAACGCCGCTTTTCATCTCACGATAAACATAAGTCATTATATTCCATATACATGTTCTTATGAAAGTACATTAAAAATACATTGTACATATACATACGTTTCTCTTTCTTTCACAACCTATAGTATACACATTGATCCAAGGATTGTGGTGCTGCTTTTAAGGGAACCCCATATAAAAACATCTTCAGAATTTGTGTATGGCTTTAATGAGTGGCTACACTAGTCACTCGGTTAAAAATTTCTTTTTTACACCACACACCAATTGTTTTTTTTTTATATTCATTATAAAAATTAGAGTAAATGTACAAACGTACTGAAAAAAGTTAGTAGGTATTGATATGTACTGTGAAAACCTTGTACATATTGATATGTACCAAGTAAAAACTAGTAGATATCGATATGTACTCCAAAAAACAATTGTGGTTAGTTCTAAAATACATGTTAATACTGTCAAAATAGAGTTAAACAGTTGACCTCCATTACATAAGTATGTTGAATTAATATTAGAAGCCATGAAAAATCAGATGCATTTAGATTTTAGAAAAAAGATATATCAGCATGTCTCCTAAAGGTTTGCACCTATTTGTTATTATTAATAAAGAGGAATACAGTTTTACCTGATCAAAAAGGAATATAATCTATCATGCTCATTGAGTCTACAAGTCCAACTCCATCAGAAACCCAAGCTCCACAAGTACAGACCCTTGAATCAGCAGCACCGCGAAACGATGAATGGAAGCAAAACCTTTAAAAATCCCGATTCACATATAACATCTAAAACAAAACTAGTAAGTTATGGAAATAATATTTACCCGAATAGAATGAATGAAGAAGCATGCCTCTTTAGCTTATTTCTACTACACTAGTTTCACCCTTTATCTTATTTTTCTTTTGTTGGTTCTCTTTTGTTTTCTGCAATTTGCGAAGTTTTTTAAGGGAATGAATCTCATACAATATAGCAGATTATAAAAATTGGAAACCAATAAATTTCTAAAGAGATTCAAAATGAAAAAAAAACAGTGCATCTATATATATGTATTGAAAAAACAAGAACTGAAAACCCAGTACATATTGATGTGTACCAAGTGAAAACCCAATACATATTGGTACATTCTGAGTGAAAACACAATACATATTCATAAGTAGTGAGTAAAAACCTGACTGCTGGACTCCATCAATATCAAACTTGACTACTAGAGTACTGGAAAACGAATCAAAAGAAAACCCAAGAACCATCATAAGAATACCAATTAACTGTTGCATCAAAAAACTGCTTTCACTTTCTGGAAAATACAACTAGTAAAATATGTATAATACCACTAACTTTGTCAAGCTAAGACCAATCAGTATTGATCAACGAAGAATAATGCCAACTAAATTAGACATACCCGTAGGAAGAGAAATAGCTTCTTTTGCACTTATTCCTTTTCTGATATCATTCATTCTTCTTTTTTTCTCATCAATTCATTTATGATGCAAATATGATCATCTCGGATCTAAAAAAATATATATTCCCTGAATCATGAAATTGACTAATGCTTTTACTAACATAATAAACAACACTCAATTTTCTCACTTTACGTGTAAATGAATTGTTTAGAAAACTGAAAACTAATTAATCTTCATGAGCAGAAGAAACAACAGATCTTTAAATCCAATGAAATTAATTTTGCATAAAATATTTTATCATCAAAAAAGCTCCAGAAAATCAAATTGATCAACATAAACTAACCACTCCATCAAATAAAAGGTTAAAATTAACCACATTTAAATCAAAATTAAACACGGATTGAAGATAACCTAACGTCAAATCAGAAAAAATAAAGTTCATTCACCTACCATATAACAACCAAAAGATAAACTTTGAAAACCCTAAAAATGATTTCTCCTATTTAAACAACACTAAAAGATGTTTAAGATCAAGATTAGAAGAATTATAAGAAGACTTAGCTTTTGGAAAAGCAACAATTGTCCATCATCATCGCGATTTTGAAAAAATCTAGTCTTCATGAATATCCAGAGCTGCTTTGATGTACGAAATTGAAACGAAGAAATGAAGTTTTCTGTATTCAAGGCTGCCTCAAATAATGTTTCTATACGTAGGGATGTTTTGGGAATTTACCAAAAAGGAAATAATAAGTCCGCACGTCTGCCGGATTAGAGAGTAAAAGATCTGGTCCAAAAACATGTTTTTGGACCAGCGATTAAATTTTTTCTGGTGATGGACTACACATTAACGGGTTCTCTTATAACTGGATTAACCAGTAATTCCTAGTTCACTTAAACTAAGAGTCTAAGTCCCATGGGATTATCAAAAAAAATGTTGCAGATTAAAAAGAAAAATATGTTTGTTAATATTACTTCTCACTCTAGATATATATCGCATGTGAACTAATAGAGAGATAGTTTCGTTGAATGGTTCAGCGCAGTCAAAATCACCTTTTCGTGGAATGGTTTAGCACAAATTGATTTATTTTTTGATTCGACGGCTGAGATGGTTGTATTGTTCCATTCAGCGCAACTTCGTGGAATGTTTCAGCGCATCTAGATGATAGATTAACACTACCATAGGACTTAGGAGGTTGTCCTAGTTGCCAATTTAGATGCTAGATTAGAATACCATAGGACTTAGCCTAAGTCCTATGGGCTAGATTTGGCTGCTAAATTAGACAAAAAGCGTTGAAGATTACACAAAAAGCGTTGTCTATTTGTTAACACTACTTATCACTCTACATATATCTCGCATGTGAACTATTAGCGAGATAGTTTCGCTGGATGGTTCAGCACAGAGAAAGTCAACTTTTCGCTATTTGGTTCAGCGCTGATTGATTTATTTTTTGATCCGACGGCTGAGATGGTTGCATTGTTCCATTCAGCGTGACCACGAGGATGGTTCAGCGCATCTAGATGCTAGATTAGGATTGCCATAAGATTTACGAGATTATTCTAGATTCCAATCTAGATGCTTGATTAAAAGACCATAGGACTTTGCCTTAGCCGTTACATGTGACTCTCATCTTGATCTTGTCAACATGTAGATATAGTCATACTAATTCTAAAAAAATAATTTTTTTATTTAAAAAAATGGATTAAATCCCAAACTACAATGCAATTGCATGTAAGTAGGTAAAAAATGAAAAATCTCTTCATCCTGATGTTGACGAATTTCAAACTTAGGTCGCTGGTATCATCACCCAACGACTTTAACACTATACCAAAATTAATGACATTTGCAAAACCTTGAAATAAAAAGAACCTTGCAATAAAAAGAACTCTCCCAAAACCTTGAAATCCGAATGGATGGTTATGGATCTTATGATGATCCTTAGAAAATAGTGAGTCCCATCTAAATGCCATGGTGCCAAACAAAAAACATATAATATGAGGAGTAATTTTTAAGACCGTCTGTTTAGCGACCTTAAATTTTTTGTATCAGTTGTAAATTTTTGGAAAGAAACGCCATCTCGATCACCCATATGGCTAAGACTAGATTTAGAAGAAGTTATATTGATTTTTGAGGTTGTTCCCCGAAGATCAAATATTTTGGGTTTTTTACAACAAAAATCGATTACTGATTAGTCCTGATTTTTCGGAAACTTATTAATCCATCATGTGACAAAGAATTTTATCCAATTACGAGTTGGTTGTCATTAACACTTAGGTGGCATTTTAGGGGCACTTTAATAAACACATGTACCCTTGATTAAACTTTTAAAATGAGTTAAACTCTAAGGAGAAGGGAATTGTGAACCCTACTGGGAAATGACTCGATGACCCGAATTCAACAAGATGATCCTGAAATGAACTCTGATTGAAGCCCTGATTTGAAGTTTGATCAACCCTTGTAAGAATCCTAAATTGAAACCCAAATTGAAACCCAAATTGAAACCACGATTTTAAATCATGATAAACCCTAATTTAAACCCCTGAACCTGAATGAGAAGGTCAATTGAAATTCCAAAGAAAAAATTGGAATGCTGTTGTTTATCAAATTAATTACATCAAGTGAACTTGAAACCAAAATAATGAAAACCATAAGTTAAAACTATTATTCAAACACAAATTCGAACCTAACTGAAAGATTAGTTGTAATCATTGAAACCCCATAAGAAACCAAGTTGGAATTGCAATTATTTATCAAAAATTATTCATCTCTGCATTTACAACAACAACAACCTCAAATGAAAAAAATAATCAATAAGCATATTTCTTCAGCTTTCATAAAGATCCCAAATATCAAAACGCTATTAAATTATCTCTCCTACATTAAAGTCTTCTGAATTAATCCTCTTTAAAATTATCTCTCTTACACATTACCTAAACCTACTATTAAGTTTGGAAAAAAAAATAATCAACACAATGGAAAAGTTGAAAAAGCCGCTGAGTGAAGAAACAAAACCGATCAATTTTTCTTCAAGTTACCACTTAAAAAACCCAAAAAACGCATCCAAAGAAAACTAATGTTAGAGCGTAGCTCGGTCAACCTATCATGCGTTGCTATATCAAGCATGTTTGTCAATGTTAGTGATCAAAACTATAAAGTCTTGATTTCTAGCCTATTAGCTAAGTCTCGGACTAGGATAGGAAAAGTGTAGTTGAGCTCAAGGACTTCATGGTGATTCAAAGACAACGACGAAGATCTACACCAAGGAATCGTGGAACTTCATCAACAAAAAGGTATGTGAAGACTTGAAATTATCTATCACTCGAAAGTCTATCTATTCTTCTCCTACTTCTTATGAGACAGAAGTCGTATGCTATATAGACTAGATCATATACACTTGATATTTCGAGCTGAGTATTCATTGCTTATCTTTTACTCGAAATCATGTGTTGGTAAAGCGTTTCGCTTTGATCAGGTTTATCTTCACCTAGTGAAGAAAGTCATGAAAGTTTCAATCACTTTGGAAATTGCTCTGACGAGAAAGGTCTGTTGTTCTTCACGACTGAATATCGCCCTCTGAGAATGTTTCAATGATTGGAATGAGAGTTTAGATTATATAACCATGTATTCCTTGAACCGAAGTTTTCGAACTTTGTTGATCAAGAGAAATCGGTAGGATTGTGGAATTGGCTAGCCAAGTCCGCGAACCCAGTTCGCAGACTCAGTCCGCGAACTGATGGAAGTTCTCGACCGAGAATTTCTACTGGGATTTCCAAAACTCGTTTGTGTGCTAAGTCTGCGAACTGGCGGAAATTCTCGACCCGAGAATTTTTGCTGAGTTTGGAAAACTCAACCGATTAACTTAAGTCCGCGAACTTGTTTGTGAACTTGAGAGGTTATGATCTAAAGATGTGCTCTGAACATGAAACATTAATTATTAAGGAATGCTTTATGCAAACCGTGGCTATAATGTTCATGAGCCGATTCTAATTTAATCGAATCATCTTTGCTTCAATTGTGTCTTGTGTAGTTACCTAAGATCTCATAAAAATTGAACAACTCTTAACTAGTTCATTTGAGTCAATTGAACTAGTTATGGTGAAGAAGAACATGATTAATATGAGATGCTCATATGGTTGACCTTTTGGGTTATCATGTTGAACCAACATACATGTACTCATTTGGGCATGGTTTTCTCAAACCCAGTAAACGTGTAACCAAGTGTGTGTGACAAGCTATGTCTTTCGATCTAACAGTTGAGAGATATTGGCTTGAATCTAAATCAGGTTTTCATCTAAAGGTGGATAGAGTTTGCTTTGTACCTAAGGAAAAACTCTGATTTGAAAGTCTATATATAGGAGACATCTAGATAGAGCAAAACTTAATCCCCACAGTGCGCTCGCTAGATTCGATCTCCATTAACCCTTGATTTTCTTCTCTAAAATCGGGTTAACGACTTAAAGACTTCATTGGGATTGTGAAGCCAGACCGATACTACTTTTATCGTAGTTGTGTGATCTGATCTTGCATCTTCTATCTTACGAGTACAATCGATTGATTGGCTTGAGATCGTGAGAGTTCTCCAATAGGCAAGATAAAGAAGTCACAAACATCTTCGTCTCACTGTTTGTGATTCCTCGACAAACCGCCTGTGTAGTCATGAAGGATTGTAGAGAGGTGATTGATTAATCTAGGATGTTCTTAAAGACGGAACAAAACCTAGGGTTTATCTGTGGGAGACAAATTTATCCTTTTGATAGACTTTTCTGTGCGAGACAGATTCATTTATTATCAAGTCTGTGATTTTGGGTCGCAACAACTCTTAGTTGTGGGTGAGATCAGCTAAGGGAATCAAGTACGCAGAGTCCTGCTGGGATCAGAGGCGTAGGAGTACAACTGTACCTTGTATCAGTGGGAGATTGGTAGGGGTTCAACTATAGATCAATCCGAAGTTAGTTTGCAATAGGCTAGTGTCTGTAGCGTCTTAATACAGTGTGTATTCAATCTGGACTAGGTCCCGGGGTTTTTCTGCATTTGCGGTTTCCTCGTTAACAAAACTTCTGGTGTCCCTGTTATTTCTTTTCCGCATTATATTTTATATAATAGAAATAATACAGGTCGTGCGTTCGTGATCATCAATTGGAAATCCAACCTTTGGTGATCCTTGGACATTAGTCTTTGGTACCGTCCAAGTTATTCCTTGTATTTGATAAAGACTCGCTATTGATTTTAGCTTGAGTAGATATCAAATCAAGAGAGAGATATTAACTCCTTGAGATACTTTTATCTAGATTGAGTCTGACTGTCTAGTTGATTCTCTAGCAAAGTATTTCGGAGTTAGTCCATACAGATTGCTAAGCGAAATATTGGGTGGTGTTGTTAGACTCCCGCTTTTTCAACTAAGTCAGCTTCTTTTCATAAAATTGAAAAGTGATGAATTAGATGTGTAAATTTGGACTATTCGAACGGTACTAACCAAACTAATGACTCATGAAATATATACTGGACGATTGGGAGAAATTTGATAGTTTCAGAATAAAAGAACAACTTGGTATATCTATCTAGTAGTTTAGGGCCAAGAACGACTAATTCCTTATTTTAAAAGAATTTCTTCCAAACAAAATGTAACTATCAATTGTTTAAAATTAGGTTATCTCAGTATTTTGAAAACTTAGAGATTTTTTTTGAAAAACTTTATTTGTCAAACACCTACTTCACTAATTTTCAGTAAATATCATTCCAACTTTGCTTAAATTAAGTACCATCACTTTTTAAAAAATTCTAAAACAATGGAAAAAAAGTCTTTAGGATGAGAGAAAAGCTTTGCGAATGGGCAATAAACTAAGAAACTGATTATCTTATCTTCTCTCTTATCTCATTCACTCGCTTTAAACTTTACTGTTAGAACACTTCTTGTCAAATCTAGTTCCAAAAATCGAGTCGCTTGAGTCGATTACTAAAGTCAACTTCGTTAGGTTAGACTAAGAATATAACATTTTTGAGAATTTCTATGGTTCACGAAGACATGAATACATATTAAAGACAACGAAGACATCATCATTCAGTTCGAGGTTAGTAGCTACAGATTTGACTTATTTCATTTCTGTATTGTTATTTCAAGTCTAATTCATTGAAAACATAACGTCTGAAATTAAGTTTGTTACAATGACTTTAGTATTAGTGACTTGGTCATTATCCTATGATCAAAGTAACTAAAGGAATGATATACAATAATTTTTTATACAATTTAATTATATGGAGTTATAAATTATAGTTTATTTATGAACTTTGTATTCTCGACACTGCACTGATTGGTAACTTGTTATTATTTAGTGTATTGGACTTCCGGATGAATCCATACCTTAATAATTATGTCAAAAAGCAATTTCAGAAACATAGTTCGAGGAAATAGACTTGTTTTTTTTCCCCATAGGTTATAAGGGATTCAAGACTGATCCTAAGACCAATCTTAGTAGTGGGATCGATACCAAGTCAGGACCGTTCCTGAATACGTATTCAGTACAATATCTATACCCCTTATTCCCAAGTTCGTGTGAAGGGGTGAGGTACGCGTACTAAGTACCTCAAGGACCCGTGTTTGTGAATTTCCTAAGGGTACATACAGGTTCGCGTACCTTGGACATCTGAATTCACAAATTGGTCCATATATACGCTAGACTTCAACATACCCACCCAATACAAACTAAAGCAGATGCTTTTGCGGACTATCTTCTAAGATACGTTTAACATTGTTATGACTCTCATAAACACCTCTAAGAAATCTTTGATCGCTAAAACACCTTATGTATGTGCATCATGATTCAATTCTTAAGTGTTTAATGAACATGATATTGCTTATTAGTTCTCAACGCATATTTTCCATGAACTATTATTATACACGATTCCGGTACCCGGACCAAAATGTATATCTTCTACGTAATTTCAAGATAAACTTCTCACATGCTTACATGAACTCCTAACAAGATTTTCATATATATAGAAAAAGTTTTTGCTTGTATCTCAAGTTATCTTAGTGTTGATGGTGGTTTTTAGCTTAGGGTTAAAATTGTAAAACCTTGCATCTGATGTGACGTCACTCTGCAAGGAAACGGATCCATGAGTATTAACCTCTCCGCTGACATATTTATTGAGCCATTCAATATATTTACATGAAATTTATCCAGACTGGCGCATGTAGCAACCATCCAATGTTCTGTAAATTTCGGCGCCTTGCCTATATTCACTTAATATAAGTTTTTTTGAATGCTTTCTATGCTATGTTCCCCAGCTGAAGCCTTAATGTTGATATGGCATGAAAATTTGTGTTCACTCACAGCAGAGTAGCACGAATTTCCAAATATCAAGTATAAGGTCTTTGCATAAGGTATTCAATCAGAAAGCATGCTGCTCTCTGGTTATGAACTTAAAGAACTCTGTGTCAACACATAGAATTCAATCAATTACTTTTATGCCTTGCGTAGCATACCATACCTTGCTTGTCGAAAATAATCCTAGGCAAACTAGGTAATTAATCCGCCATGGATTAGAAGGTGCAAAACCTTGCCCAGAATCAGGAAACAGGGAGCCGCAGCAGCAAAGGGAGGCGTGGCCATGCCTTAGGCCAGCTGGCGCCAGTTGCCATTGTCCACGCCCCCATCCTAAACCGGCCCTACTTCCCTCGACGAATCAGGTCGCCTTAAAACCGCCACGCTCACACCAGTTGTGGTTGGGCCCATACCTGTCGGCCCCAGTTTCCATCGACCAATCAGGTCGTTCTAAAGCCTCCACACTCACGCTGGAAGTGTGGCCACACCATGTTTGGATGGCCTTCCCCTTTTCGACCAATCAGGTTGCTCTAAACCTTCCACAACTTTAAAAGAGGTGTCAAGATGTCGGCATACCATGTTGGCTTCCCAAAAACGCGCCAACATACTAACGACATGCCAATCACGCCAAAAAGCATGCCAATCGCACATGCCAAACGGGCATGCCAAGTGCACGTGCCAAACATTCCACTTACCGTGTCAACATGCTAACGACATGCCAAACCTTCCAAAACGCGCCATAAATAGCACCCTACATGCTAACCTACCTCCTGTTCGGGGCCAACGACGTGATAAGCTCAAATTAGGGTTTTCTAGTCAGAAGCACGACCCTGCATTAGCCAAAACCCTAATTTTCGCAAAAAAAATTATGCCACTTAGGCCCCACAACATGCCACGAGTCGTGTGGGGCCCATTAAGCCCTAGGAACGACGCTATATCATAACCACCCACAGTAATCCTTACTCTTGTGGTCGTTTCCACACTGAGGCCTTGCCATAGTTCCTTTGGCATAGCTATGGAACCGTTTGCACAAAAGTGTCTCCATGCCGCGACCGTATGCCACACGCACCAATTAGGGTTTCGACATGCCAAACCCTAGTTTAGGCAAAGTTTTTACGCCAACCAAGACAAGTAACGTTTTCCAGAGCGTTTGGATTGATGTGGCAACATGGCCAATGTTGCCAAGCCACATTTGGGTCTAACATCGATGTGCCAAAGTCTAGCGGCCATGGATACGCCGGGCGCTACTTCGTACCACTGGCATGTTTTAACTATGCCAGCCACGCCACCATGCCACAGTCATGCCGCACGTGCTAAATATAGTTGCGATACGCCAAACCCTAATTTAGCTAAAAGTTGCCATGCCAACTGGGTTCAGTGGCTATCCTGAGACCTCAATATTAACTTAGCAACATGGCCAATGTTGCCAGAAGCCATATTTGGGTCTAACACCAATATGCCAAAACAGCTGCCACGGCTACGCCACCAGCATGCCTCTATGCCATGGCTCCGCCAGGCGCCACTATGCCAATGGCGCCACTTCGCTATACAACAAGATGCGGCCATAATCAATGGACATCCTTCCTCATGAGATGCAATCTCAGCCATCCAAGTTCGCCACCGAACTGATAGACTTGTGGCAAGTTTCAGGCAACTAGCTGCCTAAATCTAGTGGCTATGGCTATGTTAGGCGCCACTTACATCACCGTGCCACTGGAATGCACGAGCCATGCCAGCCATGCCACATTGCCACTGGCGTACAACAAAACACCACCGCGCCAACATAAGGTAGCCATAATCAACGACTACCTTCCTTCATGAGATGCGATCTCAACCATCAAAGTTTACCACTGAACTGACAAACCTGTGGCAAGTTTTATGCGACCAGCCAAAACGAGCCTAATAGCATTGCATGCTATTTTCCTGCGGTAAGTCCCTTGACTTTGACTTTCCACACATAGAAAAGTGCTACATGTTTTCCACGAAAACACTCGAGACATCAAACATGTCACAAACTGGGGGATGCTCATCAGGGTATTGGTCTGGAGGTTTACAGTGTGCAGCGTGCAATGCGCCCGTTACAAGAAAGTGTCATGAAGTAGGAAAATTAGTGGTGGTAAAAAGTAACGGTGTAAACGAATTCACCTCTTCATCATGGAAGCATAATGACTGACGGTTACACGTTACTTTATTCTTCCACCACTCAATAGTTTCCACTTCCTACAAGACCAGGGTACGTTTTAATATGAATTGTATAAATAGGATTCACCTATTTTTCACCAGACAACAGGTTTTGGTCGGAAACAATACAGTATCTAGAAATCACCTGGTAGCTTTCCATTCTGCTAGCCAGTTCTACTTTCAGATACAAGTCATAAACAACCACACCTTCAAAACCAACTATTCTGGTCTCAACACTCTCTTTGCTTCCCTCCCTAAGACCAACCCTTCTCCTTCACTTTGTGATCGAAGCAAGCCTGGAACGACCATTTATTGGTTTAGTCTAGGATTGTACAAATTGATATCTCGAATCAAAAGTACTCTCGTGCTGTGCATTGTTTAGGGTTGAGATTCGTTTCTCATCCACACACCTAAAATTACCAAAATCAGCAGAAACGGTTTTCATCCACAAGTACTTAGCTTGAATTCAAAGCAACCCTAGTCTTGAAAGTCTATAAATAAAGAGGCTCAAACAACCAGGAAATTCAAACCTAGTTGTTTGCTAGAGTCGTCCTCTATGAACCCAAGTTTACTCTGAGAAATATAATTAGGTTTACGACTTAAAAACTTCACTTAGGGATTCGTGAAACTAGGTCGATTATATTTACCTTGATAGTTCATGTATCCTGATCTTGTTCATTTAGTTATCGAGGTTTTAGTAATCTATTTCTGGAACGAGGTAGAGAGAATCACAAAGTTCTCTTCGTTTCAGTCTTTGTGATTCCTCAAGATATATATATGTATATATATATAACTATTCTTTATTGATCGGTTTAAGATTTTTTTGAGAGGTGATTAATAATACAATCTTTCAACTAACTGAGAGTAAGTTCCGGATTTATGAGGTTTTACTAGCTTTCTCTATTGCAAATAGATTTCCAAGCCTTGATCTAAAGGGAAATCAAATGGATTATATGTTAGAGGAAGCTTGGTATTCTTTACATTTAGACTGAAGAAACTCTTAGGTTGTAATGGACGTCATCTAAGGAAATCAATTGCGTAGATCCTTGCGAGGTTCGAGATATATAAGGAGCATGATTGCAACTGAATTGGTTGGAGAGTGAATTCGGTCTCAACTACATTCCAGTTCGAAGTATGATAGTAGGCTAGTGTCTGTAGCGACATAATACAGTTCGATGTTCAAATCTGGATGAGGTCCCCGAGTTTTTCTGCAGTTGCATTTTTTCTTGTTAACAAAATTTTGGTGTGTTATTTTTGTCCCTTTCCGTATTATATTTTCTTATAATTGTAATATGAATAACATAATTAGTACGTAATGAATCTCAGTAGATAAGTCCATACGAATAGTGATCAATTACGAAACTTGTTCTTGTATAATCCATATCTTGAAAGATAGATAACAAGTCTCATACCTGGCAGAATTCAGATTTAATTAGTTG
Organism: Papaver somniferum; assembly: GCF_003573695.1. Taxonomy (NCBI): domain Eukaryota; kingdom Viridiplantae; phylum Streptophyta; class Magnoliopsida; order Ranunculales; family Papaveraceae; genus Papaver; species Papaver somniferum. Next base: position 5,383,213 of record NW_020621603.1, on the reverse strand, counting down.
GACACAATTAGATTCAGTTTCAAGGACCTTTTTTTTTTGAATTTTTGATTGTGAATAGAAATAGATATAAACTCTATATACATATCGTTCAAGGATCATTAAGTTGGTCTAATTGCAATTGTATTAGGTTTTGTCCATACAGGTTTCCGAGTGAAAAAGTTGATGGTATACTTGGCACCCTCTCCTTTTCAATTTTAGACTTGTTCTTTTCTCATTGTGGGCGTACATTTACATCGCATGTATCGTAGACCTCCATATCAATATATACCTAGTGATTATTGAAAGAGCGGGGGTATAACAACCACACCCAATATTTCGATTAGCAATCTGTATGGACTAACTCCAATATACTTTCTAGAGAATCAACTAGAAAATTAGCAATCCGTAGAGACACCATGTTCATGTGTTAGAACATTTGTTTTTCGGTCAACGATGCGAGCAAGATGCATGGATTTGACGCAATCAAGGATGACCTTCTTCTGGTTCCTGATCAAGATGTTTTGATTATCAAGGATTTTTGCTTGTCCATCAATGAGTTGGTTTATCTGCAATTGAAGGTTAGCAAGCTCGTTCTTAATCTCATTATGAAAGAAGATTAAATCCTTGACAGATTCTCCTATCCAAGAGTTATACTCTTTTCTTTCAAGCATCTTTTTCAGAATCAGATCTTGAGCTGAATCACATCCTTTGAAGTCTTCTTCCATCACAATTTTCACTTCTACTTGGGGCTCAACAGGGGTTCCCATAAAAATAATTTTGTAGGAAGGGGATGTGAAAAGGCGGGGGTCTAACAACACCACCCAATATTTCGCTTAGCAATCTGTATGGACTAACTCCGAAGTACTTTGTTAGAGAATCAACTAGACAGTCAGACTCAATATAGATAAAAGTATCTCAAGGAGTTAATATCTCTCTCTTGATTTGATTTTTACTCAAGCTAAAAACAATAGCGAGTTTTTATCAAATACAAGGAATAACTTGGACGGTACCAAAGACCAATGTCCAAGGATCAATCAATATCAATCAACAACCAAAGGTTGGATTTCCAATTGATGATCACGAATGCACAACCTGTATTATTTCAATCGTATAAAATATAATGCGGAAAAGAAATAACACAGACACCAGAAATTTTGTTAACGAGGAAACCGCAAATGCAGAAAACCCCCGGGACCTAGTCCAGATTGAATACACACTGTATTAAGCCGTTACAGATACTAGCCTACTCCAAGATAACTTCGGACTGGATTATAGTTGAACCCCAATCAGTCTCCCACCGATCCAAGGTACAGTTGTACTCCTACGCCTCTGATCCCAGCAGGATACTGCGCACTTGATTCCCTTAGCTGATCTCACCCATAACCAAGAGTTGCTGCAACCCAAAATCGCAGACTTGATAATAAACAAATCTGTCTCACACAGAAAAGTATATCAAAGGATAAATCTGTCTCCCACAGATAAACCCTAGGTTTTGTTCCGTCTTAAGATATGAAATCAAGGTGTACAGGAACCAATTGATAATCCGGTCTTATATTCCCGAAGAACAACCTAGATTAATCAATCACCTCTCTACAATCCTTCCTGACTACACAGGAGGTTTGTCGAGGAATCAGAAACAGTGAGACGAAGATGTTTGTGACTTTTTTATCTTGCCTATCGAAGAACTCTCACGATCTCAAGCCAATCAATCGATTGTACTCGTACGATAGAAGATGCAAGATCAAATCACACAACTACGATAAAAGTAGTATCGTTCTGGATTCACAATCCCAATGAAGTCTTTATGTCGTTAACCTGGTTTTAGAAAAGAAAACCAAAGGTTAAAGGAGAATTGACTCTAGCGAGCGCACTAGTATCACACAAACGTGTGGGGATTAGTTTTGCACAATGATATATGTCTCCTTTATATAGCCTTCAAATCAGGGTTTTGCCTTAGTTACAAAGCAATCCATGTTCACCGTCAGATGAAAACCTGATTTAGATTCAAGATAATATTTCTCAACCGTTAGATCGAAAACTTAGCTTGTCACACACACTTGGGTAGACGTTTACTGGGTTTGCGAAAACCATGCCCAAATGTGTACGTGTATGTTGGTTCAACATAGTAACCCAAAAGGTTAACCATATGAGCATTTCATATTAACCTTGTTCTTCTTCACCATAACTAGTTCAAATGACTCAAATGAACTAGTTAAAACAGTTGTTCAATTGCTATGAGATCTTATGTAACTACACAAGACATAATTGAAACAAAGATGATTCGATTCGATTGAATCGTCTCATCAACATTATAGCCACGGTTTGCATAAAGAATTCCTTATTAATTTAATGTTTCATGTTCAGAGCATATCTTTTGATCATAACCTCTTAAGCTCACAAACAAGTTCGCGGACTTAAGTTAATCGGTTAAGTTTTCCAAACTCAGCAGAAATTCTCGGGAAGAGAACTTCCGCCAGTTCTCGGACTGGGTTCGCGGACTGAATTCGCGGACTTAGCACACAAACGAGTTTTGGAAAATCCAGCAGAAATTCTCGGTCGATAACTTCCGACAGTTCGCGGACTTGGCAAGCTAATTCCACAATCCTTCCGATTTCTCTTGATCAACAAAGTTCGAAAACTTCGGTTCAAGGAATACATGGTTATGTAATCTAAACTCTTATTCCAACCATAGAGACATTCTCAAAGGACGTTATATAGCCGTTATTCACAAACCGTTTCGCGTCAGAGCAATTCTCAAAGTGATTGAAACTTTTCATGACTTTCGTCACTAGGTGAAGATAACCTGATCAAAGCGAAGTGCTTTACCAACACACGATTTCGAGAAATAGATAGGCGAGATATACTCAGCTCGAAATATCAAATGTGTATGATCTTATCTATATAGCATACGACTTTTGTCTCATAAGAAGTAGGAGATAGAAGAGATAGACTTTTGAGTGATAGATAAGCTCAAGTCTTCACATAGTTGATGAAGTTCCACGGTTCCTTGTATATATCTTCGTCGTTGTATGATGAATCGCCATGAAGTCCTTGAGCTCAACTACACTTTTCTATCCTAGTCTGAGACTTAGCTATGTAGGCTAGAAATCAAGACTCATAGGATTGATCACTAACATTGACAAACATGCTTGAGACAACAACGCATGCGAGGTCGACCGAGCTATGCTCTAACAGGATGAACACATACTAGAAGTATATATATGTGTTAGCAATCAAGATAGAAACACTTTTAGGTGAAAACCCTTGAGTTTCCTAAGGAAGACTTGGACATTCATGAGCTTGAAACGGATACTAGAAGATTAAGAAGGACCCAAGAGTAAATACATACTGTTTTTCACAATGTCTCTTTCAAACTGGGCTCAATATCTAACCAAAATAGATAGATCAAGAAAAAGATACATTGGATACAAAGAGAATAATAAACAAAAATCTCAACCTGTAAAAACAGACATCAGACTTAAAACAGATGTTAATCGACCTAAGACTTGAGCATCTCATAAACAGACATCCTTGTGACTCTCAAGTTAGACACAAGGATGACAATACCTAAAGTTAGGTAGTAGGATGAGATATAATCTCACCATGAGTGTTGAGAGACGATTTGGGAATACCTCCTGACAGTATGATTTTTGTATTTCTTACATCTCTTTGACTGTTTTCAACTCCATAGGAATTTCTTACAGTCCTTCTTGAGAGACCATTAAATGGAGCCTTTTTATAACTAAGTCTATGACTTCTAGAGATTGGTCCTAGAGGATTTATGGAGAAATGCCTTCACCTTCCAGACTTAGATCTACTAGTCTTATTCTCATAGACATTGGGAAACTGTGTTTGTGTGGTGTAGTGTGCACCATGAGAATAAACACGATCCCTGTAAAGATTCTGAAATGAGTGATCATTAAAAATATTTTTATGGGAGTTCTGGTTTTCTGTGGGAGTGAAATCTATTGTTGATTCCATCAGATGATTAACTCGGTTGGCGGTAAATAGAAGAAGATTTTTAAGATCCGAGATCTGTTTCTTCCTAGCAAAACAACGTTTAGCACTATGATTCCTTTTCCCACAGAAGGAACAAGTTCGTGGAAGAGAATTATTGAAAGGTATTTGTTTCAAACCCATGTCCCATTTGGAAGTTTGCGGTTTATATTTTGCAGGGACTTCCTTTGGTGAATATTTCTTCATGTCAGATAACTCATTTTGAGACTCGGCACGTGACACAGAAGAATTTCTCATTACAGTGTTTTCCTTTGTCAAGGAGATAGACTGTTTTTGGGATAGGTGAAGAGATGCCGCAATATTCTCTGTTTCAACACGAACATTGTTCAGATTAGAGAAGTGTGTCTCAATTAAACGTTTTTCTCTAATTGTTCCCTCTTTAACAATATCCTCAAGAATACTAATTTTTTCATGTTGTAGCAGATTTTCTTGAGTGAGTTTTTTAATATTGTTGGAGAAGGATTCAATGATTTTATAGAGTTCACATTCTCGACTAAGAGACTTCTCAAATTCATCCAAGAGTTGAGAATGATTGTGAAAATCAATTATCTCAGTTGGATTTTCTTTGATTCTGGTGTTATTCCTTTCTACTTCTGACATCCTGTCACTTGACATCCTGTCCAAGTGTTATTCGTTTCTTTCTCTGGATTCAGAAAAATCAGCTAAGGAATTATCCTTTGAGGAAAAACCAAGACACTTGACATAGTAAAAAGTATGGGAAGACATAGACTATGTGTAGATAGGAGATACTACTTTGTCAACAGAATCAAATTGCTACAAACACAGACTTTTGAGGTCTTGAACGTGTTTGCCTGCTCTGACACCAATTGAAAAAGCGGGGGTATAAAAACCACACCCAATATTTCGATTAGCAATCTGTATGGACTAACTCCAATATACTTTTTAGAGAATCAACTAGACAGACAGACTCAATTTAGAGAAAAGTATATTAAGGAGTTAATATCTCTCTCACTTGATTTGATCTTTACTCAAGCAAATAGAAATCTGCGAGTCTTTATCAAATACAAGGATAATAACTTGGATGGTACCAAAGACCAATATCCAAGTGTCAATCAATTTAAATCAACAACCAAAGATTGGATATTCTAATTGATTGATCTTAACGCACAAGCTGTGATATTTCAATTATATAACGAAATATAATGCGGAATAAAAATAACACAGACACACCAGAAATTTTGTTAACGAGGAAACCGCAAATGTAGAAACCCCCCGGGACCTAGTCCAGATTGAACACCACACTGTATTAAGCCGCTACAGACACTATCCTACTACAAACTAACTTCGGTCTGGACTGTAGTTGAACCCTAATAAATCTCACACTGATTCAAGGTACAGTTGCGCTCCTTACATCTCTGATCCAAGCAGGATACTACACACTTGATTCCCTTAGCTGATCTCACCCACAACTAAGAGTTACTACGACCCAAAGTCGAAGACTTTAATAAACAAATCTGTATCACACAGAAAAGTATATGATAGGTAAATCTGTCTCCCACAGATAGACCTAAGAGTTTTTGTTCAGTATTTTGATAAATCAAGGTGAACAGGAACTAATTGATAATCCGGACTTATATTCCCGAAGAACATCCTAGTATTATCAATCACCTCACAAAAATCTTAATCGTATGGTAGCGAAACAAGATGTTGCGGAATCACAAACGATGAGACGAAGATGTTTGTGATTTCTTTTTATCTTGCCCTATCGGAGATATAATCTCAAGTCAATTATTCAATTGAACTCGTACGATAGAAATGACAAGATCAGGTCACTCAACTATAAGAAAAGTAGTTTCGTCTGGCTTCAGAATACCAATGAAGTCTTTCAGTCGTTAACCTACATGGTCTCGGGAAGAAACCTAAGGTTAAAGGAGAATCGACTCTAGCAGACTAACTAGTATCACACAGGAGGGGTGGGGACTAGTTTTTCCAATTGCTAGATGTCTCCTTTATATAGTTTTCAAATCAGGGTTTGCAATCCAAGTTACCTTGGTAACAAAGCATTCAATATTCACCGTTAGATGAAAAACCTGATTTCTCCAAGCTAATATCTTTCAACCGTTAGATCGGAGCTTAGCTTGTCATACACAAATGAAATATGTTTCATTTAGGTTTGAGTAACCGTACATAAACGTGTACACTTGGTTGGTTCACAAATAGTTAACCGAGGTTAGCCATATGAGTACTTTCATATCAACCATATTCATCTTTCTCATAACTAGTTCAAATGACTCATAAGAACTAGTTGATAGAGTTGTTCAATTGCTTAGGTCTTTATTCATATACACAATTGAAACAAAATCGGTTTGATTCACTTGAATCAATTCATGAACAATATAGCCATGGTTTGCAAAGATTGCGTTCCTTATTGATTTATTGTTTTAAGTTCATGAACTTCCGATTTGAGAAATAACCATCTTGGGTACGTGTACCTTAGCTACCGGATTTGAGTTTGGAAACTCAGCGGAGATTTTCGGTTCGAAAACTTCCATGAGTACGCGTACCTAGTGTGACTGGTTTTCCAGTTTGTAAACTACAAACTCCAGCAGAAGTTTTCGGTCAGAAAACTTCCGTCAGTATGCGTACCCAACCTGTCTCCTTTACCAATATCGCATGCACAAGTGCACACAATTGGTTTCCGGCACATGGACTTATACACTAACGTGCGAACACACTATATATGCTTATATCCATAGTTGGTTACAAAATCTCAACTCTACATAACAATCGCTATTCACGACTATCGTCATCAAAGCTATTTTCAAGATTGAAACATCATCATGACTTTCCTCACGGATAAAGATGAAAAGTGGTTAAAGCGAAAGCTTACCAACACGTATTTCGAGAAAAAGATAGACGAGTAAACTCGGCTCGAAATAGCAAATGTGTATGTATGAAAAGTATCCTACTTATACGACTTTGTCTCAAGAGTAGGAGATAGAGATATAGACTTTTGAATGATAGATAAGTTCAAGTATCCACATACCTTTTAGTCAGATGAAGTTCCACTAGTTCCTCCAGTAGTTCTTCGTCTTCGTAAGATAATCGCCATGGAGTCAGGAGCTCAACTACACTAATCTGTCCTAAACCGAGACTTAGATATAAGTAGTCTAGAAATCAAGACATATAGTTTTGACACCTACACTTGACAAACATGTTTGAGATAGAAATGCATGCAAGTTCGACCGAGCAGTGCTCTAACAAGTATCCCCTTCTGACATATTTTGATGTCTCGTGTAGATTTCATAGTATGACTGAAATACTACTAGATACTATTGTTCGTTAAGACATAATAGTGACTTACTTAATTATTAAGGAAAAATGCTAGGTTTACTACTTAAATGAGTAGAATAATTCCAATGTTGAATCTATTGAAAAATAAAAAGTTCATCAGTATACCATCAATATTTGTTAGTATTGATCTCTGATAATGCTAGCCACTGGTATTTGAGTAAGCTGAGTACTCAGTATTAGTGATATTCACCAATGTTGATATTTTTAGTGAGATCAGTTGAGAGACTCATTTTTTTTTTGACGTATGTGTCTTAGGGCATCAACGAGGTAGCTCAGATATTGAGATATGCGCATATGAGCAAGATGGAGAATGTAGTACTACACTAAGACCATAAGGTAATGGTGCTCTATTAGGCTAGTGCCAAGAAATTGGCCATCCATGGCTTAGGCCAACACTAAGGTAGTAGTGGGGATATCACTAGTCTAGAGTCAAACCATCATTGGCGTTAGCACTAGGACAGCGTCGTAGTAGTGCAGGAGTTAGCACTAGGCACCTAGCGCCATAGCTTAGGTTGGCGCTGGGAAATCTCAGCCCTTGGTTTGGAATCATTGGATTGTCCCAACGACGATATTTTGAGGCGCTAGCACTAAGCTAACGACAATATTTTTAGGTTGGCATTGAGATATATCCCAACGCAGTGATAAAGGGGGGGGGGGGGGGGTAGGCACCATGATATAAGTTGCCGATGGGATATCCTAGTGTCATGATAAGAGTGCTAGAACAAAGATGCCGCTATGATTTTTCTTGGTGCTGGGATATCCAACGCCGTGGTATATACGTACTCCATCACTGGCTAACGCCGTGATTTGTCAAAACACAGTGATAGATATGTTTGATACCTTAGGGATAGTGCCAATGGGCACTCTTTTTCGTTATTTGCACTTGGTGTTGTTGGTACTTTCCTCCAAGAGGATTAAGTGGCATGGAACATCATGTGATTCCATGTCGTTTGTGCTTGATGCCAATCGTCTTTGCGCGAGTCAAGAATCTAATGCACTTTAAACTGAAAGAAACTAAGGTAAGTTTATATAATTCAGTTGAGAATATCAATGAATAAACTTAAAAACTCATTTTACCAAATGAATTACATGACTAATAAAATAAGCTTCATGTATTGAAGACTTATGTGGACAAATTAGTGTTTATAGTAAGTTCATACATAAATGGTGTAATTACCATAGTAATTCAATATTGATCAATGAGATATAAACGAGTTTAAGGAATTCAACTATGGAATTATGGCAACTTTGAATAGATTCAAGTGGTGAATCCATCTAGGACCTTGATATTCGTTCTGTACAATCAGAGAACATTATCGAAAGCACTGCAACCAGCACCAATGACATTATGAGAATTGATATAAAGGTACTAATTATATAGTAAGCATATTAAATGTATATAAAATACTGAGAGGTCATTTGGGTGAAGCTCTAGCAAATAAAAACATAAGCAAGTCCTAGCGACCGATGTACATCACATATTACCATTGGTTGAGTCCATATAATCTTGATTCTTTGCGAATTGTAAACTATATACTACTTTTTTGATATTAGACCAAAGATAATTTTACATTACGGTAAAAACCTACCATCAACAGCACGTTAATCATCTTGGTAAAGTTCCCAAAGTTAGTTCTATCGAACTTTGACTATTACCAAGAATACCTTATGGAATGCTCTTTTGGTCGTTATTCTGGTGTACTTGGTGTCTGCGTCATTTCAATTGGTAATCAGAGTAGGAAAACACGATAATATTTAAAAATCTTTGTTTGTTGTGATCCGATCGATACAGACAATCAATTCAGGTTCTCATGAACCGCGTTCAATTAACGTTCCGCTGAGATTTGATGGTATTAGTTTTTCGTGGTGGAAGACAAAGATGAATATTTTGAAACTCTCTTTCTAAAATATTTGTGGAAAGTGGATAAAAGCCATGAACATCCTAGGTTTACAGAGAATGTGTTGTCAAATCTAAAGAGTGACAATCTGTAATATCAAGTTTGATAGAGACCTTTCCCAAAAAAATTAGATGTCACTAAGCTTGCACCGAAAATGCTAGATCAAAAATGCACTCCATCCCTCCATGTGCATTTGATGAGTTTTTAGCTTCCACATAAAGGAGCAAGTAGAAATGAAGAACTGAGTGTTGTTGACATTATTAATCTCTTCACAATGTGAAACATAGATAACTAATTAGAGATGAATTGAATTACAGTATTGTCGATGTCATTGATCTCTGCACGATGTGAAACTTAGATGACTAGTTAGAGATAAATTGAATTATCTAGGTAGTTGCTAAGACCAATTATCGTTATTTTTATTTAAATTTGATGTAGAGTACTCTAGGGAATGTAAGGTAGTTATTTGAAGGCTATAAATTATTAGCCGTGTGTTTTAGGGTGAAAACGGTTTCTGCTGATTTAGGTAATTTCGCGTGAGTGGGTGAGAAACGAGTCTAAACCCTAAACAATGTACTGCAAGGGAGTAATTTAGATTCAAGAGATCAATCTGTACAAATCCGGCCTAAACCAAGAGATGGCCGTTCCAGACTTTCTTCGGTCACAAAGTTAAGGAGAAGGGTTGGTTTTAGGGAGGGAAGCGAAGAAAGTGTTGAGACCAGAATAGTTGATTCTGGAAGAGTATTTGTTTGACTTGTATCAGAAAGTGAAAGCTAACAGATGGGAAAGCTAGCAAGTGATTTCTGAGTGTTTTATGCTCCTGACCAAAACTTATCATTTGGTGGAAATAGGTAGGACATATTTATACAAGTTGCAACATAACATACTCTGGTCTCGTAAGAAATGGAAACGGCTGAGTAAAGTGGAAGGAGGTGGTAATGGGTAACGCCTGGAATTGATGTTACATAATAAAAGGAGCGTTTCACCATTATTCCTTGTATTTACTAACCGACTCATTCTTATGACACTTTCATGTAACGGGCATAATGTACGTTGCACGCTGTAAACCGACAAACCAATACCTTTTATGAGCATCCTCCAGTTTGTGACATGTGTTAGATGTCTCGAGTGTTTTCATGGGAAAACGTGTAGCATGGTGTTACGTGTGGCATGGTGGCATGCCAGTGGCCATGGTAGAGTCGGCATGGCTTTTCCATAGAATATGCGCGGCCAAAATTAGGGTTTAGGTGCAAACTGTGACGTTTTGGCTTTGGGCCGCAAGTTATGTGGCGAACTTGAACGGTCGAGATCCGCATCTTAGAGGGAAGGATAGTCGTTGATTATTGCAACCCTCCATTTTAGCATCCAGCGTCGAGCATGGATTTTCCATAGAGTAGGCGCGGAAAAAATTAAGGTTTAGGTGCAAACCGTGATGTTTGGCTTTGGGCCGCAAGTTTCCATGCGTTAGGTGGCGAACTAGGATGGTCGAGATCTCCATCTCAAAGAGAAGGGTAGCCGTTTATTATTGCAACCCTTCGTTTTATAGCAGGCGGCATGAAAGTATGGCTGGCAAGCTAGGATTTTGGTGTAGTTAGGCGCGGCCAAAGGCTAGGGTCTTGGCATAGTTTGTGCGCGACCACAGTTAAGGCTTGGTGGTGTGGACAGCTTGCTAACAACTTCTTGTACCGCTCCCAATACTCATGGAGTGATTCTCCTGAAATTTGTAAGACTCCACTAATCTCTTTACGAACCACAGCCGCCTTAGAAGCTGGATAATACTTCTCTAGGAATAGCTTTTTCATCTCGGTCCATGTTTTAATGCTCCCTGGGGGTAAATAATACAACCATTCTTCGGCTGAGTCTTGTAAGGAGAATGGAAAGGCTTGTAACATAGCCCTATCCCTATCTTTGGTACACTTCCTAAGACTTGTCATCTTGTGTTGAAATGATTGAAGATGACGATTTGGATCTTCACCGGGAAGCCCTTTGAACTTTGGTAAGTGGTGAATAAGACTCGACTTCATCTCCGCTGGATCAGTTATTGTGATACTCCATGGTTGTGAATCCAAATTCGGAGAAATTAACTCTCCCAACTTCTTCTCCGCAGGTGGTGGTGGATTATTATTACCGCCTACCATTGTTGATGTAGAAGGCTCTTCTTGCAAGTTCCGATCTTCTTGTAGTATTGTTCCCTTGCGAGTTGTAATCCCACAACGTTGGTAATCCACTGTTTAGGTGCCAGAGATCAAGTACCTGAAAACAAGATTCTCAAAAACTACGTTAGACAAGATAATATAATCTAACAAAGCAAGAATAAAGCAAAAGTAAAATAAGAACAACTAAAATCATCAGCTTTTCCCCGGCAGCGGCGCCAAAATTTGATGCGTGTCGTAACCACAACAAATTAATATTTTTTCACCTAATCAACTAGCAATATAGTGTAGTCAAGTTCGTTCCCACGAGGAACAACAGATTTTTAGTTGTAAAATTGTCACAAAAGGAGGGGGATTATTGGTTTAGATAAAAGCAAAATAAAGTAAACAAAGCAATTAAAAGATAAAGGAAAATCAATAAGAGAGACAAGACCAAGGAATCCTTCTTCGTTGCAAAACAATGAATCAAGTTATGTTTTTCATCCACAAGTTATTAGTCACAGATTATCAACAACCGTAAGATAGCAAGTTCGCTTAGCTACCCCAAAATCCCTTGTATCACTGAGTAACAGGTCCGCTTAGTTATCAGATTCTATTCAAAAGAACCACCTTGAGGTTCGCTTACAAGATGTAATTCCCCGAACGCATTAAGATTTATGAATTTAGGTTTAGTACTAGTAGTTAGACTCGGTTCGCTTGGTCCACTTTCTAGCGTTGTTTTCAAACACAATTGCTCCACGGAATCCCTCCGCAAGGTCTCGTGTTTTCTACTTGTGTAAAGTGTCGAGAACGATTACGTATTCCCTAACTTATACTAGATTTAGGTTGATTTGACAAATCAATTCAGCGTGCACTCTAAATAATCTATCAAACAACCATGAATGTATAAACATTCTAATTAGTAAAAAAGAACGATAATCATGTGAAAAACTTCAAGGTAGATTTAAAACAAAACTCAAAACATGTTAAGAATTAGGAATTCATCCTCAGTCAATAAGAAAATTAGCTACTCATGTTTTTGAAATTCACACAAATAATTAAAAGGAGCATTTTGAAGTTCACACAAATAACTAAAAGAAGAATTTTGAAAAGCAAGCAAAAACACAAGTGTTGTGTGTGTAAAAGTGTGCAAAAGGTGTGTAGAGAACTTCTTTATTTATAGGCTTCAATTTGCTTGCAATCCTCTTATGAATAGACCCCTTTTCTCTTTATAGCTCAACTTCCAAGTCCAAGTCTTTCTCAAATCTTTCATCTCCTCTTTCCAAATTCAAGCCCAATTCTTCATCCAATTTCAAACCCAAGTCTTCACACACATGAGAACTCACACAAAAGTATGTAATTTTCCACAAATTGGATCGTCCGAGAAGTCCTTAGTATCACCGGGATCCAGCCAAAAGAGTCGCCTGCCAATCACTGGATTATTCTTTCAGACAACGAAATATTCCGTCGCGACGCTGTTATAGTTAACTGGTTACGGTCTCTAACAGTCAAATGGTCAAAGAAGAGGGACATCAGTCAGCTTGAGTTAGCTTCTTAGTCAGCTTTACTGAGCTTACTGGATCTTACTCAGCTGAGTCAAGGTGTTGGATCAGTTATCGAACTCAGCTGAATCGATTAACGCCGGGCAAAGTTCTGTTTGTTTTTCGACTGATTCCAGGCCTGTTTCAGGCTTATTTCTGCTTCATACCTGTTAAGAACCTAACATACATCTAACATTCACAACACAATCTCTTCTTCCCTGTATATCATAACGGTTGAATAATGAGCTTCATTCCTCCTTCGATTCTCTTCTCTATTGAACTCAGATCAACCATCACCATCAGATTTGAATTCTTCATACACAAACCCTTCTTAGCAGCACCACCACATTCATCTTTCCTTCATCAGAACAATCAAACCCATTTCGCTACCATCTCTATCACCCTGAGTTCATCTTCTAATTCTTCATCTCTGAGATATCGGCTTCTTCAACAGCAAACCCTTAATCATCCACCGAAACCCAATAACTCTACGCATCAGATCCCATCAGATCGAGCTTAATAATTTCACAGTACTCTTCCCTGAATCGAACAAAATCCCATCTGTTTTTATACGACACAACCACCATCTTCACTTCTTCATAAACCATTCGATCTCTCTTCTCAATTTCAGCCATCAATGGTGCAATAGTTCACCTTTTCTTCTCTTACAATTTCAGCTCTCGGACCAACAGCAGCAGCCACTGTTTCTTTTGTTTCTCAATTTCAGGTGAGAAATGATTTGGGAATTGTAGTTCTCGATTTAGGGCTTAGTTTACAAGGTAGGGAAAGATCTTCACACCCATCGTAAGAACCACCCCACGGGTGCCCTGAGCCAACAGTGGCCTGTCTTAATACTCCCTAGATCAGAGATGCCCCTTAAATCTCGGGTCTGCTCCAAACGTGCAATGACCTTTTCGCCATTTTTAACTCAATTTTGGATGATTTCTTCTTCTTTTCTTCGTATGACTCCAAAGTAGCTATAAAACTCAAAACACTCGTAAAATACATAATTCACACGAAAAGTAACAAAGAAAGCATAACCAATAGATATTAAATACGATGTATTCTACACCCTATCACTTGGCGTTGGGCCACTAGTTTCCACGCGTTAGCTGGTGACCTTGGACGGTTAAGATATGCATCTTAGATGGAAGGGTGGCCGTTGATCGTTGAAACCCTTCGTTTTGGCATCCAGTGACGTGAAGGAAAGGATGGAATGGTATAGGCGCGGCCAAATTAGGGGTTTAGGCATAAACCATGGTTGTTTGTCTTTGGGCCGCAAGTTGCCACAAGTTCGGTGGAAAACTTGTACGACTGAGATTTGCATCTCAGGAGGAAGGGCGACCGTTGATTGTTGCAACCTTCCGTTTGGTAGCTAGCGACATGGAGGCATGGCCGGCGTGGCTTTGTCATGAAGTGGAGCCGCTGGAAGTGTGCGACTTGGAAGGGAAGCGCTTGCGGCTTTGTCTAAATTAGGGTTTGGTATGCTGAAACCCTAATTAGCGCCCTTTGTCATAAAAGAAGGCTAGGAAGATTCGTCTGACCTTTTCGAGAGTGTTTTGAGAATCCGTGCTTCTTGCGTTGGCGACCTTGCATGAATTCTACTTGTGTCGTTACTGACTAGACCGTGAAATGGTAGAGGAGTTGCTGGTTGAGATGCAGGTTGTCGGCTTGGTTTGGCCACGCGTCATCTTGTCTGGGCTAGGGAACGCGGAGGCATTGGCTTAGCGAGCTATCAGCGTTAGTCGGCTTGGAATGGGAGCCGGAGGTATTTCACGGCCTGGAATGGAGTCGCTAGCATCGATCGCCTTGGTGAGGCTTTGGAAGAGGTTTGGCGTGCGTGAGCTGCTGGCGTGGTTTGGGCGCGGCTTGGCTCGGCTCGGCGCGACTTGGCTTGGAATGGAGCCGTCAGTGTTGGAATGGTTACGAATGGGGCCGCATACGTTGTACTGGGTAGGAATGGAATGCTTCCTCTGGGTTAGGCTTCAGAACACGGAACGGAGCCGCTAACATAGACTTGGCGTGAAGGGAAACTGCTAGCATTGGGTTGGCTTGGAACGAGCCACCACCATTGGTCGGCTTGGACTTGGAGCCGTTAGCAGTGGATTGGCTTGGAAAGGAGCCGTCAGCATTGGTCGGCTTGGAGTGGAGCTAGCTTGAGTTCCCTGGAAGGATGACATCCTGCTTCAGTTTCGTTGAGTGATGACAACTTGCTTCAGTTCCATGGGAAGGTGACGACTGACTTCGGGAAGATAACAACTTGCTTCAGTTCCGTGGGATGGTGACGACTGGCTTCGGGAAGATAACAACTTGCTTCAGTTCCGTGGGATGGTGACGACTGGCTTCGGGAAGATAACAACTTGCTTCAGTTCCGTGGGAAGGTGACGACTTTGTCTAAATTAGGGTTTGACGTGGCGAAACTCTAATTAGCGCCCTTTGCTAGAATCGTTGTATAATTTTCGCACGAACTCGGATTTTTACGGTCCGCCCCTCTTTTCTACACGGAAAAGAATTTTCTATCTCCCCGCGCGGGAGTATTTAGGTTTTGATCTCGTTTAGGAGGTGAAAACGGCCCTACAGTGAAACTCAAGAAGAATTCAGGAGGGATGTTGCGGGCCTGGGGTAGCATAGTCGCCCGAGTCATCTATTCCCGTTCATGGAGCAAGAAGGAAACTTTATTCTGTGCAAACTCTAGAAACTCCGTCTGTATGAAAAGAGGTATTGACCTTCTTCTATTTTCTGTTGCTCGTCCGGATCCGTGCTTTCATCTGTAGTGTCTCTCCAGTGGATTCCAAAATTTAACAAACTCTATTGCATTCTTGGGACGGATGGATGTGGTTGCGTTGTCGGTCCATCCTTGATTTTAGGTTGTTCAGTGCCTGGACCTTCTGATCGCGATGACAGTATGTTGTGGATACTTGTATGGTCGAAATCTTATGGAGCCACTGGATGAAATAGATGAGTTTGGAGACGTTTTGTTACCGACGTGCTTCTATCAAGTCTTCAAATACTTTGTTCCCAGAGACATCCTTCGAACCATCTTCTGAATCTTGGACTATCATATGGAATGGGATGCGGTGAGCAGTCCCCAGTTATATTTCTGTTAGATCCGATGTCACGGCCGAACATGTGGATGTATCTCTGTGGCACGCTTTTGGAGTCTTCGATGTACATGTACGGCTTCGTGTTGAGAAATTTCCGCGGCTCATAAAACTTCGGCAGTGATGGTGTTGAAATCAGAAATAACCAGGTTGAGGGGAGTGAAAGCGTCTCGTGCTGGTAGTCTCCTTGTGTAGCCTAGTTTCATTGCATCGGCTTGAATCCATGTCCACGGGATTTGATACAAGCTTATTGTACTCTTCTGGATGTGTTGCTGGGATGCACATGGACGAAATATTCTGGATAGCGAAGAGGTAGGAATGAAAGAGTTATGTTGTTTATCGCGGCTCCCTCTGTTTCTTCAGAAAAATGTTTCAGCCGCATTTCTTGGGTCATCTCATGAATCTTTGATGGTCATCGGGATGGACTGCGACGAGCAGGCCCCAGTCGCACTTTTATTTAGTTTCTGAAGTTGTTTCTTCTGAGTAGGCTTGGGATCCACCGCGACCTCGTAAAGTGTTGCAGGTGTCTTCTAGACAGAGAGGTGATGATATTCTTACGCTACACCCTTGAAGAGTAAATAACCTCGTCGTGACTATGACTTTTTGGTTGATCGTGTCTACTGATCTTTGACAGTGAAGGGAGTCCGTGTAGATCCTCAGTCCCCAAATGCGGTTTACATGTTTCCATCTTTGTAGTAATCGTGTTTTGGTGAAACTCTCGCTGGTACCAACAAACGAGCGACACCGATTCTTGGCAGCAGATGTGATCAAAAGAGACTACATTGTCATGGCAACAAAGTAGGTTGGTTGGATGCTTAAGCGAGCAAACTGTCCTTGACCACGAGCTTTGGCGGGAAGGAGGCGTTGAAGCGGCTTCGGTTCTTGGAGAGGATGTTGAAACTTATAGAACAAAAACGCTGAAGATTCGTCTTCGGATCCTGGAGCAGCTTATGGAGAGAATGCTGAAGCGGAGAGACTGCTGGAGCGAACGTTAAAGCGGAGCGACTGCTGAAGCGAACGTTGAAGCGGAGCCACTGCTGGAGGACGTTGAAGAGGAGAGGCTGCATCGATCAGTGTGATGTCAAACTGGACACCCTTCAAGCGAACATTGGTTAGGAGTCCCCAGTTCCATCTATCAATCGTGCTTTCCAAGAGAGGTTGGGGTTTGGGAACGACTTTCTGGTTGGAAACAACTGCTTTCCTGATGCAATGCGGTTGAGGGCTTCAAATATGTATTCACGATGCGCCTTCGGGAAATATAGAATCTCACATAAATGTTTCATCATAGACTACACGATTTTGAGGGCGAAGTCCCCAGAAATCATGCATTTCCTGACAGGAAAATAGTCTTTGTGAACTCAGGGTGTTGCTGATTTTCTTTGCTTCGATTTTGGAGAAGTCGTTCCTGATATTCACGTGTGATGAAATTGGATTGTTGGTTCCCTTCTACTGGGCGTTCAATAGCAACGCTGGAAGGATGCAAGTTGCTGATGCTGGGAAGATGCAATCTGTTAGCGCTGGAAGGATGCAACCTGCTGGCGCTGAAAAGGTGCAACTTGTTAGCGCTGAAAGGATGCATGTTGTTGGCGCTGGAAAGGTGCAAGCTGTTAGCGCTGGATCGGATTGGAATGGGCGCTGGCTTGGCATGGACGCGGGCTTGGCATGGACGCTGGCTTGGCATGGACGCTGGCTTGGCATGGACGCTGACTGTTGGCTTGGCGTGGCGCGACTTGTTCTTGCGGGCCCAGTTGCCTCTTTCCATACGTAGCTCAAATAGGAAATCCTTTCCTTACTCAAATTCCAAAAGTGTTATGCGTATAAAAGGGGTTGGCTCTCCTTTTTATCTCGTATCTTTATTCTCACGTCCTGGTGTTAGCGGTAGCGCGGTAGCAATAGAGTGGGCAAGCATATTCCAGCTATGTACTCCAGCGTTTCTCTTTCAATTTGTTTTCTTGTTTTCTTGTGTTGGTGCAAACCCTAGCCATAGGTATGCCTTCCATAAATCTGTAGAAATATTGTTCTTCTGAACTGATGTAAACCCTAGCCGTGGGTGTATGCCTTTCATAAACTTGTAGAAATACTTCATCATAAACAATTCCTCTTCAAATATCACCGTAGTAACATCGGTTACCTCATGAATAGTGACGGGTAATCATTATTATGCAAAGTACGCACGTACGGGTAGGTGACCCCCTTTTTTTTTGAAAGGAAAACAAAGCGCCTGGTTTATGGTTTGATTAATTTGAATTGATAGATAACTGTTATATATGAGGGTTTTGGATTATTCTTTTGTAATGAATTGTTTTAGAATAATGTTTTCTTGGTTACGATTGCAAGTGACGCAAACATCCCAGGAAAACCATGG
Organism: Papaver somniferum; assembly: GCF_003573695.1. Taxonomy (NCBI): domain Eukaryota; kingdom Viridiplantae; phylum Streptophyta; class Magnoliopsida; order Ranunculales; family Papaveraceae; genus Papaver; species Papaver somniferum. The sequence goes on along the minus strand of NW_020621603.1, from coordinate 5,364,865 downwards.
GACCGTGAGTGTTTCTTGTCGGTAGAGAGCATGGGGTGAAACATAACATGGCAATCGGTTTTATCATTCCCGTGAAAGCTTGAAGTAGTAAACCATATATTTTGTCTAGGCAAGACTTACTCGTTTTTTTTTTTGATCTCTTGACGAAAAATGAATCTTCCGGGTGTAAGTCCGAGTTTTGTGGGAAGCACCGCCGTGATTGTGGAAAGTCCCCAGTCGACCCTGGGTCACTTGATAACCGAGTCGTCGATCCCTGGGCGGATCGCTTGCTTCTACCATCTTGGAAGTCCCCAGTCACCTCTTGTCGTGTCGTGACTGGTAACTGAGTCGTCGATCCCTGAGCGGATCGTTTGCTTCTACCACCTTGACGTCTGGATTGAAGTATGAGATTGGAAGCTGGAAATCGATATTGTAACCGAGAGATTAATCCTCCCGATGTGGTCACCAATTGTTTGAGGTTGAAAACGGTTTCTGCTGATTAGGTAATTTCGCGTGAGTGGGTGAGAAACGAGTCTAAACCCTAAACAATGTACTGCAAGGGAGTACTTTAGATTCGAAAGATCAATCTGTACAAATACGTCCTAAACCAAGAAATGGACGTTCCAGACTTGCTTCGGTCACAAAGTGAAGGAGAAGGGTTGGTTTTAGGGAGGGAAGCGAAGAAAGTATTGAGACCAGAATAGTTGGTTATGGAAGAGTAGTTGTTTGAATTGTGTCAGAAAGTGAAAGCTAACAGATGGGAAAGCTAGCAAGTGATTTCTAAGTGTTGTATGCTCCTGACCAAAACTTGTCGTTTGGTGGAAATAGGTAGGACCTATTTATACAAGTTGTAACATAACGTACTCTTCTCGTAAGGAATGGAAACGACTGAGTAAAGTGGAAGGAGGTGGTAATGGGTAACGCCTGGAATTGATGTTCCATAATGAAATGAGCGTTTCACCATTATTCCTTGTATTTACTAACCGACTCATTCTTATGACACTTTCATGTAACGGGCGTAGTGTACGCCGCACGCTGTAAATCTCCAAACCAATACCCCTTATGAGCATCCCACAGTTTGTGACATGTGTTAGATGTCTCGAGTGTTTTCATGGGAAAACGTGTAGCATGGTGTTACGTGTGGCATGGTGGCATGCCAGTGGCCATGGTAGAGTCGGCATGGCTTTGCCATAGAATAGGCGCGGCCAAAATTAGGGTTTGGGTGTAAACCGTGATGTTTTGGCTTTGGGCCGCAAGTTAGGTGGAGAACTTGAACGGCCGAGATCCGCATCTCAGAGGGAAGGATAGTCGTTGATTATTGCAACCCTCCGTTTTAGCAGCCAGCGTCGAGCATGGTTTTGCCATAGATTAGGCGCGGCCAAAATTAGGGTTTAGGTGCAAACCTTGATGTTTGGATTTTGTTCGCAAGTTTCCATGCGTTAGGTGGCGAACTTGGATGGTCGAGATATGCATCTCAAAGAGAAGGGAGTCGTTGATTATTGCAACCCTTCGTTTATAGCAGGCGGCATGAAAGTATGGCTTGCAAGCTAGGATTTTGGTGTAATTAGGCGCGGACAAAGGCTAGGGTCTTGGCATAGTTTGTGCGCGACCACAGTTAAGGCTTGGCGTTGGGCCACTAGTTGCCACGCGTTAGCTGGTGACCTTGAACGGTTAAGATCTGTGTCTTAGATGGAAGGGTGGACGTTGATCGTTGCAACCCTTGGTTTTGGCATCCAGTGACGTGAAGGAAAGGCTGGAATGGTATAGGCGAGGCCAAATTAGGGGTTTAGGCATAAACCATGGCTGTTTGGCTTTGGGCCACAAGTTCGGTGGAAAACTTGTACGGCTGAGATTTGCATCTCAGGAGGAAGGGCGGCCGTTGATTGTTGCAAGGACATGGAGGCATGGCCGGCATGGCTTTGGTATGAAGTGGAGCCGATGGAAGTGTGCGGCTTGGAAGGGAAACGCTTGTAGCTTTGTCTAAATTAGGGTTTGGTATGCTGAAACCCTAATTAGCGCTCTTTACTAGAATCATTGTAGAATTCTCGTACGGACTCGGATTTTGATGGTCCGACCCTCCATTCTGCACGGAAAAGAATTTCTTATCTTCTTACCCGGGAATATCTAGGTTTTGAGCTCGTTCAGGAGGTGAAATTAGTCCGAACGTAAAACCCAGGAAGAATTCAAGAGGGATGTTGGTAGCAACTTGCCCAAATTAGGGTTTGACGTGTTGAAACCCTAATTAGCGCATGTAGTATGCGCGTGCGGAATGCTTGCCACGTTGGCGCGTTTTTGGGAAGCCAACATGTTTTGAGAAGCTAGCATGTTTTGGGAAGCTAGCGTGTTTTGGGAAGCTAGCAATTTTTGGGACGCTAACAAGTTTTGGGACGCTAGCGTGTTCTGGGAAGCTAGCATGTATAGCGACCTCTTTTGAGACCTTGGCAGGTTTGGAGTAACCTGATTGGTCAATGAAAGTGGGTGCCGGCAAGCTTAGGGCACGGTGTAGGTGCGGCAGGCATGGTTGGCATGCCTTGGCGCGGAGACGTGGCTGGCATGGTTTGCCATTGGCACGGTGGTGTGGCTGTCATGGTTGGCATGCCTTGGCGCGGTGACGTGGATGGCATGGTTTTCCATTGGCACAGTGGTGAGGCTGGCATGGTTGGCATGCCTTGGCGCGGAGACGTGGCTGGTATGGTTTGACATTGGCACAATGGTGCGGCTAGAATGGTTGGCATGCCTTGGCGCGGAGATGTGGCTGGCATGGTTTTCCATTGGCACGGTGGTGCGGCTGGCATGGTTGGCATGCCTTGGCGCGGAGATGTGGCTTGCATGGTTTGCCATTGGCACGATGGTGCGGCTAGCATGGTTGGCATGCCTTGGCGCGGAGACATGGCTGGCATGGTTTTCCATTGGCACGGTGGTGCGGCTGGCATGGTTGGCATACCTTGGCGCGGAGACGTGGCTGGCATGGTTTTCCATTGGCACGGTGGTGCGGCTGGCATGGTTGGCATGCCTTGGCGCAGAGACGTGGATGGCATGGTTTTCCATTGGCACGGTGGTGCAGAGACATGGTTTGCCATTGGCACGGTGGTGCGGCTGGCATGGTTGGCATGCCTTGGCGCAGAGATGTTGCTGGCACGACATGCCATTGGCACATGTTGTGAGAATTAGGGTTTGGTATATACGAAGATGATGTCAGTCAGTACTAAGGGTTCTGCCGTGGAACATGACGCATGTATATAAAAAAAAAGGTACCCTGGTAATTCTTACATATGCATGCTGATCGATTCAATGAATGCGCTAGTGGTCATAGTGACGTCATTTCAGATGTACGGTTTTACGATTTTAAGCCTAAGCTAAAAACCACCATCTAACACCGTGATATACTAATTTTTAAGCTCGATCAAGAACATAAATAAGAGTTGAAGTTCAACTGTTTAAGTTAATGTTTAATTATTAAGTCCTGCTCCACTATTATATCATGTGAAAGCTTTAGGAGATCTGTAAGGCCAACACCATGTACTATGCTCGTACATTTCTAGAGTGTTCTATATTTGTTTGGGAGTTTTCCAATATAGAAAAATATAACAATGAAATGATATCTATCATAACAGATTCAAATTTGTTTTCTACTTTGTAAAATTTTTATAGGCATGTAAGTACCTAATCATCACCGCCTACGTGTCTCTCATTATGTCCACGTGGAAGCCATGTTGCTAAGGAACATAGAGTAAAGATGAAACGTGTCACACCCAAAACGGCACCAACGACCCTGATTCATCATCAGCCACGTGACCGTCAAAGAACGCATCCTACGGTTAAAGAATCAGGGAGTACAAGCAACATAGCGCCTGCGAAGTATAATAACATCCCATAAATCATACTTTACCCAATCCCAAGATAAATTCAAAATGGACGAAGGAGATATAATCCAACCTACAAGGATACGACAACTGCATTAACAGTTGTTTGCACGCATGAGATTATCTATCTACCCGCATTAAAATGCTACAGACAGAGGACGCGTGGTGAGATATGAGTGGTCAATTCAAAGGTAGATCTGCGTAACAACACAAGACTGTTGGGGAGTCTTCGTAACACCACAACGTATACCAGCGGGTTCGGCATAGGAATCAAAGATCATGATAACAACTGTGAAGATAAGTGGGACCCACACAATGGTCTACAAATAGAAGACTCCACCAATGGAAAAAAGATCGATAATTTTAGAGAAAAAGAGTAATCTTAGGAGAGAAAAATATGTATGAGTGTAAACAATGTAATTCATCCTTCTTTCCCTACTCAGAGTCACTTGACTAATATTATCCATATTAAGAACTCCCAATACCCCATGGACGTAGGCCTTCGTGATGAACCACGTAAATCAGTGTGTCATTTACTTTTCTGCACTTTACTTTCTCATATCGTACTTGCATTCTTTGATTTTTGCATTACACGTTAATCCTTTAACTCACTTTGGGTAGAATAGCACGCACATTTTTATATTTAATCGAATTGTTATATTTCATTGAACTGACGTTGGTTGTTAACACGAAGATACCCATATCATTTCGGTGTTCACAAGGCCCATTCCCACGTGATCCATGGCATTCACGTGATTTTTGGATTCATCACAATCCAAAATGGGTTGTCGGTTGTTGGGATTTTTTAAGAGCATGTTTGGATATCATAAGTAGAAGTGTTTTTGCTTCTCTAGCAGCAGAAGTCGGAAGCAAAATTATTTTGCTTTACAAAAGGCTAACCTTTTTCTTTTAGAAAATGTTCTGAAATTGCGTAGGCAAACTAACTTCTGGTTTTTCGACTTCTATAAGTAAGTTCTCAAAGTACCACGTGTTGATGGTGGATTTTTTTCAGGGCTAAATTTGTAAAACCCTGCATTTAATGTGCCGTCACTCTGCAAAGAAACGAATCCATGTAAAAGTGAAGAGTGTTCAACCTCTTCACAGATGCATTTATTGTGCAACAAATATTCACATGAAATTTACCCAGAATGGTGCATGTAGCAACAATCCCAGATATTCTGTAAATTTTGGCACCTTGCCTGTATTATTCAGTTAATATAAGTTACTCTGAATGCTTTCTGTGCAATGTTCCCCGTCTGAACCCTTAATATTGGTATGGCATGACAATTTGTGTTCACTCACAACAGAGTAGCACGAATTTCCAAGTATCAAGGTTAAGGTCCTTGCATAAAAGTATTCAATCGGAAAGCATACTGCTCTCTGGAAATAAACTTAAAGAACTCTGTGTCAACACATATAATTCAATCAATTTTGTGATAATTCACAAGATTCAGATATTACCCTAACTAACTTACAAAATTAGTTTTTTGCGCCCAGCGCAGTATATTAGACATCGTCTGTCGAAACTAAGCCTAGGCGAACTAGGAAATTAATCCGCAATGGATTAGTAGGTGCAAAATCCTACCCACAATCAGAAAACAAGGAATAAAAGGAGCCACGGAACATGAGCAGTAACAAAGGGAGGTGTGGCCATGCCATAGGCCAGCCGGCGCCACTTACAAGTGGCCACACCCCATGCTGCTCGAACCGGCCCCTATTTCCCGTCGACCAATCAGGTCGCCTTAAGCCTGCCACACACACATGAGTTGTGGTTGGGCCCATACTTATTGACCCTATTTCTCATCGAACAATCAGGTTTCTTTAAATCCGCCACACACACACACACACACACCAGAAGTGTGGCCACACCCATGCTTGGCCGGCCCCTCTTTCTATTGACCAATCAGGTCGCTCTATACCTGCCACAGTGTTGAAAAAGACAAATGGCGTACAAATCCGATTGGCTTTCCAAAAGCTGCGCCAACATGCTAATTGGCATGCCAAACATACCAAACGTGTCATTCCATTCCGGCATGCTAGTGACATGCGAACATGCCATACCGCGCCAATACTCTAATTGGCATGCCAAACATGCCACTTTCCGCAGTAGCATGCCGAACATGCCAAACATCCAAAACGTGCCACTTTGCCGTAGTAGCATGTCGAACATGCCAAACGTGCCACTTTACACATAACCCCGCTTCCCCGTCACTCCTACTTTCTACGAGATCAGGGTGCGTTCAATATGACTTGTATAAATAGGTCTTACCTATTTTCGACCAGAGGAGAAGTTTTGGTTAGAACAACAACACAGTATCCAGAAAAATACCAAAGAACTGATATATTTCATTCCGCAATCCAGATCCATATTCTGATACAAGTCATAAAATAACCACACCTTCAGAATTAACCATTCTGTTGTCAACACCTTCTTCGCTTCCCTCCCTAAGACCAACCCTTCTCCTTCAATTTGTGACCGAAGCAAGACTGGAACAACCATTTCTTGGTTTAGGACAGGATTGTACAGATTGATCTCTCGAATCTAAAGTACTCCCGTGCAGTGCATTTGTCTTAGGTTTAGACTTGTTTCTCATCCACACACCCAAATTTACCAAAACCAGTAGAAACAGTTTTTACCCATAAACAACTGGCGACCACCGTGGGAGATTAATTTCTAGGTTGAAATACCAATTCTCAATCTCATTTCTATCCCAATTGGTCTTAGGCCTAATTCAATCATTAACTAAAGACTGTTTCAATCAAAGGTTCCAACTTCAAGATGTATTCGGGTCATTAAAACCTTTCAAGAGCAGTGAATAGCTTAAAGCCATCCACCACAGGGGCATGATAAAAATGCTAGACGATATGGCTGCAAACCAAGTTGATATTATCAGTCGGAAAAATGAAACGCTTCGTATCCTGAAAAGTATGATAAGTCGATTATGGAAAGAATTAGCGAGTACCTGTCAGAAAGATCTCACCAATTTCCAGAATAATACGAAGGACGTTCAATCTTTAGCCAAGGCTTGTACTTCTACCAATGAATATACAAACATATCACATAGCCATGTTATACAAGAGCTGAAGAAGAACAACCAATTGGATTCTGCCAGAGAGCCAAGACAGTTTCACAAAACCAAGGAAGCAGATTTTTCAGAAGAAGAAAAACCAATTTGGAAAACATTTATCTCCAAACCCTCGCGGAGGTTCAAAGAGTCGTCCAACAGTCAGCGGCCACGACTGCTTTACTCAAGAGAGAAGCACCTGAAGAGGGGGAAATCTGCTAAGACGCCTATGGAAACAAATAATATCCAACCCAACCACCCCGTGTTGCTGCCACTGACGCGGATCCCTCAAGAGAAATCACCCTTAGAAATATGGTAGAAGTAAATGGTCCTCTCATGAATCAATGATCGCCAAAATCCTCCTTCGATAAGAGCTTTTGCACCAAAGCCTGCCAGAACTTCCGCCACAACAACCGCTGATGCAGGAGAAGCCAGACCCAGAATATCCACGCTTACCGTAGCCTATCATAAAGGTCCTGGAGTTACTGCAAATTTGGGTACGAGAGAGGGTGGTGCAACTACCCTCGGTATGGAGTCCACCAACTAATCAAGAGATGCTAGATTCAAGATACTGCCATTATCACGGATTCATCCATCATCCTACTAGTGAATACAATGCTCTGAAGCGCATCGTCCAAGAAAAGATAGATTCAGGGGAATTACGCCTGGGGACTGGAGATTCTCCGCCTCGCCGCAGATCGTCATAAAGATGTTAGACAAACAATAAAGGACGATTGGGGACTTCTCGCGGCTAGGATGGCGTCACACAATAATCTCGGGTTTTCCCTTGAAGATCCAGTTTGTTGAAGGACCCTTAAGCGGGTAAGATTTGTTGAAAATTATTTGCACAACTCACGTTTTGAATGTACTGTAAATCTGCCAATAACCCAATTGTTCTAAGGTTTCATATCATTCCCATATCTCCCTTTTTCATGCAATACTTGCTTTTCTCCAAAATGGTTGCACCACTTGCATTCGGAATTTGGATTCCAACATACTATTTAATTCAAGTACCATTGTTTTCAGAGAAGTTACTCACAAAACCATCCCAAAAAATAAACCAATCCAAAATTCTTATAAAACAGTCATATATAAATCCAAAAACCAGAAAATCAAACCATAAAACAGGCTTCTCTTGCCTTTCAAAAAAAAAAAAAAAAGAGGAGGCTCAGAAGAATAAAAACATTCAAGGGAAATTGTCCAACAACAACCCATTCATCTTGGAGAAAGCATCCTTCATGTTTTGAAGAGCATCCTGCTTCAATTTCAACTCCTGGGATAACCTCTCGATTTTCGCTTTCTGTTGGTTAATAAAATCCGCGGAAGGAACTTCAGCCATCTCAGTTTGCATCTTATGGATTTTGGAAAATCCTTCACAAAACCAGGAGACGTTAAACTCGAAGTTCACACACATGTCCCGACGAAATTCCCAGCTTTTGATTACATCTCCAGATTCTAAGGCTGCACAAGAACCGGTCAAGAAGACCTGTACCGGACTGGAACCGGAAAAACCGGACCGAAACTGGAGGGACCAGGAATGAATTATGAGAACCGGTGTATACCGGTACATGTATCGGTTCTGGGGAGATTTCCGGCATATACCGGACTAAAAGGACCGGTCAATATGAGCCTTTGATCTTGTGATTGAAGTTAATCGTAGCCGTCGATCTAATTTATTGAAGTTATCTTATCTATCAAGTTATGTATCACTCGTCATTCTTCTTCTTCTTCTTTCTCTGAAGAACAGTCGTGTCTCTGTTGTGAATCTCGCTCACCTCTTCTTGTTCTTCACCATCTCTGGATCAGTGAGTCAGCAACACCACCACCACCTTCTTTGTAAGTAATTGCATGTTTGAATATTTGTTGAATTGATTTAGGGTTTTATTTGGATTAATTCAAAATTTTATTTGAGATTGATTTGAATTGATTTATGGTATGAGATGTAAATTGAATTGAATTTGGCGGCTTTGTATCTGTTTGAATTTAGAAATGAGAGAGAATGAATCTGTTGAGGGGTTAGATGGGAAAAGATTCCATGATGAATTGATGATGACAAGGAATGAAGGATTGATGGTTGATGTTGTTAGTAGAACTAGAACAGGTAGTGTGTTGACTGTATGGGGTTCATATTGCTTGAGATAATGATCAAATTGGTTTTGGTTTTCGAAGACAAAATAGAACTGGGAAGTAATGATGAGTGTGTTGAATGTATGGGGTTCGAATCGGTGAAGAGTTGGGACGTATTTGAGCTAAATTTGATGCCGATAAATCAAACCCAAGATCTGATTTAGCTGAGATGGCTGCAGTTAGTTGTGGGGATAACTATCAACGGACAGAGTGATGGGTGTTGCAGCCTGTAAAGATAGATTTTGTGGTTTGAAGAGACTGAATATTGAACTCAGGGTTGATGGTGAATTGAGAGCTTGGTGGTTGTTGATTTGCACATTAAGAAGAGGAAACAGGTAAAAACACGGTATCGGTGTTGTACCGGACCGGTGCCGGAGGTACAGGTACAAATCCAGGTACAGGTACCGGTTCTCAAAATGAGGTACCGACCAACACCAAGTACAGAGACCGGTTCCATAAGAGAAACGGGCCGTACCGGACCATGTGCAGCCCTACCAGAAACAGTGTGTCCAGTCACACTGCACATGTCATGGATTGAAGATAAGGTTTCCTCCACACGCTTAACCAATGCAAAGCGACTATCAACCTTCCTGGTCATGGGAATATCTCCATACTTTCTCCATATCTTGGTATATAGCTCCGCATACTTCACTGGCACACTGAATCCTCCAATCAACACGTGACCCTCAAAAGGAGCCTTAAATGGAGGATCGAAAACGACACCTGCAGCTGGATGTGCGACTAGCAAAGATTCTTTGGAAACAATCACACCCGTTTCCACGACCGCTTTTTCAGCCATTGGAGACACAGCAACATCTTCATGACGATCAACCTCCATCTCCAGATTACCAGCGGGTACGACTTCCATGATTTGAGACACGGTTACATCTTCATTGCCATGAATCTCCATCTCCAGGTTATTTTCAGAAGCGGCTTCTTCCTGTAAATATTACTGGTTGAATATTTATTCTGTATAAATAAATAGTCCAAGAGGAAAACGTGTGGGAGACTCACCGACTCATCTGCGGGTCCACTGGGACTGGAAGAAGACTCGCTGCTACACCCTGAAGTGCTTTTTCCGTCGCCGCCGGATCCTGAACTCCCTTCTTCTTCGCTTTCCTCTTCGCTGTCGAGCGGCTTAGTATCACCAGACTTTTCTTCAGAAGTTGTCGCTTTCTGTTTACGTGCAAGTCTGACAAAGGCATCCATGTTGTCAAGACCCTGAGTTAAAAAGAAAGAGATGCTCAGTGGCAACAATTTAGAATATTTACGCAATTCAGCCAAATCAAGAATAAAATTATACTTACTTGCATGTTGGAAGAAATGAAAGTCACAAGGGTCGTCGAGATGCCGCCCGCATGATTTTTCGATCTTCTCTTTTTTTTCCTGGGGACTGTCAGATTTCCGCTTACCCGAAGAAAGCAACCTCAACAATCCGTGTTTTGCCAGAAATTTAGGAGAGGGCTTGCCGCATGGAACTGTCACAACATCATGCACGAACCGATGAATATCGAGGAACTCTTCGTGCCAGAAAATATTATATTTGGAGGTTGTCACCGGTTTTCGTTCTGGGAGCAGAAAGGGAAGGCTTTTATGGGGCATAAAGATATTGCTATCCAAAACGTCTGGCAACAGTTCTTTTGGAGCCGTGAATGGGCATCGAAACGGAATCCCCTGATCAAAACCCATATGAAGAGCGGCCCTGTCAATGTTATAAGGAACCACTTCACAAGATCCTCTGAAAAAGATGGCACATATCCAGGTATGCAGCTTCGCATGAACACGGTTTCTCCCGTGCTCATATTCTCTTCGGCAGAATGCAATGTCATGTTCGAGGCAGACACAAAAGTATTTGCCTGAACTATAGACGCGTGAACTGGAGCTCAAGGACGAAAGTCAACTGCATGTGCGTTGTCAAGAAAATCAATGAGTTTTGAGCCAGGTTTTGGACGCCTCTCCAACCAACGGAGTATCCTAAAGCCTCCATATGTATCATGGAATGAGGTTTTCGGTTTATGAGCGTAAATCTTAAAATGCTCCCACAACCATGCTTGGAGAAAGGCGACATGGACATACGAGTCTACTTTCATATACCCATTAGAGACATACATGTCCGCTGCTAAGTGATCCAGATGGGTGTACAAAGAGCCAAGGAACAAACTAGGAAGAGCAATGCCTTTCGCTATTTCGATATCAAATTTGATGAGCTTCTGCCTTATCTCCTTCTTGCCATAACCATCATCAAAAATCTCCCTGGATAACCACAGAGCTAAAAAATACAGCAACGTGGAGTGTATCATCCAGCACCTGATCCGGCTCCGGCTCATCAGGGAACCATTCAGACACCCACCAGTTATAGAAGCACTTTTCCGCGTAATGCTTCCGAACATATCTTGTTGATTTCGTGACCAAAGTGGCATGAATTTCTTATTCTTCCTTAGACAAGATGAAGTTTCCCATTATTGGAAGACGCAACAGAACGGCTACGCTTTCCAAAGTAATGGTCATCTCACCCCATTTACATATAGTTGTGTGAGTTTCTGGACACCATCTGGAGATGAAAGTAATCAAACCTGCAGCATATTTTATGATTTGAAGTATCGCAGATGCCATAACAACATTCATGATTTGCGCCCCAGTCAGATTAGCCCTTACATGGTCTTGGCTTATCATGAATTTCATCCATTTATCATAAGAGCGCAATGGACTATGACAGATTTTGAAGTCTATGGGAGAAGCCAGATAGTCTTTCTTCTGAAGGAAAAACCTCATTATACGCCCTGGATAGACTGATTGGACTTCTCCTTCATTCTTTGAATCATACATAAGGGTTGCCACGAATTTGGGATGGGTCCTTGTAACTGTAGAAGACTTTGTAAAGAACTCATCATCCGTGTTCGGCTTGAAGTTCTTAGCATTTCTCGATGCGGCGGCAGAACTTCTTTCAGCAGACATCTTAACAAAATTCCTTATGCTACTTTTACTTTCGAAGTAACTACAACGGAGCAAAACAGAAAAGTTATTACTTTGATGAAAACCATACATGAAGATTTTGTCAAAAAATTGGGTACAATGATTAAGAGCCGACAACAAATTTTCTACGGGAAATTTTTCTTTGGCCACATGTCACGGCACTCACGTCCAAATGGAATAGGTACTGATGCTCGCTCAAGCATATATATACTTGCCGTAGAAAATATGCTCTTGGCCAAAAACGTGTCTTGCCGCAGGAATGGCGCTGGCGGACAAGCAAAGAAAAAAAAAGAGACGACAAAGCTAGGTTTATGAAGAAAGAATCAACGACGGCCACCCGCCCATGCGTGCTTGCTTTGCCTAATAGTTTGCTTTGTCGTTATTAATGTTGTGGCTAATGCTACTACAATACTACTAGCAAGGAGGAATCATTCGCATTGAAGTGTTTTGCAAGATTCACGGAAGGCATGCCTATGACTAGGGTTTACACCAACACCTAAACAAAAGAGAAGAAATTGTTAGAGCATTTCTCGGTCGAACTCGCATGCATTGCTATCTCAAGCATATTTGTCAATGTTAGTAATCAAAACTATAAGTCTTGATTTCTAGTATACTATAGATAAGGTCTCGGACTAGGATAGAAAGTGTAGTTGAGCTCAATAACTCCATGGCAATCATCATACAAGACGAAGGACTACTCAAGGAACCGGTGGATCTTCATCGACTAAAAGGTATGTGGAGACTTGAACTTATCTATCACTCAAAAGTCTATTTATCTCTTATTTTGATACAAAAGTCGTTTTGCTATATAGACTTAGATTATACACATTTGTTATTTCGAGATGAGTTTATCTCGCCTATCTATTTCTCGAAATATCTGTTGGTAAGCTTTCGCTTTAACCAAGTTCATTTTTACCTAGTGACGAAAGTCATGACAAGTTTCAATCACTTTGGAAATCGCTTACTTTGACGAAAAAATAGTTTGTGAATAACAATTATAGAATATCAACGTCTTCTAAGAATGTTTCAATGATTGAAATGAGAGCTTAGATTATATAACCATTGGAGGATATAAGCATTGTTGTGGAAACACATATATTTATAAGTCCTTATTCCTTGAACCGAAGTTTGCGAACTTTGTTGATCAAGAGAACCGGCGTGGTGGCGTGAGCCAAGTCCGCGAACTCAGTCCGCCAACTGGCGGAAGTTCTCGTCCCGAGAATTTCTGCTGGAGTTTGTGAACTCCGTCCGGGAACTTAAGTCTGCGAACCCAGTCCGCGAACTTGAGTAGGTTATATCTAAAAACGATGTTTGTAAACTTATTCTTATATAAACTAAGGAATGCAAATTGCAAACTGTGGCTATATATTTCATGAACTGATTCGAGTGAATCAAATCGTTTTTGCTTCGATTGTGTCTTGTGTGTTTACATAAGATTTCCTTGCAATTGAACAACTCTCTAACTAGTTCATTTAAGTCATTTTAACTAGTTATGGTGAAGAAGAATATGGTTGATATGAAAGTGATCATATGGATAACCATTTGGTTGACTATTTTTGAACCAACAAATGTACAAGTTTGGGTATGGTTACACAAACCTAGAAACGTGCATTTCATTTGTGTGTAACAAGCTAGTTTTCGATCTAATGGTTGAAAGATATTAGCTTGAATCTAAATCAGGTTTTCATCTAACGGTTAATATTGAATGCTTTTTTACCAAGCTAACATTGATTGCAAACCCTAATTTGAAAGACTATATAAGGGAGAACTCTAGCAACTGGGAAACCTAATCCCCACACCTACTGTGTGATACTAGTTGTGCTAAGCTAGAGTCGATTCTCCTTTAACCTTTGGTTTCTTCTTCTAAACCAGGTTAAAGACTTAAAGACTTCATTGGGATTGTGAAGCCAGACCGATATTACTTTCTCGTAGTTGTGTGATCTGATCTTGCTGTTTCTATCGTACGAGTACAATTGTAATAATTAGCTTGAGATTGATATCTCTTATAGGCAAGATATAAAAGTAATCACAAACACTTCGTCTCATCGTTTGTGATTCCACAATATTTTTTTCGCTGCGTCGGTTAGGATTATTGTGAGGTGATTGATAATACTAGGCTGTTCTTCGGGAATATAAGTCTGGTTTATCAATTGGTTCCTGGTCACCTTGATTTATCAAAAGACGGAACAAAACTCATAGGTATATTCGTGGGAGACGGATTTATCTATTACCGTAGAATTTTCTCTGTTATACAAATTTGTTTATTAAAGTCTTCGACTTTGGGTCGTAACAACTCTTAGTTTTGGGTGAGATCAACTAAAGGAATCAAGTACGTAGCATCCTGCTGGGATCAGAGACATAGGAGCTTAACTGTACCTTGGATCAGTGTGAGATTGATTGGGGTTCAACTACAGTCCATACCGAAGTTAATTTGGAGTAGTCTAGTGTCTGTAGCAGCTTAATACAGTGTGTGTTCAATCTGGACTAGGTCCCGGGGTTTTTCTGCATTTGCGGTTTCCTCGTTACCAAAATTTTGGTTTTTGTGTTATTTCTTTTCCACATTATATTTTGTTATATAATTGAAATATCACAGGTTGTTCGTTTTTCAATCAATTAGAATATCCGACCTTTTGGTTGTTGATTTAAATGATTGATACTTGGATATTGGTCTTTGGTACCATCCAAGTTATCTCTCTAGTATTTGATAAAGAGTCGCATATTTCTATTTGCTTGAGTATATATCAAATCGAGAGAAACTCTTTGATATACTTTTTATCTAGATTGAGTCTGACTGTCTAGTTGATTCTCTAGAAAGTATATTGGAGTTTGTCCATACAGATTGCGAAGCGAAATATTGGGTGTGGTTGTTGTACCCCCACTTTTTCAATTGGTATCAGAGCAGGCAAACACGTTTAAGACCTTACAAGTCTGTGTTTGTAGCGATCTAACTCTATGGACAGTAGTGCTATCTCAATAAATGCATCACCAGATCCAGGGATTTCAGAATTCTCTTCCATGACTGATTTAATAAAATTTATAGAAGAAATTCTATCTAAACCTCCACCAGGTTTAGAATCCCTTGAAGTGTTTTCAGGGCTTGAAAAGAAGCTTGAGAGCTTATCTCTTGATGTTGAGTTATACCTCCAGAAAGAGCAAGAATCTCTTGACAGGCTAAATCAAGTTATGATGAATAATATTCATGTTGAGGTTGATATTGATTTACTAATTAGTGAGAGCAATGCTCCTCCTCTGCGTAATCCAATTAGTTGTGATGAATTAAACGAATTACAAGAGGAGTTTAAATCTCAGTCGTCTGAGTGTATCACCTCAAAGCATGAACTGATTATTCATTGCTCAATTCCTGATACTTCCTATCAAGATAGTAGTATTGTCTTCTTTTATGAAGAATCTAGGACGTCTCTTTTTATCCAAAGAGTTTTCCTTCGCATTACTAAAAACTATCTGCAGAAACTGTTTTTTATAAGTTGGAAAACAAGAAATCAGAAACACAAATCTTTTTGGGTTCTCTAGAAGTTCTTTGACAGACTTATAAAAACAGTTCCTTGAGTGTTTCTCAACACTATAAGATTTAAAAGTTGTTGGAAAGAAACTCTTTCTTGGTGCCATGGTGAGCAAGACATTGTTCACCTCAACACAACTTGTTTGTGTTGAAAGTGCATCCTCACCAAGAAATGCCCTGCTATGTATACGGTGAGGGAAGCACAACAACTGGGGCGCACAGATTATATTTGATAAGGATGTAGAATTCAATTGGACTTTTCTAAAAAGGTATGTCTATAAACTTGAGAAAGTTTTATGTTTTTATTACTTGTTTGAGTACTTATAATGATCCATATACCTTGATTATCGTTCATTTTTACGTAACTTGATCTGTGTTTAAGGTTCTTAAATGTTTGGGTTTGAAAACATTTGTTCGGGATGTTTGGAATTCATGGTACACATACCAAGTATGCATAACATCATTTAAAACCAAATTCATGGAATTCATGGTCTTTATTCACAATCAACCCGCCATGGATTAGTAGGTGCAAAATCCTAGCCACAATCAGAAAACAAGGAATAAAAGGAGCCGCGGAACAGGAGCAGTAACAAAGGGAGGTGTGGCCATGCCATAGACCAGTCGGCGCCACTTGCAAGTGGCCACACCCCATGCTGCTCGAACCGGCCCCTATTTCCTGTTGGCCAATTAGGTCGCCTTAAACCCGCCACACACACATGAGTTGTGGCTGGGCCCATACTTGCCGGCCCTATTTCCCATCGACCAATCAGGTCGTTTTAAATCCGCCACATGCACACCGGAAGTGTGGCCACGCCCATGCTTGGCTGGCCCCTCTTTTTAATGACCAATCAGGTCGCTCTAAACCTGTCACAGTGTTGAAAAAGGCAAATGGCGCCAGATGGTCACAAAGCCAATTGGCTTTCCAAAAGCCGGCCAACATGCTAATTGGCATGCCAAACGTGCCCTTCCATGCCGGCATGCTAGTGGCATGCCGAACATGCCATACCGCGCCAATACGCTACTTGGCATGCCAAACATTCCAAACGTGCCACTTGCCGCAGTAGCATGCCGAACATGCCAAACATGCCACTTTGCCGTAGTAGCATGTCGATCGTGTCAACATGCCATAAATAGCGCGCCAACGTGCTAACCCAATTATTGTTCGTGGATAAACGCCATAACATATTCCAATTAGGGTATTCCAAACACGGCTTGCCTTAGTGGCATTATTCGAAACCCTAATTTCCAGTCGTGGCCCAATTACGCCACTTTGGCCCTACAACATGCCACGAGCCATGTGGGACCCGACAAACCTTAAAAATGGCGCGATTCTTCACCCGTGGCCATCCTTGCGCCTGTGGTTATTCCCATATTATGGCCTGCCATAATTCCTTCAATGTGGCCATGGCACCAATTGCATAAAGCGCCACCGTGCTGCAGACATGCCACGTTAATTAGGGTTTCGATATGCCAAACCCTAATTTAGCTAAAGTTTCCACGCCAACTAGGTCAAGTAATTCTCCTAAGGCCTTAAGTTTGATATAGAAACATGGCCAATGTTGCCATAGCCATATTTGGGTCTAATACAAATATGCCGAAATAGCTGCCACGGCTATGCCAGGCGCCACTATGCCACTGGCATGCCTCTATATGCCATTACACCATTGGCATGTGTCAATGACGCCATTGTGCTACCATCAGGCGCCAACAAAATGTGGTCATAATCAATGGCCACCCTTTCTCATGAGTTACGATCTTAGCCGTCCCAATTCGCCACAGAATTGACAGGCCTGTGGAAAGTTTTGGGCGACCAACTAAGACAAGCTAAATAACATCACGTGTTATTCTCCTGTGGCAAGTCT
This sequence comes from Papaver somniferum, assembly GCF_003573695.1. Lineage (NCBI taxonomy): Eukaryota > Viridiplantae > Streptophyta > Magnoliopsida > Ranunculales > Papaveraceae > Papaver > Papaver somniferum. Next base: position 5,347,476 of record NW_020621603.1, on the reverse strand, counting down.
CATGACTTTGACTTGCCACACATAGCAACCTGCTACATGTTTTTCATGAAAACACTCGAGACATCAAACATGTCACAAACTGGGGATGCTCATCAGGGTATTGGTCTGGCGGTTTACAACGTGCGGCGTGCAACACACCCATTATAAGAAAGTGTCAGAAGGCAGGGAAGTTAGTGGCGGCAAGAAGTAGTGGGTGTAAACTAACCAGTTTCCTCCATAGTGGAAATGTGGTTTCTGACAGTTACACATAACCTCACTTCCCCATCACTCGTACTTTCTACGTTCGATATGACTTGTATAAATAGGTCTTACCTATTTTCGACCAAACGAGAAGTTTTGGTTAGAACAACAACACAGTATCCAGAAAAACACCAAAGAACTGATATCTTTCATTCCACAAGCCAGTTCCAAATTCTGATACAAGTCACAAAATAACCACACCTTCAGAATTAACCATTTTGTTCTCGACACCTTCTTCGCTTCCCTCCCTAATACCAACCCTTCTCCTTCACTTTGTGACCGAAGCAAGACTGCAACGGCCATTTCTTGGTTTAGGCCAGGATTGTACAGATTGATCTCTCGAATCTAATTTACTCCCGTGCAGTGCATTTGTTTTAGGTTTAGACTTGTTTCTCATCCACACACCCAAATTTACCAAAACCAGTAGAAACAGTTTTTACCCATAAACACACAGATTTAAGCTTTAAAATTTCAACCAATAGAAGGAATAATACTCATTACATTTTTATGCACAATCGTCTATACAATCTTCCTGTGCATGGCACCCGTTAAGAACTAGTTTACACCTAAATTGAAGGCGTCCAATAACACCTGAATAAAAATTAATGAAACCATAAAATCAACCTTTTCATAATCCTTCCCAAATAAGAAATCTGTTGTAATCTACCTTTACACAAAGAATCCATATCTAACTATGATCTCTAATACTATCATCCATACTAGGAGAACCAGATGTTGTACTCTTAGTGCCAGAAGAAAATGGTAATGCAGCTGAGGATTGCAGAAACATTGACATGCCTTGTTGATTACTTGAAGAAGATGTTGATGCCAAAGCTGACATAGACGATACATTCATGTAACTTGATCCGCATCCATTTCCGTTCAACATTGTCGGACGAGTAGAAATGATAGGAAATTGATGATCCGTGCATGGCCATTTACCACTACCACCAGCTCCAACAATAGATGTAACAGCAGATGCTAATGCAGACTGGAAAACCGGATCTGAGGTTAATGCTTTCGCAGCAGCTGCAATAGTATCCTCTGTTAAAGACTGTTGAGCAATAGAAGGGTTGGTACTAATACTGTTCTTATTCAGTGATGGATATTGTTGATAAATTTGATGATCTTGGGTGTGTCTTGATGATGAGAAGTTTAAGGATCCAGTTTGGTTTTGTAATTTGTAGGGTTGATGATTTGATCCATATCTTAAATACCCGTTACTCCAGCTTGTTGGTAAAGTGGTAAAACTTTTTGATTGATCGAACGATGGTGATGAAAAATTGAAACTTGTTGAAGAATATTTATGTGTTGATGGAGGATAGTTGTTGTTGGGAGATGGTCTGTTTAGATGAGAAAGAGATGATAAAGAAGAAGATGAGGGTGTTGTAAGATCAAGAGTGATTGTAGGGTTTGATGATGAAGCTGAAGAAACTGATGAATTTGGTATATAAAATATTTGTTTAGATCCTGTTGCTGATGATGAGGATAGATTACTAAAGTTCAATCCATGGAGATTGGCTGAAGTTGTAGTATATCCACTACTGCCACTTGCTAAGGCTAGTCTAGAGTTCGAAGAACCTGACATAAGCATGGAAGCTGCAACAGAAGTGGTGGAAGCCATGGCTGAAGCTGAAACCGAAAGGGGGTGGCTATGGTTTCCTTCGTAAGTTGTGATTGGTATTGACTTATCTTCAGCACATCTTTGCACCTAAATTTGGAAAACAGAAAACATATTGTGAGAAATTTATGAAAAACACAAGTAGTATTGTAGTAGTATATCCTTCAAGCATGCAGAGGCTAACGCTAAGTGCGTGCATGGTACCATCTTTTCATATCCCATCATCTAATTAGTGGTTTATGTATATGTGGAAGGATAATAGCCCCACCTTACTTGTTTAACAATAATTAAATATAATATGGAAGGCCGCTTCGCGCATTGCCAATTAGTTTCGAGTTGGATGCCATCAAACTTTAACATGGTATGAGAGCCATGCCCGTATGTGGGTGTAAGCCTAATTTTGGCCATTATTTATTCTGGGATCGAATTTGTCACTTGTGCACCCATAACTCGACTTTGATCATTACGTACGTAGATCCACGTGTTAGGCCGAGTTACTGGCCTTACACGTGAGGGGGCGATCTAACTAAATTGAAATCGCATTTACAAAACGAAAGAGAAAAAGTATGTATACCTGTTTTCGTACCGGGCATCCAGCAGCAACGGTGCAACGATAATATTCCCGTGGACATGGATTTCCCTTAGAGATTTTCTGACCGTATTTCCTCCATTGGCATCCATCATTCATCTGTGCATAGATATATAAAGCTTGGGTTTAATTAACTTTTGGACAACCATGCAACTTCACGTGTACAGTGTAATGCATGCATGTATATATAAGGGAGCAGAGAACTGATGAAGACTAACCGTCGGGGTTTCGCATCTTGTTCTAACAGAAACTCTTGGTTTCTTTACAGGGTTTTGTTGTTGTTGTGAAACTTCGTCATCACGGCTTCTAATAACCGCCTTTCCATTACTAGTTGCATTATTAGTCGTTTGCCATTTTTCTCCCGCATCTTCCTTTGGATCATCATTGTCGAAGCTATTCTCGGGGCTCGGGTATATCATTACTGGATCTACAGATGTACTGTTACTACTATCGGGCTTAGAGATTACTTCGTATTTGCAGTCTAAACCAAGAGATAAATTGCCTTCTTTACTAAGTTTGTCTTCGTCGGTCTCTTCTTTATGAAACTTGCTCAAGTAGTTGCTAAATTTGTCACTTGATGATGAAGTAGTTCTTCCTAGACTAAGAGAAACAAGTTCAGATTCTTCTTGTGCTTGTATTATCGGCAATGTTTGGCGGAAAGGAAATGTTTGTAGAGTAGCACCAGTATTTGTTTGAGTTTGTTCACCGCGCTGAACAACTTCAACCAAATGCTTTTGCAGAGATTGATAATCCTCTAGAATTCGAGCTAGAACCAACTTTAATCTTTCGTTTTCTTTTCTCACCTCACTCATTTCAACTTTGGTGGACTCAAGCTCTTGGCGGTCCTAAAAAACCAACAACATATAAGTACATAAATATTTGGAAACAATAGCCATATATAGACTAAAGTCAATTATCTCAGTTATTTTTGGATAATTAAGGGTTTAATCATGAGATGTCAACTATTGAGAAATCAACTCATGCATGTGCACCATTTGGTTTGATCCATTTATATATAGGCAAAAACCGCAGGATTGAGGTAAACTCTTCCTCATTCGGAAGATCTTAATTAGGCGAACTCCCCTAATTAGTGTGAAATGAAGGTCTCAAACCTAGGCCATGGACCTTCATGATCATCCACAAATCCGTCCAAGTAAGTACAAAACCATTGAAAAGGCGTTTTCATAATTGAAAAAACATAATAGATTTTTTACCCCCAAATAATTCAGTTTTACAGTTTCTTGGTAAAAAGAAACTTTAGTACAAACAACAACAGAAAACAAACTATATACTGTAATTAGTTGTGGGTATATAGTATATTAATCACCTGTTCATCCCTAATTAGGTCAGGATTATTTTGGTCGGGAGCCTAAAACAAAATCGTTATAGGCTATAGCTTCTAATAATTTCACGAAGAACAATTATCATAGGTTATTTCCAAATTCCAACTTTAAGAACAAGAAGGAAAAAGAACAAAAAAAAAGGAACCAGAAGGGAAAAAAAACGAAAAATTAGTAAAAATAGTTATATTATATATATGATCATTTTGTTTTATTTTTGAAACTAAAGATCATCAAATTACCAGCTGGTCCAGCTCTAATATTATTTACGTGAAACGTATAGAAGATCTTATCCATATATGTATATATAGAAAACCTAGCTAAACAAATAAGATAAATCATATTCTATATTATCAGATTCATTTTTTCGTATATGTACGCAAAAATTAGTTAAGAATGAAGTACACTTAGAAAGAAATCGATGTTGAATATATACTGTATACAGGTCGTACCTTGATTTCAATATTATGATCTTCCTCTTTTTGATCAATTTCTACAGTACAACTAGGTGATTCATCCGTAGCACCCATCTGTTGTTTATTCCCTTGATGATCTTCGTTTACTACATTAGTGGCACTGCTTCTTAGCTCCATAACAGTATCTCCCATATACAAGATTTTTATTTCAAAATTCTCTCTCAAAATTTTCTCAAAAATGATCAAAGAAATGTTATCTCTAACATGTTCTTATATTGAATGAATTTTGATCATCCATCATCCAGCCGTTTTTGACTTTATATTTTTTCATCATTTGGCTATATTTTCAAATTAAATTACCCCCGGTGGGTCTATATGATTAATAAAATGTCAATAATACGTACTGCAGGAAATTATTCAAATTTCTTGAAATTATATTAATATACCACCACCAAATAGTTGGGAAAAAATATATCAGAAATTCAGAAATATTCAACTTCAACGATCCATGTTTACTTCCATGCAGTAAGAAAACAACAACCGGGAAAGAGATGGAGAGAGGGTTCAAAGGCGCATTTGTCGGAAACGGAACCTTAATAATTCTCTCTGTGTAACTAGTTGACATTTAAGATGAAGTATGTACCGGTGCGGCTACGATGTGGTCGGGCCACATATTTCAAGTATGTGGCCCCTCTTTAAATGATGACACGTCTGATAAAGTAGGAAAAAATTTAAAAAATTGTTTTATTACCTAACTGTTTATCCTTTTTCTGTTTCCAACTTCTATTTTTTCTCAAAAAGTGGAGCAGTTACGGGAATTTAGAGGGGTAGGTTTTATAGTTAAACAGGTGTCAGAAAATAAAGAGGGGCCACATACAAAATGTATGTGACCCGACCACATCGTAGCCGAAACGATTATGTACCGTTTTATTCCCCGGAAAATGGGTAATTTGTTCAAATATTTTTAAATCACGGTTCAAATGGAAGAGTAAAAAATAGTTTGGGTGAAATGACCAAAAAAAAATAGAAAGAGCTTAAATTTAAAAATAGCAAGGATGAAACTGGATACATCCTGTAAATTAAAAATAAAAAAAAATATTTGAAAATGGGCACGATGAAACTGGTTATATCCTGCCTATTTTTACATTTTTGTCCATTTAAACAGTATCAAAATCTAACTGTCCATTTCATCCAAGAATTGTTGATTTTGGTCTTTTTAACCAATTTTATGTTTATTTCCGCTTTGATAATATAGTCTATGAACACGACCGCCGACGGCGGTGAAGATTTTCTTCGTTAACGCGTGGCAGCTCTTTATCAGATTCCGGTCAAACCCCTTGTTTCGAAGTTTTTTCTGTGAACAACCAAATGGTTATGGATAAACATATATAGATTCTTGTTGTTGGAAGGAGTGGGCAAACTCTACTACGTAGACATGAAATGCATGTGGAGATCCAGACCACTAAATTTTGGGACCCACTCCTCAAAGACAAAGAAAACGGCAATCCATTCCTCTTCTTCATTTTCTATTTTTGTTTGTAGTTAATTTTCTTTCTCTTGGTTGCTTCGAAAGACTTGGTATGTTTAAAATAATGGAAGTCCACTTAACTCTTGTATAAGCTGTGGGTCCTGCGTGGTCTTGACGTGGGGTCGTTAATGTTTTTATTTTTTTTTTTTTTTTTTTTGAGTATTCGTGAAAAACTATTAAAAATAAAGAATCAAAATTAGAATAATATTGGTAAAAGCTTGCTCTTGGTTTGTAGCTCTAGCTTCTTCTTCTTTTAAACCAAGAGAACTCGATATTTCCGTGTCATTTGAATTACTGTAACACACTAAGATGCTGATTTTTTTTTTGAAGCATGTATATATTAAAACAGAAACTAAATAGAGATTACACGGAGAAAGTAATTTCCATAGAGTTACTTAAGAGAATTTGTTTAAGAAAAGGCGGGTTTGTTTGATCCCATATCGTTGTCGAATAATTTCCTTCTTCGCTTCTATCTGTTGCAAAGTTTGCTATACCATCAGCTGCTTGGTTGCCTTCTCTATAATTGTGTTGATTGTCGCAGGAAGGTATGTGGCGCATTCTTTGTTTGATTTCTGCAATCATTTGTGATATATACCAAGGAGCTTCCGTTGATGTTCTGATAAAGCGCACGAGATCCTCAGAGTCCGTTTCAATTATCACTTTTGGCCATTGTCTTTCCATCGCTATTTTGGTTGATATTACGGTTGCCCATGTCTCTGCCGTAAGCACAGTAGTTAAACCTAGAGGTTGTGCAAGAGCCATAATGGTTTCTGCATTCGAGTCCCTGCAAATGAATTCCGCTCCTTCCATACCTTGATGGCCTCTAGCAGCCCTATCTGTATTTATTTCTATCCAACCCGAATCTGGAATAGACCATCCAACTTGAATGATTGTAATCGTTCTTGTGAAGGTTGTTGCAATCCTTGGAGTTGGATCTCCAGGTGGCACCGGTGGGGAGATTTTTCTTGCACATTCAAATTCTTGTTGTTGTGTTAGAGGTGTCCTCAGGATGTTTTCTTTGTGAGATTGGGATTGGTTGAAGACAAGTTCATTTCTGGATCTTTTTTTCTTCCAAATGATTGATGTGAATGAATTTTCCCAAACGGTTGATATGAATGAGTACACCGATGAGTTTTTGTGAATGGTCGAGTGTTCTTTTTTCATAATAACATTTAATTTTGTCTATTTGATTAAACTCTTTTACTGAGTGTTCTTATATCATAACTTTGCCGTAAGAAAAGGACGTATAATAATTCCCAATTGTTACAGGGCCTATGATCCATGGATGTGTGATCCATCTAGTTACCTAGAGTTTTCCCTTTATTTATTTTGTATAATGGAAACTATTGTATTACAAACACTAATCTCTCTAATAATATTATTCTCCTTCTTGTCTCTACATCTCCTTTCTTTACCTCTAATTCTTCTTAATTATGTTATCAGCACGAACTCAACCCTAGCTATGGCCAATTTTTCCTCCTCTTTGGTCTTCAATAAAAATGGTGAAAGAAGCTGCACCACTAATTGAATCTGATACATCAATTTATTTCTTCTTTCGTTTCATTTAATGAAATCATGGTAGATTAATTTTTGAAGATTAGAGTGAGTTATCGGAATTTTGTGTTCATAATAGTTTGATATTTTCGTGCAATATTCAGGAGATATTTTAATAAATCATATGTAATTAGGGATTTGGGGATCTAGCGAACCACTAATTGAATCTCCACTTCATCCATGATACTAACGAACCAGTATATGTTGAAGTATGACAACAAGAGAACTATCTTTAGTAATCTATTCAACCTAAAGTAAGTGGTTGACATGTGTAGTGAGATTCTCTTGGCCTGTAGAGATAAAGACATTTCTCAAATTAAGCTAAATGCAGCAAAGTTGAAAACGGAAAAAACCCTGAATAAGGGTCAGACGTGTACAGATTCATACGCTTGTTGGCATACTGAAATATGTGTGGAGGAACATATGTATCATCAGACAAATATGTACTTTTGTCTTCGGTAGTAATAACACCAACACACAAGTATCAACCGAACATGGGATTAGCTAAAATGTAATTTTAGCTCTCATCATAAATAAAAGAGTTGGAAATGCACCTGGTTATAGGTGTTGTTATATGAAACGTAATGTTTGTATCATAGTGGCAACCAATTTCTTGAGGAGATCATGCTTAAGACATCAAATTTAATGACAGGAAGAACTTTAATTTGTCTGGCCAATTGACTATTTAATTGAAATACATCTAATGTCTGTGTTTATGGAATGAAACGTACATCATTCCCACAAGACATAAATTCTCTAAAGCACTTGAGATATATCTAGATGAAAAATATATCATCCCCCCTGAAAGGTAACATATATTCACTCTAAAGTACTTGAGTTGAATCCCACTTTTGTTACGTAATAAGGCCACGCCACTTATTAAATCTCTCAAGGTTCAATGTCTAACTGATAGTGTTTTTTGTTCCACTAATTTAAGGAATATACACTAGTTGTTGAACTATTTTTATAATATGACAACGATGATTGGATCATCGAGCGAAGCACTGCTCAAAATTTGTTGCCGAGATAGAACAAAGACTAAAAGTCGCATAAGCTCAGTACGTACTAAGGGATTATCACACCTTGTTAAGTTCAAAGGGTGTTCATGCGTGAACTATTACCTACCTTTTGGAAACTAACAGTAAGAATGGAGTTGATTGCATTAAATAAATTGTTTCTAATGAATGTGAAAGGAAGCATATTATTAGAAAAATAATAATAATGATGATGAGTCAATCTAGTGAATTGTAAATCGCTAGTGCTTGGATTATTTAATCCCTATTAACCCTAACAATGCAATAATTGGGATTGACTCATAAAGGCTTTGACATAACCATAAAGCACATTGGTTGTGACACGGTGTTCGTTTTAAAAGTACTAAAATGGGCATCCCTTCATTTGAGTGTACGAGACAAATGAGCTAATAGAAAGTGAAGTTACGACATCTATCACAACCAGTTTCTGATTTGGAATTGTATATACCTATGTAGATGGTACAGACATGATGGGTGCTCTTGATGTAATAAAACATCCTACAAGCTACTCTAAATCCAAATTTGAGATGAGAAATTCGGGGAAAGCTTGATCAAAATTGAACTTGTGGTATATTATTCCACCGGTTTGTATAGGTCTAACGTTGTCAGGAAATTTAACAAGGACATGCATCCTGCTAGCATTCCCATAGTTAGTCGAGGTTCAAATGTAAGTAAATAACCAATTAGTCTAAAGGAATATGACGAAGATGTGTCGGGAGATGAATTTCCCATATCTAAGTACAATAGACGCATTATTGTACTTAGCATAATGTACTCGACCAAATTGTACATCCTCAGTGAACTTGTTAACAAAATACAGCGTAATCATATACTTAAAAGCAACCATTGACATGAGTATGTTTTATCCCTACAAAGACATAAAAAAAAAAGGAATATTAAAAGAATTTCAATCTAAAGGTTGTTGATTATGAAGGAACAATAATCTCTTCTCCAGCGAAAGTAATCAGGGGGAGATATGGAGACTATTTTCTAAGTCATTACCGGTATTCAGTTTCGAAAAGTACATCACTTAAGGAACTTTCTGGAACAACTCTGAAAGTAATCAGGGGAAGGATCCAATGATATGATGCCGACATATTTTACTTCGAAATTGAAGTTGTTTTGTATTCTTTTTCCCATCGATTGAGAACAGTTTTTTCCACGGGTTTTTGCTACTCGACAAGGTTTTTCTATGAGACAACACTAAAAAACATCAAATATGTTGAATATTGAAAACATAAAATTTGCGTTGATATTACTGAAAGTATCTGAATCAAAGAAATGAACACGACAGTCTGTTAAGCAACGAAACTACCAGAATCAATAACAATGTCTTATAAACATTCAAGTCACCAAAGTAAAGTGTGATTAACTCCCATGACTGGGTTGGACCAATAAAACTGACTGACATCAGGGGGAGAATCTAATAGTGTGCTAGACTTTTTTTCTTCATCGAGGTTACTTTTTCCCACATGTTTTTGTTACTCCGCAAAGTTTTTAATGAACATCAAAAAACACAGGGAAGTAATTTCCCAACTAAGACTATTATCTTTCTCATGAGGAGTTCCTGCCTAGGAGTTGTGAAACAACTAGTCAACTTCAACGGATCAATCTGCTCTGTTAGATCGTAATCCTGATCTCTCTCAACATGAACCGACTTCTCAAAAAGATCATCTGCAACATATCACCTTTACTTGCATCTGTCACGTTTTACTCTTTTCCTTTCGTCAAGGTTTTCTCCCACTGGGTTTTCCTTGTCAAGGTTTTAATGAGGCAACATATTGGAGTCCAACTATGTTCACTATACTCTTTTCCTTTAGTTCAGGTTTTGTCCCTCTAGGTTTTTCCTGACGAAGTTTTAATGAGGCAATTAACTTAGACTCGTCGATCTTTGAGGATCGTATTTCATGTGATGAACTACATTTAAAGTACGAGACAACATGTTAAGTACTACATGTGAAGAGTTGTACCAAGGTTTTGTCCCACTGGGTTTTTCCTTGTAAAAGTTTTAATGAGGTAATTGATTTCGACAAAAGTCATCAAGGAGAGAACGACAAACTATATTCAAAGCACTATATGTGAAGCACTATGTATAAAGTTTTGTTATTGAACCGCACAAGGAGGGGGGGTGTTACAGGGCCTACGACCTATGAATGTGCGCTCCATCTAGTCACCTAGAGTTCCTCCTTATATATATGTATATATATAATGGAAACTATGTATTACAACTGCTAATCCCTCTAGCTAATAAGATTATTCTCCTTCCTGTCTCTACATCTCCTTCCTTTACCTCTAATTCTCCTTAATCGGAAATGAACATATAATATAATTTTTCTTGTCACAAATGCTGTTAAAACTAAATTTAACACCTATGTTATATATGGATGTCAAATATGGCGTTCATAATAACAATTGTCATATTTAGCTAGGCTCTTTCTAGAAAGAAAAAAAAACTTTTTGCACTTCTTCTTAAAAAGGAACGTCACTTCAGGCTAGGTTTGAGAAGTATCATAGCATTATGATAGAGCTGAAAGTGATCCTACTATGGTGTGATTTTATTTGAGATACAACCTAATTAATAAACTCCTAATTGGATATAGCCCGAAATGGCAATTCTTCTTAGATATGGCCCAAAAAAAATATATACTCGATGCCCATTGTGAAAGGCAGTAGACATGCTAAACCTAAATATAAAGCTAAGTATAGCTATTAGCTAGTTTAGTTTCTTCCATACCACTGGTGTAGATTGTCTGAGAAGACTTTTTTCTCTTTCTTTTTTTTTTCTATATTTTATTAAGCAATTTGATGAGAAGAGTTTATTGAAGATATTAATATGTAAAACATTCACAAACAATATCGATATGAATAAATAGAGGGTCTATCACAACCAATAATAATAGGTGATTTTAATCTACAATCATTTTATACATTGAATAAGAGAGAGGAGAGACAAAAGACATGAGAGAAAACTCTTGCCCTGGATTAGCAGAATTATTTGATTTCTAACTCATTTTTCAACCAAATCTCTTTATTTTTCTTGTTTTTTCTTCCTCTTCTTGCTCCCTACAAGTATGAGGTAGATTTTTGGTTTTCTAGTTTGAGTTTGGAGGGAATTGGTTTTATCTAGGGACTTGTTTCTTCAAATAATCCATGGATGAAGTTAATTTAAGTTTGGGGTTAGCTGATTTTCCTCCCTTAAATGCTTTTATTGACGTTAGTGATGGTCAAAAGAAAAGCCTTAAATCAGTTCCAAACGGGGTTGCTGCGAAATTGTATTTTGATGCAGCAACAGGTGGTAATGGGTCCTCTCATGGGGCTTGTTCTGAAAATCTTAGGGATGACAAATGGAGATCAATATTCTTGAAATACGTATAAGAATTACAATGAGGATTTTTCAGCTTGCAAACTGCCGATCCACAAGCCTCAAACAATCAATGGTAAGAAGAAGTTTATTATCAGCTCTGCTGATATTAAAGATGAACTTAGGGTTTGCGAAAAATTTCTTGTTGGGTATTTTGTTGGTCGTACATTAGACTTCAACGTAGTTAAAAATGTGATGGATTAGGCTTGGAATATTAAAGGGAATTTTCATATGACTCTTCACGAAGAATCAATGTTCATATTTGAGTTTTGATTTTGATGAATATAGAATCTTTCTCACGGAATTGGGGTATGCATCTGTGTCAGGTAAACTATCTTAATTCTCCAATGACAACAATATATTTATTGAACTGAATATTTAAGAACTGAAAACAATACCTATCTGGTTGAAGTTGAGAAACGTTCATATTCATTCATGGAATGCTAAGGGACTTAGTATGATTGCTAGTGTTGTAGGTACTCCCTCGTGTACTGATAAACATACTTTAGCTAGAACACGAATGAGTTATGCTAGGGTAGTGATTTTCCGGAATCCATGCCAGTATTCTTCGATGGTAAAGATTTTGAAGTCTTAGTTGATTATCCTCGGAAGCCTCCAAGATGCTTGTGTTGCTCTACTTTTGGGAATTCTAGTGATAAGTGTCATATGGATCCTTCAAACAAGTTTCTTAAGAAGGTGCGAATACATAATGTAAATAATGGTGATAACGAAGGTGTTGGGGATAAGGAAACAAGTGGGAATGCTGAAACACAAGTGGGTAGTGAAAAGTCTATGGACAATAAGGGAAGTATTGAGATGACTAAAGACTTTGAGGTTACTACTGCTCCTGTTGAGATTATGAAGAAGAAAAAAAAAAGAACAAGGATAATCAAAGAATCTCTTTCAGTTAAGATGGGAATGGTTGTTCAACCGGTTATGGAAGGGACAAACACCTCATCTTCTGGTCCGTTTGTTCCCCTTGGATTTGAAAATTATAATAGATTCTAAGCTTTCGAAGAAGAGTAGGAGATTGCTACTTCTCAACCAGTTTCAGAAGATTCAGAGATAAGCATATCAAAACCGACCTCGTCGGAACCAATTCTAGTGAAGAGTAAGAAGTTAAATTTAAAATATAAAGTTATAGGTATGTTTCCCAATGGTTCTTTAAGTAAAATTAAGAAAACTTTCTCAAAATCTAGAGCTCATAATGAGATATCAAAAACTAGGCTTACGAAATATGGCTCTCTTCTGGGTTAAGACTTTCCCCCTTGGGAGGTACATCGTCAAGACATGTTTAGCAATCATGTGAAAAATCATGATGGTTTAACCATAGGGGATGTTGAGGAATCCTCCACTTGATAAAAGGTAGCGTTTTCTCTCTTTGGTTTGCAAGTTGCACCTTGTAATTCAGATCCACAAGTTGTACCTTTATCTGCTAGTCCTCTTTGTATTCTTTGAATTTGTTTAGATTTTGTTGTTGCTTAGATATTTTTGGTTTTATATGGGCTTTGTCCTCATTTTTTGTTGTATGCGTCTTGTGTGCCCTTTAATATATTCTCTCTTGACCGATCAAAAAAAAATCTTCATTTATTTTTATTTGACCGCGGTGAAATCCACGATCAATCGTCTCTTTTTCTTCCATTTTTTTTTATGTAAAACAGGTCCCCTAACATATGAGATAAATAGACATAGGATCAGTATACAAGTATATATACCGATGGAAAATATAGTAACTAATCAGAAAGATTAGCTTGACTATAGATTTTATTGTGAGATGAGTAATTTTTCGAAAATAATAGCTTGGCCGAGTAAGATCACGGAAATTTTTTCTAAACGATGAAACTTACTTTTAAAATTCAATCCATTTATAATCTCGTTGTTAGAATCGCTCTCTTAAAAAGGCGTTCAGTTCTCTCATGCGATTTTCCGATAAAATCCCCCGTCAGTCTAGAGTCATTCTAATTAGCTGAGAAAATCATTGTACTATATAGGGCTTTGTCAAGGCGTATCCTGGACTTCTAGTTCTTTGTATTCTCATAATTTTGTTGCTTTCTTTTTTGAAGACGACCCACTATTCTATACCCCATGATTGTTGTTGTTGCATAAAATCACAAACTACATCCAAAGGTGAAGAAGATAAACTAAAACAAATAGAGATGCATACTCAAATATGAACACAAGGATATACATGGTTCGACATGATTACCTACGTCCACGGGGTGAAAGGATGATTGTTATTACTTCTCGTTTTAGGTTACAAAGTGTTCTCTCTTTCTCAAATGAACTATCTCTCCAATTTCAAGTGTAATGCCTTTCTTATCTCTCTTTTTCAACCTACCTTTCACTCTCGACAAACCTTTATATTTATAGGCCATAGTCGAGATACAACGAAATTACAGTGTTGGTCACAATATATCAACTCTGCTGCTCCCTATCGGACCTATCTTAATTACTCGCCCGTCTTTCTGGTGTGGCCGATGGAATCTTGGTCTTTGAAAGCCTTTCGCCCGAGTCATTGATACTTGATTAGACACGATATCGCCCTTCTTCTTTGTCGTCCCCTTGGTTTTGAACAGCTTCCTTTATTTGACCGGTACTCCCTGTTCGTCCGTTACTCCTGTCAGATGATAAGGGTCACGTCACATCCGAAAACTGTAGGGCCATCACGTCCGACCCACGTGACTCCTTATTCTTCACGCCACCTGGATCTATTATGTGCTTCGCCTTTCTTCATTCTTTGGTGCATCCTAGCCTAGGATCTTTCCACCTAGCCCTGTGGATTATTTACACCTACATTTATGCCCCTTCTTCCGCTCGTGTGCTTGGCACGAGGGGAAGAAAATCGTTCCATCTTCCCACGTCCTTGGGCATGTCGTGAATTCCGCTATGCAGTTCCCCACTATCACCCTTTATGACCTGTAACCGTCGTTGTCGGTCGAGATTCCTCTCCCTATAAATACCTCCATTTGCTTTCTCTTTCATGCATTTACGATTTTCAAAGAGTCTAGGAACCAACTTCTTTCCTTCATACGCTGCTTCTTTACTGCCGACATTGATTCCGGTGACCTCTGTTTCTTTATCCCTTGATTTAATTTTCTTCGTTGGTGAAGGTTGTGATAGTCGCCGTTGGTCCTTCCTCTTTGCTTCTTTTTTCGTTCGTTTGATATCAGTCTTCAGGATTCTTCAACTGGTTCCGCCATGACTACTTCTTCTCCATCGATGACTAAAAAGAGGTGCGTGAGTGATACCTTTTCCGATAGCGATGATGTTTCCCTTGATTCCTTATTTTTTCTTGAGATTCCCTCACATCACGATTACCGTGCTATAAAATCCATTTTCCCTGATGGTTCTCCTTCTTTTTCATGTAGGGATTACAAGAGAACCTCCAAAGATTTGACTGATGAGGAATCTATTGATCAGTTGAAGGAAGAGTTTGCTCTTAAGGACTACGAGGTAACCCTAGTCTCGGGCCAAACTGGTGTGTTGAAGAAGGCCGATGTCGATAGGCATGATCAGTTGCATGAGTCGGTTATAATTACCCTAGGACAACTAGAGCTTGGTCTTCGCTTTCCTCTATACAACCCTGAAGATCTCTTCTACTATGAGGTGTTGTCGCATCTCCTTCCGTATCGGGCCTTGACTCAGTGGAATGGAAATACTTTTCGGTTGATGAACGAATGGAAGAAGGAGGCGAAGGTAGTTGTACTGAGGCCGAGTGGTCAACCTAAAAACCGTCTGAAGCTCCCGAGTACACTTTTGCCAACTTTGTTGTTAACTATCGAAGCGGGACCGCTACCAATGGCGATCTTGCTGGTTTTGCCGCTAGTCCTCATCGCCAAAAGACTCTTCCTGAAGGCGCTTCAAGGTTAATGATAGATGCTGATCCTATTGGCAAAGGTTCGAACAAGCGTGCTCGCCACACTAATGACCCCTACTGGGACCAAGTTCCTCTTCTCGTACGCGGCCAGATATTGCATGGTAGTTTTCCTCCTCCTGAATTTCCTGCTGAACCGTATCCTTTCTGGGTGATTAATGATGATAAGGTATGTTGTTCATTCTTAGTTTTCTTTGATTTCCACTGTATCGACTTGAGGTGCTGATTATTTTCTCGTCGTAGGTCAAGCCCCTGTGAGAGCCTGCTAAGGCGGCTCTCATTTCCAAGAAAAGGAGTGCTAGCACAAGGGTCGAGAAAGATCATGGGAAGGTAACAAACATGCAGCTTTTATCCTAAGTACATGTACTTTCCCCCTTTTTTTTCCTTCACGTGTTCTGACGCTGAGCCTTGTGCAGAAGTTACCTAGGCGCGAGGATGAAGATGTCGGAGGGTCCTCGGCTCAAGATGGTAAGACTTTTAGCCATCTGCCCTTCCTGCCTAATCTCTTGGGAGAGTAGGCAAGGGATCAATATGATATTTTGTTTGAAATTGTAAGTGGTGAAGGACACGTTCCGAGGCGTAATCCTCCTCGGGATAAGGTAGCTGCAAAAGGTGTGGCGCTGACGGGTTCAAATATTGTGATCGATATTCCTGACCAAGACGATGAGGATGATATCTTCGACGATGATTCTCTTCACGAGAGGAAAACCGAGAAAGATGTGGAGGTCGATGTTGTGACGTCCGGTTTACATTCTGGCAATCAAGCGTTGTTCGAAACATCTGTGTTGAGTCAGGTGGTTACTGTTGAGCCAGAAGTATTGCAGAGATTGCCCCAGGTTACTACTGGGTCTATGTCGGGCGTCCAAACGTCATTCACCATATCGGGCCCCGTATGTAACTCGCTTGGCGCACTAAATTCTGTAGAATTTGGCTCTTTTACTGATGAGCGGATGATTGCCGTCGTGCCCTAGTATCACGATATAGCGCCCACCTTTGACATTGTGGTGAGTGATTTGTTGGTGCTTTTTGATGTTATCGGCCCTTACTGATTCGCCTTGAGATGGATTCTGTAGGCCGTGAATCGGGCGATATTGGAGGCTTCTCTTCGCCGACAAGGGGTCCGACGGCTTGAGTCCGTCAAGCTTCAGTTGCAGTTGGAGAAGGATCGATGTCGTGAACTGGAGATCAAACTTGCTGACGCCCAAGGTATGATGCTTAGACACTTGTGTTACTGATTGAGTCCTTCGTACCAATATCTTGAGTCGAGTATTATTCTTCTAGCCGAGTTAGATAGTCTAGATCTAGATGCTGCTTCGGAGTATAGGCTCATGAAGAGGAAGTGGGACATCTAGAAATATCTCGTAGAGAATCTTCGGCAACGAATTTCTAACAAGAATGGGAAGATAGACCGTCAATAGGCTGAGATCCAAATCCTTCAAGAAGAGTTGGATAGATATCGCCTGTTTGAGTATGTGCCCTAGGAAATAGATAACTTGCGAGCTCACCTGGGCACTTTTCAAAGACTTGCTGCTGATAAAACATTATTGGCCAATAATCTAGAAAGTCAGAATCGTTCTTTAAGGCTCCATAATCGAGATCTTCATGAGAATCGGCGACGAATCTTGAGGGATAAAACTGTGGCTGAACAGTCAAATAGAGATCTTCTTGAGAGGACTAAGGAATTTGATAAGCAGGCTAGTGACTTAGAATGGACCCAATCCCAATTATCGATGCTACAAGTATCCCATAACCGCTTGAGAGCCGAGTGGAGTGATCATAAGAAGTATTTCCCCACCAACGAGTTTAACGAGCAGTACTACAATGAATTAACCATGAAGCTTTCCAAGGTCGAGGACGAGTTAGCTAAATCTGTAGAGTCGCTATTGCCTATCCTTACAGGTCTCTAGAGATCATGTCGGAGTGACTTCGGGACTAGGCTAGCTTATTGTCCTTGTGTTTGTATGATGCTGAGTTCCGTGTTTGATAAGTTGTTTGTGTTATGCTACAGCCGAGCAGGGTCGCGTCAAGGATCTGGAGCAGGAGGTCCATAGGTTGAAGAAGGTCGAGGGCGATATGCAGGCCAAGCTTACCACTGCCGATGCGGCTTCTCAGCAGCTTACCCAACAGATTTCTCAGGAGAGGACTGCTCATCAAGACGAGCTTGCAGACGTGATTACTGCTGGTATCAATGAATACATCGAGCGGAAGCGTCGAGAGGTCGCTCTGAGGAGGGGAGGAGCTGGTGTTATTCCGCCCAGATATTGAATGGTTATTTTGTAGTGTTGTGCCACTAGTTTTCCCCTTGTCTTGGATTGTAATTCGCTTAAACACTTAAGCCTCCTTTCTTGATAAATTTTATTAATGGGGTGTTGCGTCGCCATGTTGGTTGGTTGCTCTTTCTTTGACACTCTTTGTTATTTAAGTTTAAGTTAACGATGTGTGACTTTGTTATTGTTATCTTGTCGTTTACGTTCCATACCTGCATTCCGTATTACACATGTTAGTATCTAAAACCTTTTATGTCGAACACACTCAAAAAAGAGGGTCATCAGGCCCGATACCATGTCCTGGTCGAGGTATCTCATCACTATCTTTTAGATTCAGTGGAAGGGTATTGGTCGTCCTAGTTACTAGGACCGATAATCCCGAGTGGTTATCGATCAACCGACTCGGTAAAGTGGTCACGACCACTTGCGATGGGGGTAACCTTTCAGATGTAAGTAGGTTACCTTGCTGAAAAGAAACTGTATCTTAACAACCTTTGGTAGCTGGTTTCCAACCACCAGTACCCTTAGGCTACCTCGACACTTGCACACTGCCACTGCCCCGAGTACGAATGACCATTCGAGTGTAAGTCACCTCGGCACTTCCATATTGGCTTTGCCCCGAGTTCGAATGACCATTCGAGTGTAAGTCACCTCGGCACTTTCTCACTGCCATTACCCCGAGTACGAATGACCATTAGTCGCTCATGTCATATTTCCTACCCCTCGTGGCTTTAAAGAAATGAATGACAAGTATCTTTACCTATTTTCCTCGAACCCCTGACGGGTGATAGAGCTTCAGATATTGGGCGTTCCACGGTTTTAACTCTGGTTTTCCGTCCGGTTTTAGTAATCGATAAGAGCCTTCGCCCGCTTTAGACACGATTGTGTATGGTCCTCCCATTTTGCCGCCAATTTACCGCCCTTTTTATCACGCTCCCAATCGGCTAGATACTTCAGTTCTAATTGCCCCAGTATGAATTACTTTGGACGAACTCGTTTATTGTATTCCCGTTGTAATCACCTTTGGTAGTTTTCCATTTCTTGTAGCGCCATCTCTCTTGTTTCTTCCAAGTCGTCGAGCTTGGCCAAAATAAGATCGGCCGAGATGTTTCACCTCCATGCTTCGGTTCTCGTGGTCGGTATCATCGCCTCTGTTGGTAGAATCGCTTCAGTTCCATAAGTGAGCATAAAAGGTGATAGCCCAGTTGCCTCCCTTCGAGTTGTTCTATAAGCCCATAAGGCATTGTAAAGTTCCTCACGCCATTCACCATACTCCCCATCCAATTTTTTCTTTAAATTATCGGCGATTGTTTTGTTTGTAATTTCAGCCTGCCCATTGCTCTGAGGATATATGGGGGTGGCCTTACTTTTCTAATGTTGTAGGTGTTGAACAACAGATCGATGTTTTCTCCTTGAAGTTGTTTTCCATTGTCCGAGACAATAGATGCCGGTACTCCAAAACGACATATGATATGTTCCCAAATGAATCTGAAGACGTCTATATTTCAGATATGTTTCAAAGGTGCTGCCTCCATCCATTTAGTAAAGTAGTACGTAGCCACGATTAAGTACTTTCTTTGCCCCGATCCCACATACAGTGGTCCCACAATGTCGATTCCCCACTTGGCAAAGGGCCATGGGCTTACTAATGAGTTCAAGGTTACTGACGGTGCATATATCTTCTTGCCATACCGTTGGCACTCCTCACAAGGTTGTGCCATCTGTTTTGCGTCATTATTCATATACGACCAGAAATATCCCATCGTTTTTTCCCTAGACGACAGACTCCGACCCGAGCTATCCTTTCCATCTACTCCATAGTGTAGTTCATTCAAGATTGATTGGCCTTCATTCTTGATCAAACATCTTAGTAATGGTCCTAAGTAAGACTTTATGTACAGGATCCCGTCCCTCAGCTCGTACGCAGCCGATTTACTTTTGATTTTGTTGATCTCTGGTCGCCCTCTGGGTAGCTCGCCTGTTTCTAGGTATAAATGGATCGGCTTTCTCCAATCTCCTTCCTGATACCTATCGGCCGTGTTGACTGCCATATCGATGCGTATTTCTGGTACTTCTGGTATTGAGGGTGTAAGGAGCCTCACGACTCGGATACCTTCGACATTATGATCCGTTAACTGAGACGCTATGTATGATAAAGAGTCGGAATGTCGGTTGTATTTTCTACATATGTGACGGAATTTGATGTTAGGGATCTGGCCGATATAGAATTGGGCGAGTTCCCAGTACTTCTGCAGAATCGGGTCATGGATAGCATATTTGCCAGTAATTTGTCGGATTTCCAGCTGCGAGTCGCTAGTCAGTCTCACATCCTGTAGTCCCATTTCGACGATTATCCTTAGAGCATGGATCACCGCCTCGTACTCCGTAATATTGTTCGTTGCTTTGAACTCCAATCGAAATGAATGGTCTATCTTCATTTCTTTGGGTGTGGTGAAGACTAGCCCAAGGCCTGATCCATCTTTGTTCGATGCTCCGTCGACGAATACTTCTCACCGTGTCGGGCTGCTCGCCTCCAGTAGGTCGGTCGGATCCTCCCGATCTTCCTCCATTCCCGGGATATCTTCGACCTCGTCTTCGTCACTTAATGGAAAATCCGCCAGGAAATATGCCACCACTTGTGCTTTCACCGTTGTTCTCATCTCGTAGAAAACATTAAATTGTTTAATTTGCGCCCCCACTTAGAAATTCTTCCTGATCGGCCTGCATTGTCTAGTACCGCTTCGATGGGCGATTTGGTGAGTACGCGGATCCGGTGGGCTTGAAAATATGTCCTCAACTTTAGGGTGGCGAACGCTAATGCCAGAATCATTTGCTCCATCTGTGTGTAATTTTTCTCGACCAGGCTCAAGGTCTTGCTGATAAAGTAAACGGGTTTCTCTTCGTTTCCTTCATTCTTAACTAAGACTGCACTGATAGCATATGAAGTTGCTCCGAGGTATAGGGTAAGAACCTCCGAGGGCTCGGGTCTCTGTAATACTGGGAGACTTACAAGATGTAATTTAATATTCTGAAAGGCTTCCTCACAATCGTCCGTCCACTTGAATTTTTCTCCCTTCTTAAGAGTGTTGAGGAAGTTTTTACACTTGTCCGAAGACCGGGATATGAATCGCCCTAGTGCCCATATGCTGCCGTTTAGTTTTTGTACGCCTTTCACTGTTGCAGGCGAAGACATCTCGAGGATGACCTTGACTTTGTCGGGATCCGCTTCTATCCCCTTGGGTGTGATGATGTATCCCAAGAATTTGCCCGAGGTTACCCAAAAATCACACTTAGCAGGGTTAACCTTCATCTTGTACTCCCTCATCATCTGGAAGATCTCCTGAAGGTCTCGGATGTGGTTCTTGGCAATGCGAATTTTTACTAGCATGTCATCGACATAGACTTTGATAGTGTTATGGATCTTGTCCTCGAACATGTCCCCTACCAGCCTTTGGTATGTGGCACCCGCATTCTTCAATCCAAACGGCATCTTGGTGTAACAATATAGGCCCCTTGGTGTGAAGAAAGAGGTATGTTCTTGATCCTCGGGGGCCAATGGTATCTAGTTATACCCCGAGTACCCATCCATTAAGGTTATCGCCTCATATCCTACTATCGGTTCTACCAGCTGATCGATGCTTGGGAGAGGAAAGTTGTCCTTCGGGCAAGCTTTGTTTAGGTCGCTGAAGTCACTACATATTCTTACTCCTCCATTCTTCTTTGGTACTACGACCATGTTAGATATCCACCGTGGGTACTGGGATTTTCGGATTATTCCTGCTTCCTGCAGTTTCTTTAATTCTTTCTCGACTGTCGTCTGCAACTCTGGTACGATTTGTCTCATCTTTTGTCGGACAGGTTTGAAACTTGGGTCGATATTTAAATGATGGCAGCATATTGTCGGGTCTATGCCCTCCATATCGTGCATGTTCAATGCGGAAGCATCCATATTATCTCGTAGGACCATTGTGAGCCGATTCACCTGTTCATCCGATAACAATGACCCGATCCTTACTATCCTCGGCTCTTCGTCCATTCCCAAATTGATCTCTCGGGTAGGCTATACGGACGATAAGTTTGGTTTTGGCTCCCTTACCGGTGCCGATTCCTGTAATTGCTATAAGGGTTCTTGCTCCTTTGCTTCGTACGCCATGACCGCCTGGAAGATAACCTTTTCCAACTCTTCTGTCGCCTTGGATTCTTTGGCCTTGTTCTTATCCCTTCGCTGACGTGCTCGTCCTTATTTATCTGAATATCGACTTGCATACATTGCTGGCCACATGTGAATCGCCGACGATCTCTTGTATACCTTTATACGTTGGAAATCTCAGCCTTTGATGGTAGGCCGATGCCACCCCTTTAATACCGGCGATCCAAGGTCTCCCAATAATGGCTTCGTAGGGTGAGGCGACATCGACTACACAGAATGTGGTTAGAGTATCCAAATAACCGCCCTCATCCGATACTCCCAGAGTTACCTCGCCCTTTGGGATGGTCACGGTCCCATTGAAGCTGTAAATTCGATATGTTGAGGGGACGAGAATGTCATCTGACAATTCCATTCTCTTGAAGGTGTCGTAGAAAAGCACCTCGACTGAGCTCCCACTGTCTACCAATATCCTTCTCACTCCCCATTCTTCAATTAGAAAGGTAACAACCAGGGGGTCGCTATGGGCTTGACCGTTCATCGGAACATCCTTGGCCGAGAAGGAAATGGGTTACATCATCCAAGGTTCCATTGGCAGGGTCTTGGCTACGCTGAAGATTTCTTTACCATTATGGTCCCTCTTGTGGATTCTAGAAGTGATTCCTGGACTTAGATTGTACTCTTGTGTGGCTGAGTGCGAGATGGTGTTCACAAACTGAGTTGATCTGCTGATTCGAACCTGGTGAACAGGTGCATCGGGTGCGGTGGTCGCCTATGGTGCTTGTCGGACGAACTGCCTCAGGTATCCGTCTCGGATAAGATGTTGCACGATGTCTTTCACCTCTCGACAGTTATTAGTGGAGTGACCTCTGTACTGATGGTAGTGGCATTACTCGGGGTGGTCCTTGGTTTCTTCGAACTGTACCCCCCTTGATGCCGGGTAGATGATGTTGTTCCTCTTCTCGAATTCCTTGAAAATTTCTTCCAATGGTACGTTCAATGGGGTGTAGGCTCTCGGCTCGTGTCTCGGCTTTTTCCCTTTTGTTATCCACTCCTTCTTCCCGTTTCCTCGTGGTGGTGGGTCTGGTCGCTTCTCGGGCCGTCGGGGAGTGTCGCCTGGGGTCGCCCTAATTGTTGCACTAGCCTCTTGTACTCCCCTACCCCTCGCTTCTTCTTGAATCTCTTCCAGTGCGATGTAGTGTTCTTGCATTTTCCGCATTTCTTTCAGTGTTTGCGGTTTTTCAGTAAACATGGCTATCCAGATGGGGTCCGACCTTCCCAACGCATTTTCGAATCCAAAGATCTGTTGATCGACTGGTACTTTCCCAATCTCTATGCACAGTTTTCTCCACCGATCAGTCAATGATCTGAGGGGTTTTTTGAACCTTCGAGCCAGAGTGGACAATCTATTTACTCTGGGCCAAGGTCTACTGTTATGCATGTAAGTTTCTAAGAAGGCTTCAATTAGATCCTCATAACTGTCGATCGACTCTGGTGAAAGCGCGTAGAACCAGTTCCTCGCCTCGCCCTCTAGGCTTGCTGGGAAGAACTTACACATTACCACCTCATTGTTCTTCCATTGGATTAGCGACATAGTATACATTTTTATGTGTTCAACCGCATCGCCCGTCCCATCAAATCTAGACGGAAACGCAGGGAGTGTACACTTGGATGGAAACGACATTTGCGCAAGCCTTTAGGTGAAGGGGGTTTTCTCGGCCTCGCTTATGACCTCGGATAACTTATCCTCCTCGTCGTTTCCGGCTAGTTTCTTTATCTTTGCTTCTAATTCCCTGAGCTTGGCCTCTATTGAGCTGTCCGACCTCTCATTTCTTCCGTGCCCTTCTTCTTCCATTGATGAATCTTCAGGTGGACCATACCCTCGGGTAGGTGGTATCGGGGGTTGCCCTGATCGGCCATGATTGCTCGGTCCTACTGTTGGTGGTAATCGCCCTGATCGGCCTTGATTACCCGATGTTCCTCGGCTAGACGATCCTCTCGACCTGGACCTCTGGTTCCGCAGATGATAGTTCTCGAATTCCAACGCCAGGTTCCTCTGTTGCACCTCTCTTAACCCCGCCTCTTGTCTCCTTTGTTGTTCAACACTACACCAAATTCCCGGATTCGTAACAGCAATTCGTAACGGCTTGGTGGCCGTTACGAAATTCCCGTTACAAATGGCCATTACGAAAAGTTCGAACAGGCAGAAGCCGTTAGTAATTTTTAATTTTTTTTTACATGGCTTAGCCGTTACGAATTTTTTATAGGCGTGCGAGACACACGCTTGGTCACACATGGGTCGTAACACCTGGAGTATGTGCGTGTGTCATTCACATGCGCGCTTTCTAGCCTTTCATCTAGACCGTGTATTCCTCTTCATTTTATTCTCGAGATGTATCTCAATCACAAAAACTAAGATTTTATTCCCGTTCCACATTGTTACATCTTATCTTTTTCTCTCTGCCTCATCATCCCTCTTCCTGTCTCTCTTTCATCGTTCCTCCTCCTCTCTTTATCGATCTCTCAGAAGAAAGAGGGCCTAAGATTTCTCTTCTTCTTCTTCGCTGTATTTCTTTTTCTGTCTTCTCAACTTCTTCTTTTTCGTTGTTTTTCGTTTTTTTTCTTCTCAAAAGCATGAACTGAGAAATCATTAATATCAATTAAGAAGAAATCTGGAGAAGTAAATGGATCAGGAAGGTGTTACTGAGTTTGTGAATTTGGTTTTGGTTAGGGTTATTTTTGATTGAAGAACGACGAATCAGTAAGAAATAGAGCTAGGGTTTCTGCAATTAGTATTGAGTTTGTGCAAGATCAAAAGAGGAATTAGTGGATTGAATAACAGAAGGAGGAGATGGTGGAGTTCTATTAACTCGGGTTATAGAGGATAGGGTAAATCATAGAGAGGAAGTTAGGGTTTGGAAATTGATTTAAGGTTCAATTTGTTGCCCGTCGCATCGAGGCCTCATTGACAGGACAGCTGCTAAGTAGTTTTCTTGAGAAATTACGAATTGGGATCGAGATCGAGTTAACGTTTCTATTAACAAGATACTGATACTGAGCAAATCTACTTTCTGTTCTTAATGATTGGGGTTTTGTACCGTGAACGTATTCTGAACTTTGGGTTTGAAGCTGACAAGTTTGGTTTGAATAAATTGGGTAAAATAGGTTTTTCTTGGGTTTGATTAATCTAATATACCAGTATAATTTTGCATAGATTGTGATTTTCAGGGGGTTAGTGCACGAGTGAGTTGAGAGGAGTTTAATGTATTTTGGATCTTGGGGATTTTGAGGGAGTGTAAGAGAGTACAGGGATTTTGAGAGAATTTGGTGTTTTGAGAGTAGGGAGTTTGAGAGACTCTCCCAAAATCTCTACTCTTTTGAGAGATTTGGAGTGAGGCAAAAATACACTATAAACTCCCGTGAACTCCCAAAAAAAACTCAACTCCTTAGTATTCTAGTTTTTACCACTAACAGGGAGTTTAAGAGTTTCTTTCAAACTCCCCCACGATTAACGGGGTTTTCTAGGGAGTTTGGGAGACTCTTTTGAACTCTCCCACGATTAACGGGGATTTTGAGAGACTCCTTTGAACTCCCCCACGACTAACGGAAAACAACTCAACTACACCCAACTCCCCCAACTCCTTTTGAGTACTAACACCCTGTTTGTTATTATTATCAGGATTTAGGTTACTGATCTTCTTCCTCGGTAAATACAGATCTAGATGTTCGTTATTTCGTATTATACTGTGGAATTTACTCCTTCAAACTTTCACATACGGTTTTTTTTTGGTGCTATATTCATCGTGGTTGGCATTTATATCGTAGATATTCACCAGAGATGAGAGATATTAGGTTTTGGTTTTGTAACTTTACATGCAATAATTTTCTCATATGTATCTGGATTGGTATTGATTTTGTTATATTTGTGTAGTTTGGTTGGGGATTGCTATGCATGATGATGCAAATAAAGATTTTTGGAATTGAGGGCTAAAAGGATTTTTCATTTTCTTGTGATAAGCACAAGCTGATTATGGCTGAAAAGCTGATAGCTATGAGGATTTCACTTCAAACCTTCCTGCCATGGGTGCTGATATGCTATCTATGATTTTGATTTCGTGACCTCAAAGTCGAGGACCAAGAGGATTTATGTGAGATCAAAGGAGAGATTCAATAGGAGCTTGACGGAGTTCAGGTATAGTTGCAAGTGACTGATCCTACTGAGATAAATTTTGTTGTCATTAGAAGCCTAACTCTTTAATAATATGATGATTCTGAACCCTGGGCATTGAAGTTTTACCCTCTATTGCATTTGCTTTTACTTGAAATGAAATGACATTATGTATTCGTATCCTTGTCAAACTCTATTTTGAAACTAAGTTTTTGCCCATTCTCATCTTTTACTGCGAAGGAAGAAACCCTCCAGCACTAAGGTCAGAAAGTTGGGAGTTATTAGTTGGTTGAACATATCACGCGCGTGTATCACATTTCCTTGAATATATGACAGTTGTCCTGAACTTTTTGTCACTCTTTAACAAGGTCATGAATCTACTTCTGATACTGAATTACTAATATCTTGAGATGTGGAGTAGAAGAAATGTGATGTTAATAGGGAGAGATATGACCCAAGTTCATGAATAGGCTTAGGGACATTAACCAGAGATCATGTTAACATGTTAGTCTGTAGTTTTAAAGCTTAAATTTTCGTTATAGTCATAATGTTAAATTGCTGCAAGCTTATAACCACTGCATATGAGGTTATTAGTTAAATATTTCATATTTCTTAGTGTATCGACTACAAAGTGCTTTCGTTTCAGTCAATTTGGATGTTTTGGTGCACTTGCTCGAGAATGACTACCAATCCTCATATGACAAAAAATTTATTTTTATGTCTTGCAGGACATGATGGTGAATACCTATTGATACTAACGGTGCTTCTTTCTGATATAGCTACTTGGGGACATGCAACTATCAAGGAGTGATCTTGAGGAAACTCAGGTTCCCTGTGGTTGTGCTTAATTCTTATGCATATAGAGTTTGAAAGCATTGAATTCATTTTAATTTGTATTTGTTTCCCAACCACTCAGATGATAGTGACAACACCTGAGAAATGGGATTTCATCACTCGCAAAAGCAGTGACATGTCATTGTCAATGCTAGTGAAACTGTTGATTATTGATGAAGTACACATGTTGAACGATGATAGAGGACCTGTAATAGACGCATTAGTTGCAAGGACACTTCGCCAGGTAAAGTTTCCTTCTGAAGTCTCTCATTTCCACCTCACCTTATGTTGATAACTGAAACTTATAGTAATATTTTGAGAAGCAAACTACTTAACTACCGAGGATCACTTCAACATTAATGAAGTATTCTAACTACCACCCTTGCTGTTGTACTTATCGAGGAATTCTCTCAAGCACCTTAGGCGTCCATACAGCTGTGGGCACAGAACCCATAGGAAACTAGCTAAAGGGAGATTTATTATAGGATTCATGTAAGTACAAAATATGGCAGAAAGTTGTGTACGTACGGGGAGAAAATGCATAATTTCAGCTTCCAAATGTTCTATCGTGTTTGACTTTCTAATGTTTGTAGATGCTCTTACTGTTGTGTGTGTGATAACGAGTTTGCTTTTTTTTCCCCCTAACAGGTTTAGTCCACACAATCAATGATACGCATTGTGGGTCTTTCTGCCACTCTTCCCAATTATTTGGAGGTTTGACTAGTCAACGATCTGACTTCTAGTTTACTAGCATATGCTTTTAACGAGTTGTAAATTGTAACTTCTCTTTGCTAATGCCAGGTTGCAAACTTTCTGAGGGTGAATCCGGAGGCAGGACTCTTCTTCTTCGATTCCACCTATCGTCCCGTGCCTCTTGCATAACAATATATCGGAATCACTGAGCAAAATTTTGCGGCTCGCACCAACTTAATAAACGAAGTATGCTATAAAAAGGTTAGTTTTATAATTTGGTGGTTGATGGGATTATGAAGTTAATCCAGAAGACCTATTGCTGATACTGGGACCCTTTACGTTCATCAGGTGGTAGAATCACTGAAGCAGGGCCACCAGGCAATGATTTTTGTTCATTCACGCAGGGACACTAGCAAAACAGCAAAGACAATGGTAAGGTTTTTTGCCCTCCCCGCCCCCTTCTCTCTCTCTGTGTCGAATTTAGTATCATTGATTGCCTAAGTAATAGGCGACTTTCTAAATTTTGCATGTTGGGCACACAGATAGTGTCTACCACCTGCGAAACTTGTGCGGGTGGGTACACATGATAATGCTCAAGGTTGTGTGTATATCATGCGAGGTCTGGCACATTGGTTTTGCACATGATATGCAGTTGTAAATCAATGAGCTGCATGTGTCGGCAACAAGTTTAGATTTCATAGTGGAAATTTTAACTGAAAAATGAAGCACAAGATTTCATAGTAATGGACTCATTTCCATGCTACTGGTATGTGTGAATTTGGTAGCTTTATCTTAATCCAAACATGTATTTTCCACCATTTCCAAGATTATTATTATGTGCAGTTGATGTCATGGTTTCCATGCAATTCTGCTCAGACTGATATCTTATGGTCAATGTACAAACTCATGGAAGTGATTTACGACACACATGGTTTGATAGGGATTTAAGTGTTGATGGAAGGGTTATAAATGAGATGTCATCCTTTCTTTGTCCAAATCTTGCGTCGTTCATGTATATATATGTTTGTCAGTGTTAAGATGATTTCATTGGAAAAAAAGGTGTTTTTTTTTCGAATGAATGAGCTTATGGACTTTGGTTTGTTGCAGGACCCATTGCATTGATTGCCTGGCAGATCTACATGAAAGACAGAGAGTGCCAAGTTATGAAGCTTCATCTTGCCTAGTTTCAGTTAACTAGTTAAGTATCGGTGCCTTTCCTTGCAGCAATAACTTCATAACTGCTCCTGTTTTTGAGTGCGTCATCTCTTCTAGTTTTTGCTTACTCCCAACATCAAAGTATACAGTTTTTGTGTTCGCAGGTTTTTTGAATGATGCTCTTTTTGATTGGAATGGCTGGAGTACAAAGCAGTCATAAGGTCCCTTAGCAGCTTCAAGTTTTGTAAGTTCTATGTAGACACTTAGTAAGTTTCTATCTTATAAGTTCTACGTAGACTGTAAGTTTTGTAAGTTCTATGTAGACATTTAGTAAGTTTATATCTTATAAGTTCTATGTAGACAGTAAGTTTCTATGTATTCCCTAAGAAATTTGATACTTCACAAAAAAAAGAAATTGGTACTTGGGAAAATTTCAGTTCTTTTTTATATGAACTTGAATGAATGTGATTGTGAATTGAATGAATGTTCTTTTACATAGATTGAAGAAATTGTTGTTGAGTGTGGTTATGAATGTATTGAAAGGTGTATGCAGGGCATTGAATTTAGAATTCCGGCTTATTTCCGGCGGAAAATTACTGAGGTCAGCCTTGACCTGGTCAAGGTTGACTGGCAGTAATTTTTTGCTGTTACAAAAATGTTCGTAACGGCTCTCAGCTGTTACAATCTGCCACGTAGTAACGGCTCGCCAACGTTACGGCAGCTGTGTCACAAAAAAAATCGTAAGGGCCCGGGGTTGTTACCACGTGGCAAATGCGTAACGGCTTGTACCTGTTCGAGGACCGTTACAACCCAAATTCGTAGCGGCCACAAAGCCGTTACGAAAAATGTAACGCCCCATTTTGCAACAGGATAAAGCCGTTACAACCCGTTTTAGTAACGGCTCAGGTCTATTACGGATCCCAGAATTTGGTGTAGTGCAAGAATGGCGAGTAGCGTTGGATCCATACTCTCGTGACTAGAATGGCCGTTCGGGTGGCTCAAGTGAGCAGGAGGTCGTGTTGTTGTCAACGGTGGTGGAACTGGTATCATAGGGGGTATTTGAGTCGACGGTGGAGGGATAATTACACTAGCTGCCTCTCGGCCTAGCTGAACTTGCCTAAGTCTCTCTTGCTCTCGCGCTAGAGCCTCATGATATTCGGCTTGTTGCCTCGCTCTGCGCCTCTGGGCATGCACGATGAGCGTTTCCTCGTCATCTTCTGTGTCTGACGCCGTAAACCCACCTATCTGATCGGCCATCCTCTGGGTCGCGGGATAACTCGCTCCGATGGCGTGGGATCATCATCTCGCCCCAGGTCAACTTCCTCCTCCACAGTCGGCATACCTCTTGCAGCTGCCCGAGATCTCTCATGTGGTGGTGGTCGGTGATTCTTTTGTCTCGGCCCTGTTACCCCTTCTTGCATGCTGCCGTTGGTAACTGTACGGTTCCTTAGTGTTCTTCTCGTCCCTGAAGTGCTTGCCAACGGCTCAGGTGTGTCGTAGGCCCGAGGATCGTCCCTACCTACGTCAACAAAGACAAACAACACCTTACTTTGATGCTTTTTTGAAAGTTTTTCTAATATGTACAGATTTAAATGACACGGGCCTGACACTCAAAACTGGACTCCAGAAGTACGATTCCCTCTACTATGTCAGGCTAACCTCACCAACCTGACATGTTTTGACCCTAAGTACTCTTTTAGGAAAGTATTACGCTACGTCGCTTTCAGTACTACACGACATCGCTCTCAGTACCCGACTTTGCATTAAAACAGTTTGTCCTACATTCCCTATGCTCCAAATCATTAACTCCTAGTGTTTTGTAAGTAAAAGGTTCAGATCCGCACTGAAAATCAATTCTAGACAAAATTTCATTAACTTCCTTGGAATTACTCAGGGATGACTTCCCTGAACTCCTTGGGTTTTCTCCGGCAACTAGTGATCTAGCCGTCCGACTACTTTGTTCCTTGTTTTGGATCTGACTCCATGGTTTGAAGTCGATCTGTCGAGTAGGGGTTTCAACTGACTTTGAAATAAAAAGCTTATTAGCTACTTTGTAAAATTTTCGACACTTGGCAAGTCAGCATGAAACTTCAAGTGACTTCAACCCGACATCAAAGATGTTACTTGGGAGTCTTGTGAAGTTTCTCAACTGTTAGATTTTCAGTAGTGAAAACAATTATCGAAGACGAAAACAAACACTCAAATCTACTCAAATCTATTCGTTTCAAAGCACAACCATTCGATCTGTTAACAGAGTCTCTCTATGGTCTCGACCAAACGCTGATGGCGTTATTTGGGAGCTCTCGAAAGACTTCCTGCTAACTCGACTGCTCAAATCCGACAGAACTGAAAAACTTTTCTCTACCAAACAACTTTATGAAAAGAAATTTAATTGTCTAACCAAAACTCGAGAAACAAAAGATAGAAGAAACTCTTCACCAAACAGAGTTCATCTCATAGCATCAACTACCACACACGAGGTGTTCTTAGGAGCTTTATCGATCGTCTCTGTTGATGTACGCGACCAAGGTATCCGGAGAACTTAGACGTCCCCTTAGTCGGCGCCAGAATGTAGTTGCATAAAATCACAAACTACATCCAAAGGTGAAGAAGATGAACTAAAACAAATAGAGATGCATACTCAAACATGAACACAAGGATATACGTGGTTCGGCATGAAAGTATGATTGTTATTACTTCTCGTTTTAGGTTACAAAGTGTTCTCTCTTTCTTAAATGAACTATCTCTCCAATTCTCAAGTGTAATTCCTTTCTTCTCTCTCTTTTTCAACATACCTTTCACTCTCGACAAACCCTTATATTCATAGGCCATAGTCGAGATACAACGAAATTATAGTGTTGGTCACAATATATCAACTCTGATATTCCCTATCAGACCTATCTTAGTTACTCGCCCGTCTTTCTGGTGTGACCGATGGAATCTTGGTCTTTGACAACCTTTCTCCCGAGGCCGAGTCCTTGATACTTGATTAGACACGATATCGCCCTTCTTCCTTGTCGTCCCCTTGGTTTTGACCATCTTCTTTTGTTTGACCGAGTACTCCCTGTTCGTCCGCTACTCCTGTCAGATGATAAGGGTCAAGTCACATCCGACAACTGTAGGGCCATCACGTCCGACCCGCGTGACTCCTTATTCTTCACGCCACCTGGATCTATTATGTGCTTCGTCTTTCTTCATTCTTTGGCGCATCCTAGCCTAGGATCTTGCCACCTAGCCCTGTGGATTATTTACACCTACAATTGTTAAGGTGAGAGTTGAAACATAAGATTTATTTTTAGAGTAGAATGGGAAAAAGAACAGAGAAAAGAAGAAAGTAACTTGTAACTTAGTAATTTATTTTGGTTGATTCAGAACATTATAGTATTTCATTTCTTGTATTTATGAAGATAATTAATATCCAAGTGATATTAGTTTAGTTCTAGTTGATTAATTAATGGTCATAACGGGATATTGCTGTCCGATTTTAGCAAACGTGACGGAGTGTTGCCTACTTGAACAAAATAACTAAGTCCAACAACTTAAAAATATCATCTCCATCAACTCAACCAGGTGTTCATTTTTTTCCCGGCCGTGTTGACAACTTTGAGTGATGCTAAACTGACATAGTGGCTTCTAGAGGGAATTCCCGACTGGACGTCCAACAGGCAGGAGAGCTGCTGTTTTCCCATTTGGATCTGTGCAGGGAAAATGAGCCCCACTGCTTGCCTGAATCGGGATTATTTTTGGGACTGGGAGTCGGTACTTGGTACATCTATTATTTCGGATGATGTTTACATTTGTAAAAAAATGTACAGTACCCACTAGCTATCCTCTCCTCGTCAAAAATGAAAGGGCCAACATTCGTATCCCCTCTGATGTGGGGGTGATTTTTTCGAAGAAGAAGAAAAATGAGCATAACCATCTCGATTAACGATGGACTTGTCAATTATCGGGAGATAAAGAGATCCTAAATTGGAAACAAAAACATTTGTTGACAGATTAATGAATTCCAACTGAGTGCGTTCCAGCTTACAAAGCAACCATGATATCTTGGAAAGAGAAGACGGTATAATCTCAAATTCTCAATTTCATTTGCCAACTGGCTACTTCTTGTTCTTTATGATGTAAAGCACACAGTCATTTTAGTGCCATCTTTTTGCAACTTCTTTCCCATAAAGCTGGGACAATAACCTCTGTTGTCTGACAATAACCTCTGTTGTCTGACAATCTTTGCAACACCGTGAGTCATAGTCAGCCTACCTTGTAATAGTTTTATTAACAAGAAAAGAAAAAAGAAGGGGTAATCAAGTTCTATTTCAGTAATTAGATTTATGCATTTCAATCAGTTCCATGAGCTAAACAAGGGTTGTTTTTCATCCATATAAACCTACCAAAACAATCTGAATTCGAATATCATACACATCCAACGCACCATTTGGTATATTAACCAGTTTTCGATTTTATATATGTACAACATTTGAGGAGGCTAAAACAATATGCAAGATTGCAATGCCTAGTGAGTGAAGGCCACTTACACAGTTACGCAACAATCTATCACTTGGCAGTTTGATCTCCATGCCTGGCACCCTGGCACTTCTAGCAAGAAAGAAACAATCATCTTTTCTGTTTCGGTAGATACTGAGTAACTGCTTTGAGTAGCTTCTAGCCTGCAAAGGTGTAGATGGTGGATTTTCGACAAAGGCTAAAATCGTAAACTCATAATTATACGAAGCTCTGATTCAGCAATCAGACGAGAGTATCAAGACACGGGTCTCTCATCGAATTCTCAACGGAGAGTACTTTCTCTCAGAGTACATGTAGATATGTAGTCTCACGACTGGACAACGGCATATCTCATGAATACTGAATACTTTCAGTAATTATTTCTCTATAGCATCACGTGATGGACGGCTCCTAGACAGCTTGCTCTGCTAGTATAGAGTGATAACGTCTTCAGGAACAAACAACGAGTTTACCCTGACTATATAAAGGATATGACTTGCCGACAAGCTCATATCGGGATAATTAATGCTCCTAGACGGCTTGCTCTTCTAGTATAGAGCCACAAAGTTAATTATTCCTAATTACAATTGCTCTTATTCCATGGTCGAATCCACGACTGGTCCCCTGGAATGGCAATAACAATTGTTCTGATTCTGTGATCGAATCCGCGACTTGATCTCATAGAATAGCAATAACTATATTATCTCATTACTCCGATTTCATGATCGAATCCACAACTGGTCTCATAAATGGTAATAGATAAATCTTAATTACTCTGATTCTATGGTCGAATCTACGATCCCATGGAATGGTAATGCTTACTTTATTATTCTGAATTCGTAGTCGAATCCTCAGCTGATCCTATGAATTAATAATAAACATTTTATTACTCAGTTTTGTGAATTATTCTCCACTGGATTCCACAATTAGTAATAAATAATCAACAACCGGACGTCTGAGCTACCTCTAAGTAAGCCCCGATTCAAATGGTGAAGGTGTATCCAACGACGATACGCTAACAGTCACCGCACGAACAAGTATTTCAAAAATACAACGAAACGATGAACCTATGCAAAATAGAGAAGAAAATAATAAATAATTAAAAATATTGACCAGGATGCTGGGAGCACGGACACACGACCAACCGACCGTGTCGTGGTCAATCCCACGCCAGTTTTATATTTTTAATGAATTTTTATTATTTTTCATGATTTGATGAAAATTCTCTCATTTTATCAAATTTCCTTCGTCTCGAGGAAACTCCTCGGTTTCATGATACTTCCATAAATCCATAAAAAATCATATAAAATTATGGAAAGGAGTGTGAGGCGTGACCATTGGCCAACCGGCCATGCCTTGGTTCCGACCGGCCCCACACCCCACGGTTCCTTATTATTTTATTATTATTATTATTATAATTTCTCTAATTTCATGAAAAAACTCCTTGATTTCATGGTATTTTTGCACAAATCATCAAATAATAATAAAATAAAATAAATTATGAAAACTTGTGGGACCGGGCCTTGGCCGGCCGGCCATGCCCTAGCCGGTCCCACACGCCCCTTTGTTTTATTATTTTATTATTATTAGTTTTCTTTGAATTCATCAAATTCCTTGTTTTCATGGTATTTCTCTCAAATTAGGAAAAATTCCCTCAAATCATCAAAATACTTAAAAATATTAAAAAAATAGGGAAACTCGTGGGACCGGGACCTAGCCGGCCGGCCATGCCTTCCACGGTCCCACACGCCCTTGTTTTTATTATTTTAATATTTTTTGTTTCCTTGAACTCATGAAAACTCCTTCAATTCATGGAAACTCCCTATATTCATCAGATTTCTCAAAATTCATGAATTTTTCATAAAATCATCAAAATATTATAAAATTAAGGAAAAGGCACCACGGGACCGTGGTCACAACCGGCCAACCATGCCTTGACCACGGCGGTCCCACGCCTCCTCATTTCTTATTTTATAATTATTTTTCATCATCTCATGGTGTTTTCCTCAGTTTCGTTGAAACCCTAATTTTGGCATATTTTCTCGAATGCATGCTCAATTGCACGCCAGAAAATATCAAAATTCTCAGGACTGAGAAGCGGACGCCTTGGGGACACGAGCACGCTATCTTGACCGACCAAGATTGGCTCTTTGGCTCACGGAAGCCGGTCCCATCAATTTTCACAGTTTTGACCTAATTTGCACAATTGCTCGTATTAGGTCCAAAACTCTCCCAAACACTTTGGATTTTCATGAAGTGATCGTCAGGCGGTCACTGGACAACCCAGGGCCGGTTTCATGACTCCATGGTTGGTCCCTCGCCTCGTCATAATTAATTAGGTTTTCTCACCTAAGGCTCAGACGAGCATTTTCGAATAAATGATTAAACCAGCATTTAATCATTCTTTCACCAACAAATCGTCAACTCTTCAGGAGTTTTTTGTATTTGCTCACGTGAGCATATGGACACTACATGGTTGATCCACGGTCCCATGTAGTCGCTCCCTCCTTCTTCCCATGGTTAAAATTCTGACGAACCATGAATTGATCATCAATTGATCAAATTAGGGTTTCTGAATCCAAGGATCATCATTCCGGATTCCAACCTTAATAATTTTACGACGACCTCATGGTCATTAATCTTATAAATTATGCTCGGTTCAACAACCATTACTTTAATTAATATTTTTGGTACGCTGCCAATAATCCATCAGACGAGCAACACAGGCTCAGACGATCAAATATTCAACAATTCATCACATGAACAACACTTGCTCAGACGAAATATTTGTTCAAACCAAGGAATATTGGTTCAACAATCAATATTCAACGATCCACCGAATGAGAAATACTTACTCACTTCATCGTAAGAACTATACCTCTGTCTCATGACATGTTCAATTCATGAGTTTCAGAACATCATGTTCGACACTCAGCAACTACATGGACTCATCGTCCCATCAAACCACGAAGTCATCAATTGACTAACAAACCACGAGACGTCAATCGTGTCACTTGGGGGGGGATATCATTTAGGATTTTGGTCTGGCGGTCTATGGCACGTGTGTTCAAACACATGATGGAATGTGAGCAAGTCGTGCAATCAGTTGAAGGAATTCACGAGGTAGTGGGTGGAAAATCGACCAAGTCTCCACACGTTGAGCAACTGGTTTCAAACACGATCTCCACTTCCCCACTCCTTGATTCCATCAACTGTCACACTTCATGGAATCATGGTGTCTACAATTCCAGCAATATAAATAAGTCTCTGAATCATGATTGAATCATCAACATCATCAGTATCATCAATCTCACGTCTCATCGACAAGACGAGATCATCAACTCATCAATTGAGCAACTACTCTCAATTGAGCAATTTCAATCACTCAGAGCTTATCGTATTCGGAATTCACACACTCACAATCTTTGATTACCATTGATTCCACACATTTCTCAGCTTCCCTCCTACAGATCAAACCATCCTCTCTTGTGACCGAATTTACTCTGGAACGGTCATTGTCTTGATTTAGACCGGAGTACTACAGATTGATCTCTCGAATCTAAAGCACCCCCTTTGCAGCGGTGCATCTGTGTGAGGTTTAACATTTTGCTCGGTTCGAGGAGTCTCCTCCATACGATCGTCTCCTCAATTCCTTAAAAACCAGCAAATCGTTTTTCCCCATCTACAAAAGGTGACATAAAGAAGTCCGTGAAAGAGTTGGAAATATTCATCTCTGAAGCTGTTGAAGACTGCAAGAGGCTGGCTACATATTCATCTCCAAATATTTGACAGAATTCTTTAGGTCACCTTTTGCTGGCTGGATTTCCTGCCCTGTGCAGATGCAGCTACGAGCTCTGTTGCTCCCACCGCTCAACTAACAATTACAGATGCGAAATCTGAGGAAGCCAACAAATCCTTAATCTGCTTATACCGACAACTGATTTTTCTTGTGCCACCCAACTCCGCCAATAAAGGATACAAATTCCGCAGTCAGTACAGAGATTGAAATTTCGTAATGATGAGTCGGGTAGTGCCGACGCCAATTAAGGCTATTTGCAGGATC
Organism: Papaver somniferum; assembly: GCF_003573695.1. Lineage (NCBI taxonomy): Eukaryota > Viridiplantae > Streptophyta > Magnoliopsida > Ranunculales > Papaveraceae > Papaver > Papaver somniferum. The sequence goes on along the minus strand of NW_020621603.1, from coordinate 5,310,089 downwards.
ATCTTATATCTCCACCAACTATATTGAGAAACTACAACCACAAGGTTTCAGATAGGATGTGCTATATTTTAACTGGGATATGAGAATTCCTCTAGACACACATTTTGATTCCGAAGTATATAAGCTATGAAGGTAAGACTTCAGACATTGTGATATGCAGGTAATAATGCTCTATCTACTGCCAATGGGAGGATAGTTTTCTAAGGTAAAGCCAAACATTAGAGGAATTGGATCATCCATATGATATGGCTAATTAAGATAATAAGAAAACGACCTAAGGATTCAATAGCAGAATATGAAAAGAGTCCATGAAATAGCTTAAGCAATTGAACACAGACAGTATACAAATGTAAACCAATGAGCTTTCGGATTTTTGCAACATTGAAAAGCCAACATATGGTAACTGCATAAATAGTAATTTCATCCGGTTTTCAAGTATTAGCTAATTGGAAATGAAGGAAAAGTGTAGAGAATTTTTGACATACCTGAGCACGTCGCTGTAACGGAACCTATTGTCTATATTTATTATTCAGATGTTTACTGTTAATAGAGAGCACAAACAGCTTTCCTTCAGAGCTCAGGATCCTCCTCAACTGAAGAAAGCATATCAGCCTCAAATATCCATTTTATTCTCTGTCTTTGTTCTTATTCCCATAGTTCATCGCCAGCATGTGCATAAGGTCACAACCAGAATACCTTAAGTATGTTCAACATCAAATATATACTTCATGTCAAAACGAAAGGGACGAATCTTTAGCGATGCTTTACAAACATTTACACACCATCCATGTAGATTTCAGTGCCACGACAGGCAGATAGGTCTTCGTTTTGACATCTTTAAATAACTGCAGTGCAGGATAGAACTCTTACATGTCGTACACAGTTGATGACGGCACTGCTTTCTCGTGTCTGATCTGTCAGAGCAGGATAGACAAGTAATCAATACTCAAACACTGTTTAGTTTCATCAATTAGAACAAATTACATATCACACTAATTATTATCCTTAGCAGCAAGAGTACTCCCTTTTGTTATGTATCGCAGTGATCAGGATAAGCAATAAGAGACCAAAACACTTGCAAGAAGGAAATATTAATGACAAGCATCTTTAAAATGTTACATTTCAATGTCCACCAAGTATCATGGGGTTTGATTTCACTAACAAACTAAAAGACTAGGCCACGGGGAAACATAATCGTATGTACTTTGTTTAAAAGCAATTAAGACAGCATCAACTATTCAAAATTCAGAAGGAAACTAATTCAAATGTACTCAATTAGAACCTAGCACTCCCAGATTAACTTCAATCTCAGTACTAGACTACACTATAGCAACCACAATCAAGTAATAGTAATCAACAGACTCAAAACAATAATGTCGCTCATTGAAATTCACTAATTACCTTGGTCATAAGAGTTCCTCTGGGTGATCCGATCAGCGAGTTGGTCGATGATAAGAACTACTAGATGCTGGTATACATGGACATTGTTAAGCCTTTACAATTTCCATGTACACAAGCATCTGGCAGTTTTACTCTCGTTCAATAGATATCCATATGTTTTTCTTTTAGATTTACAATTAGCAGTAGTAATATCTTCGACAACTGAGATTGCACCTTGAACAGCTCTAATCAGACCAACATCAATACCAAGAATAAAACTACCTTCTGAAATTTATCAAGAGCAACTTGGTGCAGCACACAGATCTGATGCACATTTAGCTGATTTCAGAACGAGAGTATGAAGCGTGAGTACCTTCTCTGCTATCTTTGTTTTCTCTAGTAACTCGTTTCTTTGTTACGGAGTCTGATTTCACTTTAATTCAAAAGGGGAGATGAGATATATATATAGAGAGAGAAGCTGAAAGAGATTATACAAAAGGGGTTTTCCTTGTGTTTTATTAGGGTTTTGAGGTCTCTCGATATATAGAGAAGTAAAGAGAAATTGTATTTATAAGGGATTTTTTGTTTTATTAGGGTTTTGGGTTCGGACTCGGAATGTGAAATATGGGATGGACGCCATTCTCCTTCCACGATCGTGTGCTTCCGCCAAAAATTGTTCTTTTCAGGATCTCGAACTCAATTCGTGGTACATGCTAGTTTGGGTATTCTCTTTCATCTTCTTAGCTCTATCCCGTTTGGTTTGTGATCGGAATGCAAATTTGCTTTTGTTAAGCGTCTTATCAGAGTTTTAAAGCATCTGTACACCACTACATGTTTCGTAGACTGTCTCCTTCCATCTGAATGGTACCCTAGTGTTTGCTTGGAATCGTTATAGGTATGTATGGCGCTACAAAATGAAAAAGAAATCTAATATTAAAAAATCAGTTCACATCAAAAATCGGTTTATGTTTAATCTACTGATTAGCTAATTTATGCCTATCAGGCTTCAAATATTAAAAATCAATTCTCATTAAACAGAAATGTTTTGTTGACAGATTCATTAATTGATTGCGTTCCAGTTTACAAATGCAACCGTAATTTTAAGTAATCCGGAAGATGTAAAGCACACAGTCAGTTTACTTCTATCTTTTTGTAAATTTTTTCCCCATAAAGTTGGGAAAGTAAGTAACGTCTGTTACATGACAATCTTTGCAACAGAGTCACCTACCATATCACTAATTTTATTAACAAAGGAGACGTAACAACAAAAAACAAAATAAAAAGATGGGGAATCTAGCTTTAATTTTAATAATTAGATTTTACGCATTTCAGTATCAGTTACTTGAGCTAAACAAGGGTTGTTTTTCCTCCTATCAAAAACAACCAGAAGTCACAGCTACCATAATATTACTTATTATATTGGATATAATCAATGCACATCCAATGTACCATTTGGTATATAAACTAACCAGTTTTCAAATTTATATGTACAGCATTTGAGGAGGTTAAAAGGAGAATCAGATGCATGATTGCATTGCCTAGTGAAAAGAGTGAAGGCCGCTTACAGAATAATCTATCGCTTAGCAGTCTGATCTCCATGGCTAGCAGTTGTAGCAGGAAAGAAAAAAGGATCTTTTCTGTTTTGGTAGATACTGAATAACTGCTTCGAGTAGCTTCTAGCCAGCCTCTTGCAGTCTTCAATAGCTCTAGAGTCGAATATCGCCAACTCTTCCACGGACTTCTTTAAGCCACCTTTGCAGGATCCATCCATTAGAAACTTGCCCAAAGTAGTACCCCTGTTGAGTTAGAAGACGGAAAACCATGAGAACTCTATCAAAAGAAAATAAACCACGAGAAGATACTACTGTTAATTCTCCTCATTTCCATTTTGTTCATTGCTCGACATAACTGTAAATTTTGCTGGCTGGCTTTCCCTGCCCTGAGCAGGTGCAGCCATGGCCAAGAAAATCTGTTGCTCCCACTGTTCAACTAACAACAACATATATGAAATCTGGGGAAGCCAGCAAATCCTTTATCTGACAATTACAGTAATATCGATCACATTTTTTCTTGTGCCACCCAACTCTGGGGATAATCGATATACAAAGTCCGCTGTCAGTACAGAGATTGAAGTTTCATATTTATGAGCGAGGTAGTGTCAACGCCATTTAAAGTTATATGCAGGATCATCTTATATCCCCACTAACTATATTGAGGATTTTACAACCACAGGTTTCAATAATGATAGTATATTGTGACTGGTATATGAGGGGAAAAAATGTATGATATGATCATTCCCCTCGACATGCAATTTGATTTGAGGAATAGAGGTAAGTCTTCAAACACTGTGGTATGCAAGTAATAATGCTCTAACCACTGCTAAAATGAGAGGATAGTTCTTTTAAGGTAAAGACAAATATGAAATATTAGAGAAACTGCATCATTTATATGTTATGGCAAGTTGTGATATAAGAAAACAACCTAATAAACCAAATTTGGCAACAAAATATGAAAAGAGTCTGTGCAATAGATTAAGCAATTGAACAAAGACAAAATATGAATGTAGACCAACAAGCTTTCAAATTTTTGCAACATTGAACAGCCAACGTATTCCAACTGCAAAAACAGTAATTCCATCCAGTTTCAAGTATAAGCGAATTGGAAATGAAGGAAAAGTGTAGAGAATTCTTAACATACCTGAGTGTGTCGCTGTAATGGAACAACCCATTGGCTGATATTTCGTCTTCAGATATTTTCTGTCTATAGAGAGCACAAACAGCCTTCATACAGAGCTCAGGATCCTCCTCAAATGAAGAAAGCATATCAGCCTCAAATTTCCATTTTATTTCTCTATCTTTGTTCTTATTCCTATATTTCATCGCCATCATGTCCATAAGGTCGCTATCAGAATCTTCTGCAAAAGATTCACCAAAACTTTCACCACCGCTACATGAGACCACGTTCACAAAAGGCTTCTGACTCATTTCTAAATGATCTTGAGATAATGATCCATGTTGAGATGGTCTCTCCTCCACATAACCCCCACCCTTCCCTTCTTCAATATTTTCACCCCTACTTGATAAATGTGGACTTCCACAAGACATGTTCACAGCAGAGTATCTGGGAAATTCAGACTCTGATTCATGATGTTTATTGATGCCAACGTCAAACATAAGGACCTTTTCTTCAGTTTTCAACTCATACACATGAGAATCCTTCCCCCCTCCATTGTTGTTTTCAACATTAGGTATGCTCCTGCTGTTTTTATCTTTCTGCTTTCCACCACTTTGAGTAACTTCATTCTGCAAACCCCGTGCTTCGGCCTCCATGTTTTCAGCATTACGCAATTCTACACATCTCAATATTGGACTCTCCTTCCCATTTCTCAGGACTAGGCTCTCCAAATTCGAAACATGGGACTCTAATTGATTCTCCATTCTCAGGACTCGACTCTCCAAATCGGAATACATCTTCCTCCAATATTCAGTTGCATCCTCATGTGTCATCTCAGTATCATCTTTAACAGCAGTCTTTCTAGTTTCTGTCTCTGCTAATTTATCCTGGAGTTCAGTGCACTCCACTTTCTTCTTCTCAAGCTCCACAGACAACTCAAAACACTTACTCTTATAATGCTCCAAGCTCTCCAGTTCAACCACAGGTTCCCTAATTCCAGTCAATGATTTTTGTTCTTTAGACGATTCCGTTCTTTCGATTTTTTCCCTCTTCGTCCCGTATTGGCAGAACCACCTTCAACAATTCTATCAGCTGGATAGAAAATTCCCAATTAGTTAGACAATGCAGTACTACTTACTCTTTGGGGTACTCATTCATTAGGGGGACTTAACAAATGAAACTATGAAATTTCTCAATTAGTTATCATTACATGTAAGCAAACGAAATGTACAACGACAGCAAAATCATAAATCACTAAAATGAAGACACATTGAAACATGTAAATGCGCAAGAGTTACTCACAGCTGGTATCATTAGCAGGTGGTTGAATTCCTGTTAGGTCATCTTCCATTTGCCTCGAGCAATTTGAATCCCTAGTTTGTATAGAATCACCTTCGTCATCTCCACTTGTCTTCTTAAGCTGATAATTCTTCCCATACTTTTTAGTCATATTGTAATGTTTTTCACATAAGTAGTATCCCTACCACTAAACCTAAAATTCTTGCATCTCCATTTTACTCCATCAGTTCTACAACAACGCTGTTCATCTGGAGGGATGATTGGACGACGACCAAAGGGAGGAGTCCCTTAGTGATGAAAAAATGGTGAGTTTGTCCATCACAATGTTTGTGCACAGAAACTGAAATTGGCTTTTTGGAAATCACAATTTCATGATATTAAACTCAAATTTGGGATCATCAATCAAACTGATTACAGATTTCACTCAAACACCATTAAACAAACAGATTCACAATTCAAATTTCTTTAAAATAGCCATCAGATCGATTGAAATCGATCAATTTCAGTATCATTTTATTAAAAAGCAGTTCCCTTTCATCGTCGGCCTTCACTGCTGCAGCAGTAATCTAGTAATAGAACAACCCTCATCAGAATTCAATTTCTGCTTCTTCTGCTTCTTCTGCTTCAGAGTTTCAGACTCAAGAGGATTGTGTCTCTTTGAAATCGTTAGAGAAGGATTTTTTGCTATGAAATTTGTATAAAACTTGAAATGTTTTTCACAATATTGTAGATGATTATCACCACTTACATTCTTGCATTTCCATTTCTTTCCCATGGTTTCTTCCGCAGAGCTGTTTATCATCACCGGCCTTTTTCGGGGTCTCCATCGTATCGATATCGATCATGCCCTAAAAAACACTAGAGAGGGTTTTGTGCAGAATATCAATTGGTACTGCTTGTGAATGAGGCTTTTCTTACTTTTTGTATACTCCCTAGTCCCTGCCAAATTTTGCCATTTAAGACGCGATTTCCCATAAAACCTGTAAAAAAGTTTACTGTGATTATGAGGTAAAAAGAAAATTACTCTGTTATAAAGTACAAACATTTTTACTATGATTATGATTGAAGAAAAAAAATTGATCTCACATCGCGGGTTCAAAAATGAATTTGCGGCTTCACGTCCATCGGACATCATCAAATTGGGTACTTAAACACAGTAATCTTCAAAAATTCGTATCTGAATATATTTCATTGTACTATAACAAATTCCCCCCTCATGTATCCACGCAATATTTACTTTTGGTTCCAAGTGTGGATCTTTATCATTTATTCTTTTTGGAAAACCTAGAATTTTACTACATAAATCTGAAATACGCACTCTTGCTTTCAGAAACAAAATCACATAAACAATTCTCAAGAATCTCGTAGACCTAGTAGTACAGGTAATTAATTGATAACAAATATATCTTGATTTAACTACAATCATGTCATGGTAGTGCAATGATCTTCAATCACATTTTCTTTTCTGATAGATTAGTATACCAAGATAATAATAGTGGGTTAATGATTGTATAGTGAAAATGCGGGGATCTAACAACCACACTCCACAGTTCGTTTGGCAATCTGAGAGGACTTACTCCAATACACTTTCTGGAGAGTCAACTAGACAGTCAGACTCAATCTAGAGTAAAGTATATCAAAGAGCTTAATATCTCTAATTCTTAATTCAATCCGCAATCAACAAATAAAAATTTACGAGCACAATTGAATATAAGAGGAGTTACTTGAACGGTACCAAAGACCAATGTTCAAGTGTCAATCAATGTAAATCCACAACCCAAGGTTGGATATTCTAATTGATTGATCTTAACGCACAACCTGTGATATTTCAATTATATAACAAAATATAATGTGGAAAAGAAATAACATAGACACCAAAAGTTTTGTTAACGAGGAAAATGCAGAATAATCCCGGGACCTAGTCCAGATTGAACACCACATTGTATTAAACCACTACAGACTCTAGCATACTACCAATTAACTTCAGACTGGACTGTAGTTGAACCCTAATAAATCTCACACTGATTCAAGGTACAGTTGCGTTCCTTACGTCTATGATCCCAGCAGGATACCACGCACTTGATTCCCTTAGTTGATCTCACCCACAACCAAGAGTTTCTATGACCCAAAGTCGAAGACTTGATAAACAAATCTGTCTCACAGAAAATTCTATAGATTGAATAAATATGTCTCCCACAGAAATACCCAAGAGTTTTTGTTCTGTCTTTTGATAAATCAAGGTGAACAGGAACCAATTGATAAACCAGACTTATATTCCGGAAGAACGGCCTAGTATTATCAATCATCTCACAATAGTCTTAGGCTGTGTTTGATAACAGAGAAAGGAAACAATTCCATGGAAAGTGTTTCTATGGAATCAGTTTCCTTGGGGAGGCAAGGAAAAACTTTCCATGGAATTCCACGGAATTGAGTTTAAAACATATTTTAGGCTACGCTTTTATTGCAATTTCATGAAAACAGATATTTTACCAAACGATGAAAAACACACTATTTCAATGGAAAGATGGTTAATTCCATGGAATTAACTCCTATCAAACACAGCCTTAATCGACTGGCGAAACAAGATATTGTGGAATCACGAACGATGAGACGAAGATGTTTGTGATTACTTTTATCTTGCCCATCGGAGAAATTAATCTCGAGTCAATTATTTCAATTGAACTCAATACGATAGAATCGGGCAAGACCAGAACACGCAACTACAGAGAAAATAGTTGAGTCTGGCTTTATAATCCCAATGAAACCTTTGAAGTCGTTAACCTACAGGGTCTCGATAGAAACCTAAGGTTAAAGGAGAATCGACTCTAGTTATGCAACTAGTAACACACAGGAGGTGTGGGGATTAGATTTCCCAGTTGCTAGAGTTCTCCTTTATATAGTTTTCAAATCAGAGTTTGCGATCCAAGTTACTATGGTAACAAAGCATTCAATATTCACCGTTATATGAAAAACCTGATTCAACCAAGCTAATATCTTTCAACTGTTAGGTCAAACTTAGCTTGTTACACACATATGAAATGTACCCTCATTTAGGTTTATGTAACTGTACCCAAACGTGTACACCATGTTGGTTCGCAAATAGTTAACCGAGGTTAGCCATATGATTTCTCTCATATCAACCTTATTCATCCTAACCATAACTAATTCAAATAACTCAAATGAAACTAGTTAAATAGTTGTTCAATTGCCATATTCTCAGAGAATTATACAAGAACACAATTGAAGCAAAATCAGTTTGATTCATTCGAATCAATCATGAACATTATAGTCACTGTTTGCAAAAATTGCATTCCTTACTATATAAATGTTTATGTTCATGTTTAAAACTGATTTTAGAACTTTAACCTTCAAGTATGCAAACGGGTACGCATACTTGAAATACCCAGACTAAGATTGAGTTACGCCAGTATGCAAACGGGTACGCGAACTTCAAATCCCAGCAGAAATTCTCGTACATGAACCTGTACGCCAGTACGCAAACAGGAGCGCATACTTAGGTTCCCGGATTTCTCAAACCAACAGGTAAGCAAACAGGTGTGCATACTATGGTTCCCGGACATGGATTACATATGTGCAAGAGTGCACAACATGACATATCCAATAATGGTTAAGTGTTCTAAACTCTCATTTCAATCATTGAAACTTTCTTAGAGGATGACAATAGTTCCACACACTATTAGCATCAAAGCAATTTTCAAGTTATTGAAATAATCATTACGAAACATTCCAAGACAACACCAAATGATTGTACCATACAAACCATGTAAGATGTTACTCGGCAATTTTCACATGATATAAGATGAACTCGGTCGAAGCGAAAGCCTGACAACACATATTTCAAGAAATATTTAAGTGAGTTAAACTCAACTCCAAATCTCAAATGTGTATATAGAAAACTATATCGTAATACAACTAATGTCTCAATATAGGAGATAGAGTAGAAATAGACTTTCCAGGTGATAGATGAGATTAAATCTCCACATACCTTTTGTCGATGAATTTCCACAAGCTCCCCTTATCAATATTTATGTGGACACTTAAACTCATCTATCACTTGGAAAGTCTATTTCTACTTTATCTCCTATAGACATAAGTCGTATTACGATATAGTTTTCTATATACACATTTGAGATTTCGAGCTGATTTTATCTCGCTTACATATTTCTCGAAATATGTGTTGGAAAGCTTTCGCTTCGACCAAGTTCATCTTATATCATGTGAAAATTTCCGAGTAACATCTTACATGGTTCGTGTGATACAATCATTTGGTGTAGTCTTGGGATGTTTCGTTATGATTATTTCAATAACTTGAAAATTGCTTTGATGCTAATAGTATGTGAAAACGGCTATTGTCATCCTCTAAGAAAGTTTCATTGATTGAAATAAGAGTTTATAACACTTAACCATTATTGGATATGTCATGTTGTGCACTCTGGCACATATGTAATCCATGTCTGGGAACTATATTATGCGCACCCGTTTGCGTACCTGTTGGTTTGAGAAATCCGGGAACCTAAATATGCATACCCGTTTGTGTATTGGCGTACAGGTTCATGTCCGAGAATTTCTGCTGGGATTGAAAGTTCGCGTCCGGGTATTTCAAGTATGCGTACCCGTTTGCATACTTGAAGGTTAAAGTTCGAAAATCGGTTATGAACATGAACATAAACATTTATATAATAAGGAATCCAATCTTTGCAAACCGTGGATATAATTTTCATGATTGATTCGAGTGAATCAAACCGATTTTGCTTCAATTGTGTTCTTGTATAATTCTATGAGAATATAGCAATTGAACAACTCTTTAATTAGTTTCATTTGAGTCATTTGAACTAGTTATGATTAAGATGAATAAGGTTGATATGAGAGTAATCATATGGCTAACCTCGGTTAACTATTTGTGAACCAACATGGTGTACACGTTTGGGTACGGTTACATAAACCTAAATGAGGGTACATTTCATTTGTGTGTAACAAGCTAAGTTCGATCTAACGGTTGAAAGATATTAGCTTGGTTGAATCAGGTTTTTCATCTAACGGTGAATATTGAATGCTTTGTTACCAAGGTAACTTGAATTGCAAACCCTGATTTGAAAACTATATAAAGGAGAACTCTAGCAACTGGGAAAACTAATCCCCACACCTCCTGTGTGTTACTAGTTGCATAAACTAGAGTCGATTATCATTTAACCTTAGGTTTCTATCGACACCCTGTATGTTAACGACTTCAAAGGTTTCATTGGGATTATAAAGCCAGACCCAACCATTTTCTCTGTAGTTGCGTGTTCTGATCTTGCCCGATTCTATCGTATTGAGTTCAATTGAAATAATTGACTCGAGATTAATTTCTCTGATAGGCAAGATAAAAGTAATCACAAACATCTTTGTCTCATCGTTCGTGATTCCACAATCTCTTGTTTCGCTAGTCGATTAAGACTATTGTGAGCTGATTGATAATACTAGGACGTTCTTCCGGAATATAAGTCTGGTTTATCAATTGGTTCCTGTTCACCTTGATTTATCAAAAGACGGAACAAAGACTCTTGGGTATTTCTGTGGGAGACAGATTTATTCAATCTATAGAATTTTCTGTGTGAGACAGATTTGTTTATCAAGTCTTCGACTTTGGGTCATAGAAACTCTTGGTTGTGGGTGAGATCAACTAAGGGAATCAAGTGTGTGGTATCCTGATGGGATCAGAGACGTAAGGAACGCAACTGTACCTTGAATCAGTGTGAGATTTATTAGGGTTCAACTACAGTCGAGTCTGAAGTTAATTGGTAGTAGGCTAGAGTCTGTGGCGGCTTAATACAGTGTGGTGTTCAATCTGGTCTAGGTCCCGGGGTTATTCTGCATTTTCCTCGTTAACAAAACTTCTGGTATCTGTGTTATTTCCTTTCCGCATTATATTTTGTTATATAATTAAAATATCATAGGTTGTGCGTTAAGTTCAATCAATTAGAATAGCCGACCTTGGGTTGTTGATTTAAATTGATTGACACTTGAACATTGGTCTTTGGTACCGTTCAAGTAACTCCTCTTATATTCAATCGGGCTCACAGATTTCTATTTGCTGATTGCGGATTGAATTAAGAGTTAGAGATATTAACATCTTTGATATATTTTTCTCTAGATTGAGTCTGATTGTTTAGTTGATTCTCTAGAAAGTATATTGGAGTAAGTCCTCTCAGATTTCCAAACGAATTGTTGGGTGTGGTTGTTACACCCCCATATTTTCACAAACTTTCTTAAGGCAGATAAAAATACTTCTTATTTTCACTCGATGGCCAATTTTAACAAGAGAAGATCTAATATTTGTGCTATCCAATGACCACTGGATATATGGTATGAATCAATAAATGAAATTGAAGATATTTTTCTTTCTCATTTTCGATCTATTACTGCCACTTCAAAACCACCTGAGGATTCAGATATTCTCAATTTGTTTCAGCCATGTATTTCAGATACAGAGAACTACAATCTTATTCAAGTGTCGGATGCTCAAGAAATTAAAGAAGTAGTATTTAGTATTCGACCTTGGGCTTCTCCAGGAAATGATGGATTTCAGGTTGCATTTTATCAACAATGCTGGGATACTATTATCTCTGAGGTTATCTCTATGGTTCAACATTTCTTTGAACATAACACATGCTTAAAGCTATCAATCACACTTACGAAGTTTTAATTCCTAAGATATCTCATCCTCAAAAACCCTGCAAACTACAGACCCGTTAGTCTTTGCAATGTTAGCTACAAAATTATTTCGAATATTTTGGCTAACCGGTTGAAACCTTTTTTACCTAGAATCGTTTCTCCAACTCAGACAACTTTTGTTTCAGGAAGGCATATTCATGATAATGTAGTAATTACTCATGAGATTTTACATATCCCATCAAGACTAAAAAGATAAATCAAACTCTTATTGGAGTTGGATATGTCGAAAGTTTTTGACAGGGTAGAATGGTCTTTTTTACTTTTGATTCTTAGACAGTTGGGTTTTCATGCTGATTGGGTTGCTTTAGTTGAACAATGTGTTTCTACTGCTAATGTTTCTTTGCTTATAAATGGTATCCCAAGTGCTTCTTTTGCTCCAACTCGAGGTATTCAACAAGGGGACCCCCTGTCCCCTTACTTATTCTTGTTTGTAATGGAAGCTTCAAGATTGCTACAACAAAATGTGAATTAAGGTTCTCTTAAATGCATTAAAATTAATAGACATTTCCCATAAATCAATCATCTGTTCTTTGCAGATGATTGTTTATTGTTCTTTCAGGCTTACAATACCTAGATGATTCATTTACAACAGATTCTTCATAAATTTGGTCAAGCTTCAGGTCAAGTCATATGCGGAGATCAACAATCTTCTTCGGCAAACATACTTCTCTGCATCAGAAAAACAACATTGGTGGTATTCTCAACATGAAGCTTATGGGTCTCGGAGAAAAATATTTGGGGATTCCTTTGTTGATGCACATATCTAGACAAAAAAACTGTAAGGGTATTCATGATAATATGGGTAACAAATTACAAGGATGGAGTAGCAAACTTATCAACCAAGCAGGGAAAACTACTCAGGTCAATGATGTTCTGAGCTCCACGGGTATGTATCAAATGCAATTTTTTCGTCTGCCAAACTCAACTATCCATCAGATGGATAAGCTTCAGAGACAATACTTGGGGAATAATTTTAAAAAGCACAGAACTACTCTGCTTATTTCTTGGGATACAATGAGGTTGCCTAAAAGACTTGGTGGCTTATGTCTTAAAAATTTAAGTACTTATAATTTGGCATTTCTAGCTAAATTAGCTTGGAAGTTTCTATACAATCAAGATGTTGTTTGGGCAAAAAATTTTAAAGGTAAATATTTTCCTCACAGTGATCTTCAATTTCATCCTCTACCAGAGTACCAGACACAAAAAATACAAGTTGGATTTGGCGGAGTGTTTGTATTGATCTTCAAATAGTGCTGAAATATGCTAAGTGGCAAGTGGGTAATGGTAACTCTATAAATATTTGGACCTCAATTTGGATTCTTTCTTTATCAACAGCTTTACAAGATTGGGATAAACTGCATCTAAGTGATTATCAACTAGTATCTCAATTGATTGATTCTCATACAGGTGAATGGAAGGTCTCAGTTCTGCGACAACTTTTTAACAATGATCAGGTGAACTCAATTCTTACTATTCCAATTCAGCTAGATCAACCTGACACCTTGATTTGGCCTTTTACTTCCTATGGTATGTTTACAACCTCTTATACTTATAAAATGCCTTGTGAACAAGATCTCAACAACCATGCTTCTTTTAACCTTTCACCCCAATTTTGGCTTAAGTTTTAGAAGTTGAGAATTGCATATAACATTCAACTTTTTGTATGGAAATGTCTTCATAATGCAATTCATGTGAGATCTAGGTTGTCTCAACATCAAGATGCTTCTCATCAGAACTGTGTCATGTGTAATACTTCTACCAGTGAAGACTTGCATCATTTACTTCTTCATTGCTCTTTTGCTCAGGCTATTTGGAGATACTTTCTTCCCCACTGTTATTTTACTATGATGCAACATTGAACTTTTTTGGCTTGGGTTCAGTCTTCGCAAGATAACAACAGTAGTATCAACATCTACAATACTCCTATCTTTATATATATTGTAGGTTGCATCATGCATTTCCTGTGGAAACATAGATGTAAAGTTATATTTAGTAATCTCGCACTTATTCCAAACACAGTCATACATCAAATTAGTCATTACATAACTCAACATCATTTAGATATTGTCATTGATTATCAGTCTCAGTCACTTACTGTCAGATTTAATATGCACAACACTTGGAGATCTCCTCGTATGAATATGATAAAGGTTAATATTGATGCCTCTTTTAGTCCTCATTCTCTGTTAGCTGGAATTGGAATTATAACTCGAGATTATGCAATAAGATATGTGGTTGTAAAAGCAACAGTAAAAAGAGCTATTAGTGTTCATCAGGCGGAGGCTTGGGCTTTGACAGAAGCAATGAAAATGGCTAGTAACTATGGACGGAACCAGGTAATCTTTGAAAGCGACATACTACTTTATATCCTTGGAAGAGTACTCCTCTTCTTAGGAAGTGTGTAAAATTATGTAATATTAACTTTATTTGGTCATGTGATTTTGAATATAGAGATTGTAATAAGGTAGTTGATGCTTTGGCAAAAGGTGCTCGTAAACATAATTTATGTGGAGGATGGTGGTTTAATCCACCTGACTTCATATAAATCATGATGTAACAAATCTTTCTATGTAATATAATTGTCCTTTGTACAACAAAAAAAAGCGACTTTCAAATCTTCCCCGCCAGTAGGTTATGAAATCCTATCCTCATTTACACCTATGGATCCAAAATCCCAAGCATGGCATCGGTAAAGCTCCAATTACCATCAACAATCACATAACTAAGCTTAGAAGTCAGCCTAGCCTTCTTGGAACACGTGAACCCAAGTTCATTAGCAATGCTTCCAATTACCAAACCACAGTAACGTCATCTCCCCATTCCCCATAATGGAACCAGTATTTAAATCCACCAAGTTTTTATCGACAATAGGTGCTTGATGGAAGGTTTGTGCGTGTATTAAAGGATATTCTGTTTGAACCCAAATTTATCCCGACTCAATCACATTTGACCAAAAGTCAGCTTTCCCCAATTTATATTGGCTTTCCCTATAACAAAAATATTATTTATTAAGTTATATTTTTTTTGTTGAAAGCTTAACAAGATAAGCTCCAAAAACGTACTACTACATCAGCTGAACAGGTTGCCGTGCTATCCTACTAGCGTGCCTCATGATGAACCATCCAAGGAAGCCGAAGCGGACAGGGGGCGTATTATGTCGCAAGGGGGCAAGCTAACTCTACCTTCCATGTCATATTCTGCAATAATGTGCCATCAGGGGCTCAGAATAATTCCAATTATTTATTTATTTTTTTCCAACCTGAAATGAAGTTCTATTATTCGGAAGAGGTAGAATTACAAGAATTAGATGGAAGCATGGAAACAAGCTGGGCTCCAATCCCTTTTTGAATGACAACACTAATCCTATGAAAGAGAAAATCCCCCAATATAGCATTCTAATCATGACTAACCATATAATTGCGCAATCTTTTTCAGAAACTCCACTGTATCGCTCCCAAACTCCTCTAAGGTGGTAAATGCCAGCACGCCAAAACCAAAACCCTGAGATGTACACTTCTCTAAATATTTGGTTTTTTTCCGACCAACAATACTATCAATTACTTGACTAGGGACAAAAGTGTGCACCCCATCGCCTGCGAAAGGAGAAACACCTGTGATATCCATACACACATCGTGTCCATTATCCCAGTTGTACACTAAAATATTAACAGGTCTCAAATCCAAGCCGGTGTTTGAGAGGAAACCCAGATCCACCTCTTTCCTAGATGGTACACCACACGATAACAAATATTGGCAAAGGTATCACAAACCAGGTTGTGTCTATACTTGAGACCAATCCCGTGAAAGCAATCCAGAGCATAGTCACAAAAATATCCATCTCCCTTTATCTACCTCACCAGGGTGGCTGTATCCAGTTCACTTACTACACAACCCTAAAATTCAGAGATTAATCATTCTCTCTTATCATTAGCTTTTATTCCTCTCTACCTGAAACCAATGGCGACATTTAAAACTCAGAGAAATCGAGAAATTTTGAGATGAAATAGAGGAATTCATAAGAACATGGAGCTTGTAAGAAGATTGATGGGGGTTTGCTGACTCCTGAATCTGAGAAGGACAGGGAAGAACGAGAAGACGATGTTGTCTAAAGATCAAGAAACTATTGTTCATGTTAGACTCAGTGAAGATAGTCTTCACGGAACTTTACTCTTCAGTGAAGATAATCTTCACATGACTATTTTCTAATAGTCTATTGTATGGACTACTTTCTTGTATTATAGTTGTTATCACAGTATGTCGGTCACTTCTTGTATCCTTTTCTTTCTTGAGTCTGAGAGTCTATAAAGGACTTGTCATATATGTTTGTTTCTAACAATTCATTAAATAAAATAGTTCACAGTTCTTACATGGTATCAGATACCAAAGGGGAACTTCAACTTCCTCTCGATCCAAAACCCTAACTACAACAATTTCACCATTAAACCTGCAACTCTCATCACAACAATGGTGAGAACTACTCAAACAAATATCTCGTATTCCGCTGTTAACAACAACAATACCAATCTTTTTCCACCATTGTTTTCACAATACCGTCCACAAACACAATCTTTAACTTCTTCTTCTCAATAACCACCGCTTTCATCTCCAACTCACTTATCTCCACCACTGTCTTCATCTCAACCACCACCACCATCATCGTCAACACAACAATCTTCTCCTGTACAATCTTTACAACACACTCCTATACAGATTCCACATCGTATTTCACCACAACAATCACAACATCAACAACAACACCAACAACAATCACAACATCAACAAAAACATCAACAATTCTCTACTTTTTACATTCCACAATCACAACAATCTTAATTTCAATCTTCTTTTTACAATCCGTTTCAATTTCATAGTAGATTTACAATTCCTTTTCAGAATATCTCTAATTTTATTTTTGGTAAACTTGATGGATCAAATTATCTTGTTTGGAAAGATCATATCTTCTCTATTTTTATCTGTACCAATCTTTATGGTTTTGTTGATGGATCTGTTCCTCCTGAGACTCCTATGGTGCTGATTAACAATATTCAGATTCCAAATCCTCGGTATCTTGAATGGTTGTAGATTGACAAGTTTGTTGGATCTTGTATCAACGCTACTGTTGATAGATCATTCTCAACAAAACTTCTTGGTAAACAAACGACGAGACATAAATGGCTACATCTGGCAAAGTTATTCAGTGATCAATTTCTTGCTAGGAAGTCTTTGTTAAGATCTCAATTGCACTCGATTAAGAAAGGTTCGTCAACAATTTATGAATTTCTTCATCAAATCAAGACGATTTGAGTCTCTCTTGCATAAATTGGTGAACCAGTTCAAGATTCAGATCTTGTTATGTACACTCTCAATGGTCTAGGCAGAAAATTTATTCACTTTGTTGTTAGTGTTCAAAATAGAGAACCGCCATTATCATTTTATGAACTTCGCTCTCGCCTTATTAGTCATGAACAGTTTCTAAAGGAGCAAGATTCGGATGCTTTCTCTCCTCTAGTTTCCGATCCAACCAACTCATCATTCTTTGTAAAGAAACAACATTCTTCTTCACAAGACAACTTTCGAAAACCTCCTTCATTTTCTTCATCATCATCATCTTTTTCTCAGATCAGACCATCTCCACCAAATACATCTTATCCTCCTCCTGGTTTTCGAAAAACTGAGTTTAATCCTTCTCAAAAGCAGGTCATCGACTTTGGGGAAGTTCCTTGCCAGATATGTCACAAAGATGGTCATCAAGCGAATCAATGCAGGTTTGAATATTCACCTTCAAGGAATAATTTTGCTCCTCCACAGAAGTCATTTCTTGGTCTTGATATGAATGCTGGCAGTACCTCTACTTCTCCTTGCTCTACTAAGGAATTTGATTACAATGTTCAATTTCCATCTGAAACTGCTTAAGAATGTGGAGGATACTGGAGTAATACCAACTCAGGCCCTATTTGGATACCAGATTCAGAAGCTTCTAGTCACATGACTAATGATCCATCTATTTTACAAAATCCTTCTACAAATTCTGGTACATAACAAGTCATGGTTGGTGATGGTAAGTTACTTCCTATTTCACTAGTAGGTTCTTCTAAATTATCTACATCTTCTAAGCAGTTTGACCTACAAAACGTTCTTTATGTGCCTCATTTGCAACACAACTTAATGTTTGTGGCTCAGTTTACTAAAGACAATAATTGTGTTTTTCTGTTCTACCCTTGGGGTTATGAAATCAAGTCTTTGAAGAGCAATCTTATTCTTGTTAAAGGGAAGATGTAGAATGGACTCTATCCCACAATTTCTGGTCAATCTAATTGAAAAAGCGGGGGTCTAACAAGACCACCCAATATTTCGCTTAGCAATCTGTATGGACTAATTACGAAATACTTTGCTAGAGAATCAACTAGACAGTCAGACTCAATCTAGATAAAAGTATCTCAAGGAGTTAATATCTCTCTCTTGATTTTATTTTTACTCAAGCTAAAAACAATAGCGAGTCTTTATCAAATACAAGGAATAACTTGGACGGTACCAAAGACCAATGTCCAAGTGTTAATCAATGAAATCAACAACCACAAGGTCGGATCTCTAATCGGTTAAACTTTAACGCACAACCTGTATTATTTCAATTATAAAGATAAACTATATAATGTGGAAAATGAAATAACACAGACACCATAAATTTTGTTAACGAGGAAACCTCAAATGCAGAAAAACCCCGAGACCTAGTCCAGATTGAATACACACTGTATTAAGCCGCTACAGACACTAGCCTACTCCAAGATAACTTCGGACTGGACTATAGTTGAACCCCAATTAGTATCCCACTAATTCAAGGTACAGTTGTCCTCCTACGCTTCTGATCCCATCAGGATACTGCGCACTTGATTCCCTTAGCTGATCTCACCCACAACCAAGAGTTGCTGCAACCCAAAATCGCAGACTTGATAATAAACAAATCTGTCTCACACAAAAATTTCTATCAAAGGATAAATCTGTCTCCCACAGAAAAACCCTAGGTTTTTTTCCGTCTTAAGATATAAAATCAAGGTGAACAGGAACCAATTGATAATCCGGTCTTATATTCCCGAAGAACAGCCTAGATTAATCAATCCCCTCTCAACAATCCTTCCTGACTACACAGGCGGTTTGTCGAGGAATCACAAACAGTGAGACAAAGATGTTTGTGACTTCTTTATCTTTCCTATCGGAGAACTCTCACGATCTCAAGCCAATCAATAGATTGTACTCGTATGATAGAAGGTAAAAGATCAGATCACACAACTATGATAAAAGTAGTATCGGTCTGGCTTCACAATCCCAATGAAGTCTTTAAGTCGTTAACCTGGTTTTAGAGAAGAAAACCAAAGGTTAGAGGAGAATCGACTCTAGCGAGCGCACTAGTATCACACAGACGTGTGGGGATTAGTTCTTCCCAATTCTAGATGTCTCCTATATATAGTATTCAAATCAGGGTTTTGTCTTAGTTACAAAGCAATCCATATTCACTGTTAGATGAAAACCTGATTTAGATTCAAGGTAATATTTCTCAACCGTTAGATCGAAAACTTAGCTTGTCACACACACTTGAGATATACGTTTACTGGGTTTGTGAAAACCATGCCCAAACGTGTACATGTATGTTGGTTCAACATAATAACCCAAAAGGTTAACCATATGAGCATTTCATATTAACCTTGTTCTTCTTCACCATAACTAGTTCAATTGACTCAAATGAACTAGTTAGAGAGTCGTTCAATTGCTATGAGATCTTATGTAACTACACAGGACACAATTGAAACAAAGATGATTCGATTCGATTGAATCAGCTCATGAACTTTATAGCCACGGTTTGCATAAAGCATTCCTTAGTAATTTAAGTTTCATGTTCAGAGCTCATCTTTAGATCATAACACACTCAAGTACGCAAGCAAGTTCGCGGACTTAAGGCAACCGACATAATTTTCCAAACTCAGCAGAAAATCTCGGCAAGGAGACTTTCGCCAGTTCACGGACTAGGTTCGCGGACTGAGTTCGCGGACTAAACACGCAAACGAGTTTTTGGAAATCCCAGCAGAAATTATCGTCAAGAGAACTTCCGTCAGTTTGCGGACTGAGTTCGCAAACTGAGTTCGCGGACTTGGCAAAGCCAATTCCTACGGTTTCTCTCAATAAACAAAGTTCGTAAACTTCGGATTAAGGAATAGGACTTATGCACATATGTGTTACCACACAGTGCTTATATCCATCATTGGTTATATTGACCTAAACTCTCATTCCAACCATTGAAACATTCTTAGAGGACGTTATGTAGTTGTTACACTATTTCTCGTCAAAGCGGTTTTCAAAGTGATTGAAACAATATGACTTTCGTCATTAGGTGAAGATAAACCAACACATGATTTCGAGATATAGATAGGAGAGATATACTCGGCTCGAAATATCAAATGTGTATGATCCAGTCTATATAGAATACGACTTTTATCTCATAAGATGTAGGAGATATAAGAGATAGACTTTTGAGTGATAGATAAGTTCAAGTCTCAACATACCTTTTTGTTGATGAAGTTTAACGGTTCCTTGTGTAGATCTTCATCGTTGTATGATGAATCGCCATGAAGTCCTTGATCTCAACTACACTTTTCTATCCTAGTCCGAGACTTAGCTATGTAGACTAGAAATCAAGACTCACAGTTTTGATCACTAACATTGACAAACATGCTTGAGATAGCAACGCATGCGAGGTCGGCCGAGATATGCTCTAACACTAATGGACTTGTTGCTACTCAACAAACTTATTTCTCTGCATCTCAACATAAAGCTTTCTCTACATTGGTTGTTTCATCATCTCTATGGCATTCAAGACTAGGTCATCCAGCTATGAAGATTATGAGTAAACTTACTACAACTACTGCAATCAAGTTATCTACAAATCCTACTTCATCTGTTTGTGACTCTTGTCAGCTAGCTAAAAATAAATGTTTACCATTTCATGTTACTGGTAATCTTTCTAGTACTCCTTTTATGTTAGTGCACTGTGATGTTTGGGGACCTTCCCCTGTGCAATCTCATCTGGGATATATGTATTATATTCTTTTTGTTGATGACTGTATTAAATTTTCATGGATTTATCCAATGAAACATAAATCAGATAGTATGCATTGCTTCAAGTTGTTTTAATCTCTTGTGGAAAATCTTTTTGATGTAAATATTAAATATTTTCAATGTGATGGTGCACTTGAACTTATCAAAGGACAGTTTAAAGAGTTACTTGATATCAGTGGTATTGCCTTAAGGATATCATGTCCACATCTTCACCAACAAAATGGCTCTGCAGATAGGAAACACAGACATGTCACAGAAATGGGGAATATTTTATCATTTCATGCTTCTCTTCCTAAGAAATTTTGGTTTGATTCATTCTTAGCAGTTGTCTTTATTATTAATAGTCTTCCAAGTAAACTTCTGCAATACAAGTCTCCTTTTGAAGTTTATATAAGATCAAACCAGATTACTCTCTTTTCAAGGTTTATGGTTGCTTGTGTTACCAAAATTTAGTGGCTTATAGAAAAGACAAACTAAGTCCTAAGTCAGTTGCTTGTGTCTTTCTAGGCTATAGCATCCATCATAAAGGATACAAATGTATGGATTTAAAGTCTCACAGGATTTATGTCACTACTCATGTAGTTGCTTCTTCAGTACCTGCTGATACTTCTGCTATATTATCTACTTCTACTTCTACTTCTTCTCAAGAACAAGATTTGAATGGTGATACTTCAGCAGTTACTTCAACAACTACATCTGGTGATCCTCTTGCTTCATCTTCAGAGACTACTGCTACTCCTTCTGGTATGCATACTAGATCTAAATCAGGTATCCATGTTCCTAAATACTTGTCTAAATATTTTGTAGCAGATAGTTCACTCAAACATCATGTACCTGTTGCTTTAGATACTTTGCTTAAACCTCATTCTGAACCAAATATATTTAAAGAAGCTAGTAAACTACCAATGTGGGTTAATGCAATGAAGAGGGAGTACACAACTCCGCATGAAAACAATACCTTTGTTCATGTTCCTTATCATCCATCTATGAATGTTCTAGGCTGTAAATGGGTCTATAAGAGTAAGCTAAATGCAGATGGGACTATAGAGAGACATAAAACAAGATTAGTTGCTAAGGGTTATCATCAAGTAGATGGGATTGATTTTGAGGAGACATTTAGCCCTGTTGTTAAAGCTACTACTATTAGATGTGTTCTTAGTTTAGCTTTATCTCAAAATTGGAGTATGAGGCAGCTTGATGTGAGCAATGCATTCTTACATGGAAATCTGTCAAAAAATGTATACATGGAGCAACCACCAGGCTTTGTTGACCCTGCTCATCCTACACATGTTTGTCATCTTCAAAAATACTTATATGGACTTAAACAGGCGCCTAGAGCCTGGTATGAGAAATTCAGTGGCTATCTTCTTAAGTTTGGTTTTACTAATTCAGTCTGTGATGCCTCTATGTTTATCTACCACAAGAACTCTGAAAGGATGATTTTATTAGTTTATGTGGATGATATCATTCTTTTTGGTACTTCAGATACATTACTTACTTCCTTTATTTCATCTCTCAAGACTGAGTTTTCTATGAAAGATCTAGGATCCTTACACTACTTTCTAGGCATTGAAGATACTTTTGATACTTCAGCAAATAAATTACTTCTCACTCAGAACAAGTACTCTCTTGATCTGCTTAGAAAGCATGACTTACTAGGTTGTAAACCATGCAAAACTCCAGTGGCCTCTGGTCCAAGAGTTTCAGCATATGATGGAGTTTTGTTGAAGGATGCAGCAGCCTATAGAAGTTTAGTAGGAGGTCTTCAATACTTAACACTTACCAGACCTGACATTAGTTTTGAAGTAAACTATGTCAGTCAGTTTATGCATTGTCCTACTGATACTCATTTATAGCTTGCCAAAGGGATTCTTATATATGTTAAATGCTCTCTTGGTCAAGGCATTACTCTCAGTGGTACTGACAATTGCTCTGAACTTGTTTCTTATTGTGATAGTGATTGGGCTGGATGTCCTGACACACGCAAGTCTACTTCAGGCTACTGTGTTTTTATTGGAGGCAATCTAGTTTCTTGGTCTTCCAAAAAGCAGCATACTATATCTCGTTCTTCTACAGAGGATGAATATAGGGGTTTAGCTAATGCAGCAGCTGAAATACTATGGATATCCTATTTGTTTGAAGAACTGTCTGTTACATTGTCCATGCCTTGCAAGATATACTATGACAATCTTGGTGCTGGTAGCTTAACTGAAAATCCAATATTTCATGCTCGCACTAAGCATATTGAGGTGGATTACCATATGATTCGAGATTTAGTTAAATATGGTTTTCTGAAAGTTTCATATATTCACACACTCAGTCAGGTTGCTGATTTGTTTACCAAAGGCTTGTCCAAGTCTCAATTTAGTATACTGAAGCACAAACTGATGCCTGTTGTACATGCATCTGTTTGAGGGGGGATGTTAGGCTCAGTGCTTCACAGAACTTTACTCTTCAGTGAAGATAATCTTCACAAGACTATTTTCTAATAATCTATCCGTACATTGTACGAACTAATTTCTTGTATTACAACTGTTATCACAGTATGTCGGTCACTTCTTGTATCCTTTTCTTTCTTGAGTCTGAGAGTCTATAAAAGACTAGTCATGTATGCTTGTTTCTAACTATTCATTGAATACAATAGTTCACAGTTCTTACAGTTCATTGTTGAAGATGGAAGCTAAATCTGTAGCTTGAGTTAAATGAAGAACAAGAAAAATTAGGGTTTGAAGAGATGTGGGTTTGTACTCAAGATTGAAGTTCCGAGAAGATTTGATGAGTTCTGAAACCAGGGAAGTTAAAAATGGAGATCAGGGTTTGTAATCAAGTAAATGAATCTGCTGCTTCTATTACTATGAATCGAAGATTGACTGAAATGATTTTGCTAGAGGTCAGGCGAGTGGAATTGAAAGGATGAGTGGTTGTGAAAAAGTGGGGGTCTAACAACACCACCCAATATTTCGCTTAGCAATCTGTATGGACTAACTCCGAAATACTTTGCTAGAAAATCAACTAGACAGTCAGACTCAATCTAGATAAAAGTATGTCAAGGAGTTAATATCTCTCTCTTGATTTCATTTTTACTCAAGCTAAAAACAATAGGGAGTCTTTATCAAATACAAGGAATAACTTGAACGGTACCAAAGACCAATGTCCAAGTGTTAATCAATGAAATCAACAACCACGGGGTTGGATCTCTAATCGATTAAACTTTAACCAACAACCTGTATTATTTCAATTATAAAAATAAATAATATAATGTGGAAAATGAAATAACACAGACACCAGAAATTTTGTTAATGAGGAAACCGCAAATGCAGAAAAACCCCGGGACGTAGTCCAGATTGAATCCACACCTTATTAAGCCGCTACAGACATTAGACTACTCCAAGATAACTTCGGACTGGACTATAGTTGAACCCCAATCAGTCTCCCACTAATTCAAGGTACAGTTGTACTCCTACGCCTCTGATCCCAGCAGGACACTGCGCACTTGATTCCCTTAACTGATCTCTCCCATAACTAAGAGTTGTTGCAACCCAAAATCACAGACTTGATAATAAACAAATTTGTCTCACACAGAAAAGTCTATCAAAGGATAAATCAGTCTCACACAGAAGAACCCTAGGTTTTTTTTTCCGTCTTATGATATGAAATCAAGGTGAACAGGAACCAATTGATAATCCGGTCTTATATTCCCGAAGAACAGCCTAGATTAATCAATCACCTCTCAACAGTCTTACTTGAATACACAAGAGGACATCAAGGAATCATAAACAGTGAGACGAAAATGTTTGTGACTTCTTTATCTTGCCTATCGGAGAACTCTCACGATCTCAAGCCAATCAATAGATTGTACTCGTATGATAGAAGGTAAAAGATCAGATCACACAACTATGATAAAAGTAGTATCGGTCTGGCTTCACAATCCCAATGAAGTCTTTAAGTCGTTAACCTGGTTTTAGAGAATAAAACCAAAGGTTAGAGGAGAATCGACTCTAGCGAGCGCACTAGTATCACATAGACGTGTGGGGATTAGTTTTGCCTAATGCTAGATGTCTCCTATACATAGTCTTCAAATCAGGGTTTTGCCTTAGTTACAAAGCAATCAATATTCACCGTTAGATGAAAACCTGATTTATATTCAAGCTAATACTTCTCAACCGTTAGATCGAAAACTTATCTTGTCACACACACTTGAGATATACGTCTACTGGGTTTAGGAAAACCGTGCCCAAACGTGTGCGTGTATGTTGGTTCAACATAGTAACCCAAAAGGTTAACCATATGAGCATTTCATATTAACCTTGTTCTTCTTCACCATAACTAGTTCAATTGACTCAAATGAACTAGTTAGATAGTTGTTCAATTGCTATGAGATCTTATGTAACTACGCAAGACACAATTGAAATAAAGATGATTCGATTCGATTGAACCGGCTCATGAACTTTATAGCCACAGTCTGCATACTGCATTCCTTAGTAATTTAAGTTTCATGTTCAGAGCACATCTTTAGATCATAACCCACTCAAGTACTCAAGCAAGTTCGCGGACTTAAGGCAACGACAGAGTTTTCCAAACTCAGCAGAAAATCTCGGCAAGGAGACTTCCGCCAGTTCGCGGACTAGGTTCGCTGACTGAGCTCGCGGACTAAACACGCAAACGAGTTTTTTGAAAAATCCTAGCAAAAATTCTCGGCAAGAGAACTTCCGTTAGTTTGCGGACTTGGCAAAGCCAATTCCTCCGGTTTCTCTCAATCAACAAAGTTCGCAAACTTCGGATTAAGGAATAGGACTTATGCACATATGTGTTACCACACAATGCTTATATCCATCATTGGTTATATTGACCTAAACTCTCATTTCAACCATTGAAACATTCTTAGAGGACGTTATATAGTTGTTACACTATTTCTCATCAAAGCGATTTTCAAAGTGATTGAAACAATATGACTTTCGTCATTAGGTGAAGATAAACCCGATCAAAGCAAAACGCTTTACCAACACATGATTTCGAGATATAGATAGGCGAAACATACTCGGATCGAAATATCAAATGTGTATGATCCAGTCTATATAGCATACGACTTTTGTCTCATAAGAAGTAGGAGATAGAAGAGATAGGCTTTTGAGTGATAGATAAGTTCAAGTCTCCACATACCTTTTTGTTGATGAAGTTCCACGGTTCCTTGAGTAGATCTTCGTCGTTGTATGATGAATCGCCATGAAGTCCTTGAGCTCAACTACACTTTTCTATCCTAGTCTGAAACTTAGCTATGTAGACTAGAAATCAAGATTCATAGTTTTGATCACTAACATTGACAAACATGCTTGATATAGCAACGCATGTGAGGTCGACCAAGCTATGCTCTATCAATCTCCCCCTTTGTCAATTTTAGTAACAAAACTATTAATACGTATGGAATACAAAAAAAGATAAACTTTTGTGGCTCCTATTCCATAGTCTAATCTTCAACGTTCCCTGAAATCTTCGTCCTTCCAAGTACTCCAATGATCCCAAAGGTTGTAAGTTTAGCATCACCGTTGTTGGAGATTTGTAGCTATAACAATGAGAGAAATCGAGATTCTCGATCATCATTATACAGTGACATAGTATTATTATGTAACATCAAAGTCCAATTGCATCACGACTTTAACAATAATACTACGATGATATGTATCACTCCCCCTTAGTCAATACTCCATCTCCCATGGAAACCACTCCCCCTTACACAATGATCCGAAAACCATATGTATATGTAGTAGAACTACACATTAATTCTCCCCCTTTTTGTCAATAAAATTGGCAAAGGTACAAGAACGGGATCCTAATGAAATTTCCGAGAAGAGACGTTCATAGACTAAAAGAAAAAATACATACCAACTTAATTTAGATGCAATCATAAAGCCGAAGATAAATGCATTCATCAAGGAGTTTTAAGATATAAGATAACCCTATAAAATTCCACAGCTGCACACCCTGCAAGATATTACCATTAAGCACAAGTTCAAAAAACTCTCCCCCATTTGATGTCACTCCCGAAAGAACAACAAGAGCGACCTTAATTTCGAAAGAAAAGAAGGATTTTTAATTGGACACCAAAAACCATAGGAATGATTTTCTATATCCAAAACTCAATCAAATTAATCACAAGTAACCCATGACTAATTTAATTGGAATACGCAACTAAATCAAACCACCGAAGTGATCAATTTAATTGAATGTGCTCAACATAAGTAAACTTACGGAGCTACAACTAAGGTAATCATACGGAGATGACTAACTTAATCGTTCACATAATCAACATAAGGAAAACCTTACCGAATATACGACTACATTAACCAATAGAACATGGTTAGTATAGCCGCTCATATACTCAACACAAGAACTTGTGAAATATATGAATACTCAACTAGACTAATTACAAGAGAACCCATAATTAATCTAATTGGAATACAAACAACCAAACTAATCACGAAAGTAATCGATTTAATTGTCAAATATTTTTCTCACCAAAAGAAGACTTTCGGAGCAAATAACTAAATAACCAACCAAGATGATTAATTTATTCATAATGCTCAACATATAGCATCTTACGGAAAACCAACAAAGCCAATATGAATAATCGACTTAGTTGTATCGTGCTCAACATAAAACACACAATGGAGCCTTCACGGTAATACAAAACAAAATGGATCAATGAAGATCAATACCGTGGAATACATGCAAGGATCTATTCTATCTTCCCATCACTATTTGCATAATGACATAATAGACTTTATCCTTGTCACACAAAAGATTTTACCCTATTTTCCATCAAATACATGACTGCATAGGTATAACTTTTGTATTTGTTAAAATTCCATTTGTCCTTTCATCAATACGAATACCAATTTATGAACGACTTTACTTTTGACAACATATGGGACCTTCAAGTTCACGGACGCAAACAATACATATTCCATAAAAATAATGCAATACTTCAAAATCAAACTGATTAATAATACAATAACATCATCCTCCAAATATTTTTAGAATTTAATACCAATAAACCTAAAAAATAACATAAGAAGATGAAAACAAAAATAGTCATCGCTATTGAAAGACACTAGTTATTCTTCCAACTAATTCAAAAGAAGACATACTAGGTATCAATGATCTCTTCCAAAGCTTCTTCAGAGAACTCCTTCACGTTATTGAAGAATCCATTGACAAAGGGATCATTCAACTCCTCCAAATCTTTTGAAAACACTGTCAACTTACTAAGTTCTTTTTCCAGTTTTCGTACAGTGTTTGTAGATTGAGACATCATTCGTTCATAGTGAATTATATCTTCTAAGGATGCAGCGATCCGAGATTTTAAGCTGTTTCTTTTGCCGATGAATTCTTTTACCAGGTTCCTGAAGTTTACATCACTTTGATAAGAAGACAAGAACCAGTTTGAGGAAGGATTTTTACCATTAATTGTATCCTTCACTTTCTTCAATCTTGTGGAGGGGATCCCAGTACACCGAAGTACGTTAGCTGCCAGATTTATATTCTTGCTTGTGATGCATCTAGTAGCAGGTGCCATGGAACAGAAGCTTTTGAGACACACCGTTCGTGAACGACTGAAACCCTATACAAACAAAAGCTTTTGTATTTTAGATATTTATATAGATATAAATAAGAACTAACCAAAAATACACTTCTTGAGCTAAAAAGACGCAAATCCCCATATTCTCAAGATAAAGATGAGGATGCAAACGTCCAGGGTTAGATGGAGACAATGGGATCCAAAATCTCTCCTTGTCTATCACATTGTGACTTTTCAAGGTTAGATACATGAGCAGAAATTCTTCTTCTTTTGTCCCCTGAAACGCTTGTCACGTAGGACCTGCGACAGTTATAAGCAGGTTGAATGGATAAAAAACATTCCATAGGAACAAATGTTTCTTTACACTGAAATTCTTCAACTCGTGAGCGTCCTTGAGGAATGAGCCTGAAATTATCTCTGAAAGTGTCTAAATAATCTCCCACTTTCCTAGATACCCATTTAGAACCGATATTATATACTTTGGACTTGCATGGTACAAGGTTCCATACAACATGTCTATGAAGTTGATCTAACTCATCATCCATATTTTTTACCCAAGAGGAGTTGCTCAGAGTTATATCAATATTTCCTGGTTCTAATTGAGAAGAATAACAACCAATCGGAAGTTGTCCTTCTGTTTTAGTTGTAGAGTCTTTTCCACGTTTAGAGACGATAAATGATATACAAAATGAAGAATTACCTAACACATGTAGAAAAGGGCTACAATAACTGTCACTACACCGTTGAAGGAGAGAGATAGGACAAGAAGTAAGATTACCCATTCCATCGGGATTTTTTTATTTGGAATTTCCTGATAGTATTGTACGTCATTTTTGAGTAACACGAGGTTTCACAGTTTCTTGGAAGGATTACTTGAAGCCTCCAGACTCTTTAAAGAGGACATACAAGCTCGTCGAGGATGATCGGTTGAACATCCATATGAGCCAGACCCTTGAAATTTGTCTGAGTGGTTCCTAGTCACATCAGTTTTCTCAACAATCGGTTGTTGAACATTATCTGAATAAAGACTATTCTTTGGAAAGGAACAACTGGCTTCTCTCAGATTCAACGAGAGACTCTTACTAGATATCAAATCCTTAAGAGTTGTAATTTCTGCAACGAGACCAGAATAGATCCGCATTTGTTCTTCCAATCTCTTTTGAAGAGTAACCAGTTTATCAGACCTTTTTCTACGGTTGTTTTTTAACCCTGGTGAAGCGTCAAATGAGACTTTATGGTCCATATAGTCAGATCGCTACAGACACAGACTTTTGAGGTCTTTAAACGTGTTTGCCTGCTCTGATACCAATTGAAAAAGCGGGGGTATAACAACACCACTCAATATTTCCTTTAGCAATCTGTATGGACTAACTCCGAAATACTTTGCTAGATAATCAACTAGACAGTCAGACTCAATCAAGATAAAAGTATCTCAAGGAGTTAATATCTCTCTCTTGATTTTATTTTTACTCAAGCTAAAAACAATAGCGAGTCTTTATCAAATACAAGGAATAACTTGGACGGTACCAAAGACCAATGTCCAATTGTTAATCAATGAAATCAACAACCACAAGCCGAGACTTGTGTGGTTGTATGAGATGTAGTCTGATGGTGATGGTTGAATGTCAGTTGAAGTGATATGCGGAGAAAGACCAACTTCCAGAAGTTGGGTATAATTGCCTGTATTAACTGAATTGCAGGGGAGTAGTTGGTGACGAGATTGGCAGAGTATGAGTTTTGGTGTTGCGGTTGTTGATTACAGGTGATGAAGCTGATGTTAATGAGAATCACATATGGGATTTGAAGCTGCAGAAGACACAGATTATGCAATTGCAGTAGCTGGGTTATAGAGGTATATTTTCAGTTGGAGGGTTATGGCCTGCAACAGCCGTGCAAACGGCCTAGGCCGAGGCCATTCAGCCCAATCATCCAGACAGACCTGACTCAAGACTCTGACTCACCTGATGACATCACTGGACTGACTCGGAGTTAACTCAGTTGATCTGACCGAGTTTGATTGTTGACTGGTGGCCGATTTGACTTTGCCGGTCGGCTGAACTATTCTCCGGCTAACTTCCGGCGTTGGAACCAGTTTTCCGGCGATAACTTTTGAGGCATATTTTCTACATGGGTTTTATCATACTTGGGCTTTGTGGACTACTAGCTATTGGACCTTTGAAGACTAGACCTAATTTTGGAACAAGAGGAGCTATAAAATAGAAGTTTTTCTACAAATGAATTATCACGTATTCTACTTGGAGTTTTGAAAGAAGAGCCGCAACTAGGGTTTGCTTGCGTATTTATTTTCCATCTTATTTTCATTATTATTATTGTGATTATGATGAACTCCATAGTTATGAGTAATTAAAATTATTTTTGATTAAGGGTGATTTCAAAGCCCGAAATATGAACTCATGATTGATATGCAATATCTCGTTTTATCGCAAGTTTAGTTATTGTTTGATTTCTACCATGCTAATAATGCTTATGGATTGTTCCTCAATTGTTTAAGTTTGAAATTGAATAGTTATGTCACAATCTTATTTCTAGTTTAGATTTTCTTCGACCCGTAATTGTCTAGAGAATTAAACACAAGTAGCAATATGTGGGTATTGATGATTGGACTTTGTTAAGTACCCATATGTAGAAATTGACACTAGAGGTGATTCATGCTTTTGAGTTCATCACTAGGAGCAACCTTATCTCACAAAACTTAGAGCATTTGTTTAAGTCACACCTAGAGAGCGTACTTCTAGGAAACTTGGCAAGTAGAATCCGGTAGTCGAGCGCTTCCGTACCCGATGAGCTTAGGAGATAATAACGGAAGTTGAGCATACTAATTATTCTAGGGTTGTTCTTAACAAGATAATGCGAAGAACATGTTATATATCGATGTGGTTTATGTTTCGTGGCCAAGAATGATTCCTTAATCAATTCCATCTCATATTTGAATACAACTTTACAATTTGAAGAATTTTTATAACAAAACAATCTTGCTAAGAGTATTTGGATAACAACTTTTGCTTAACATACCTCCCTTGTGACGAATCTGCTTTCGTTATATTACTTGCTAGTGTAAGGAGAAGTAGAAAATATTATTTGCGAGTTTGACACCTCGTCACATAGCTCTAAAATATCGTGGTTCAAGTTTTTTATTAAGACCATCAATCAGGATGACCGTCAAATAGTATTGTGCATGCTTTATCCTGTTACTCTACCACAAGGACAAATCACGCGATATCATAACAAATCGGTTGGGTAAATCTTTCTTAACCGCATAAAAGCATTTGATTGCCAAAAAAAATCATGGAATTTGGGGAATCCCATCAATGCAAATTGAAGAATTCTCAATACCACATATGTGTTTGTATAAGATAAGTGCACGACCAAAACTGGGACTCATACCAGACATTCCAGATAGCCTCAAAATGTTTTCCTGCTGAGCCTTGGTCTGGAAACAAGATGCCAGATAGCAATGTCGCATGGTATCCTTCATATCATACACCCCTAGTCCACCATACCTGATGGGAAGTGTAGAAAGCCTTTATTGCAGAAGACCGAAGACCGACCCATCTCCCGTAACAAGATGTATAAGAAACTGTTTAAGATGATTATCAAAAACCACTTGTGCCTCTTCGAGATATTCAGGTTTAGTTGTTCGCATAACAAATTATAATCTAGAGACACCAGAACAATTTCTCAACAATAAAAGCTTACCCTGAGGATCCTTGGAAAACATATTTTATCTTCCTTCAAATTATATATTTTTTATCTTAACTATTTTTCTTCTTTTCTCTCTTATTCTCTCCAACCGACGCTAACCCCCTACAATTTTCATCGCATTCGACTAATTGTAGTGGCTCTAATCGTTTTCTTATCTGCAAATTAGTGAAAGAATGTTGAAATAAAAATCGAATTGAGTGAAGTTGGAGGGAAAGAACCAAATCCTCACTGCAAGAAAATGTACAATAAAAAGTACTCACAAACCGATATCTAATTTTCTTGTGTTTGATTGATAGTTTAGGTTTAAATCGAAAAAACTAGGGCGTTTAGGTTTAAATTGAAAAATCTAGGGTGGTTTTACTACCTAGTGATTCTATTTTTTCCTTATTGAGTATGCTTAAAAACATGATTCATTAGGCCAGTTCTTATGGCAATGAGAATAGAAGTTGTTTTGTGGCATGGCAAACTCGTTTTCCCAATATGGTAAAAGGCAAATATTAGATAAAACTGGAAAATTTTAGACAAAATAATATATATGTTGTGATAAGTGGGACTTTTGTGAATAAAAAATTAATTTATGTAGGTGTGGTGGGGCATTTATAAGATTTTTATATATTTAGTGGGTCCCTTATCTAATAAAAATAATATTAGAATAAAAGAAAGGCAGAGAGAAGAAAATTTAAAATACTAAAAATTACGAAGCGATCAACACTCAACCTCCAGCAATGGATACTAGATCGCTCGGTCAACACTTGATTGCCCAGTCGAGACTCCACCGCTCGGTAGAGACTCGATCTCACCTGGCTAAGTGTCACATGACCATTTAATCACCTAAAAGTTTCATGGGACATGACCGGCAATGATTGTGGTTCAGTGAATCATCTTCACCCACAATCACTCAGCCTTACACACTTGCATCAAAGTATGCATATTCCTTCACTCATAAGGCTTTGCACAACAGAAGTCTTTTCTTCTTTCTCTCTAACTCTTCATGCCCCCATAAGCATAAGAGGTTCTGCCATGAATCAAACCAATTGATCAACTCACGCAAATTAGCAACACAATGAACACAAAGATATACTGCAACAAACTCATTTTATTGCACTAAAGGAAGATTACAAAACTCATCCATCACATGGATCAAAACATGCCATTCACCCTCTTGGTGAATGCCTAAAACACTCTCTACATTAGTGGTTCTTCTCCCAAATGAACAATACTAACATTATTGATTCCTAAGCTATTTATACATGCTAGGATCAGGCCAAAACTCTGTGCAACCGCTTGCACCTTCATGGAACAGCCATGTGTCCCAAAAGTGGTTTTCATAACCGTCAACTAACTTCCATCTTTTATGTTATCACTCCAACTGGTGCCACACTTGTTCTTGATGGTTATGAATGGTTATAAACTCCTTCTATAACCGGCTTCTCTTGTCTCACTTTATTGGCATGCTCGCAAATCCAATAACCAACTCCTAACCTTCACTTGAGCCGTATTGCACACTTGTTGTGTCATACTGGATTCTGTCTTGCACCAACATTCAAATCTCTTGGCCCTGCATGTTTATCATTCCAAACTCATGCACGCACAATCCTTATGCTTCACTTCGCCAATTATCTTGACAATAGCAATGCAACTCTTGCATTACCAACTTGTTTGCATTGTTCAAGCTTTGGCCAGCCTTGAACTAATGCCATAAACCAACTCTTGATCTATAATTCACTCTTGCATCATCCTTGAGCTTGGTCCAACTCAATTCCATGGATATGCATCGATGCCAACATCGCATGTTGCATCTGTCACTTTGGCCTCAACTTGCCTTTTCCTTTGTGAAGCTTCATTGTGTCGGCCAATAAGCTTCATTGCTTAGCCAATGTGCTTTATAGTGTAGCGCCACTCTTGCGCTTCACTTGTCCTACAGGGTGCCACTATCTTAGTGCTTGACGGTAAATACATAATACCGCTATTATGGCTTCGTTGCGCTATTATGGCTTCCCATTGCACCATTACGGCAGAACTCTGACTTGGCCTGCAACTCTGTAACGCGTAATCATTGTGAGTCACTTGCAGTACCGTAATAGACCTCCCCCACCTAATCCGTTCAACGCGCTCGTTGAACGCAACAATGTATACTCGTTATACTTGTTCTCTAGTCTTGTACGCTTCTGAGCCGTTCTCAGAAATCAACAAACTTTGCTTGGCCTTTAACCTTGCCAAAACTTTTCTGCCTAGTACTTTATGCCATCACTTAGCTTCACTGCTTTTCTATTGATCTCATATACTTGAGCCACTCTCGGCATCATGCATTACGCTTACGCGGCTACTCAAATCATGCATCAATACACAAATGTAACTTGGAAATTCGTCTTGCCAACTCCCTGATTAGACTTGAATTTCACTTGAATCATTTGCGCCTAAGTATGCACAAGCAATGATTCTTCCCAACTGATCACACTGATCATGCCCATTGTCTTATGCCTCCATTTTCCGACTTTAGTTGCACCACGCAACATAACAGGACTTATACAAGACTTTGAATCAATTCTTCAATCATATGCGCCTACGCCAAATCATGCCATGCCTTAAGGAATGCGCCCTATGATTCCGTAGCACTCTTGGTATGCGCCACAATCTATAACCTTTGCTGCACTTTGCAAACTTCGGAACTTTCACTAGATTTGGCCCCCAAATCATGTTGCAATCTTCACCTTCTTGGACTTGCATCATTTGTATGCCAAAGAACCCGCAGCTTGTTGTTCTTTTCTTTCATTGTCACAACATCATGATTGAAATGCATGACTCTGGTATAGTCATGACTTAGGATACCCCTGACATCAGACCGTCTTTTTGGACCAGGCTTCCTCTTCACGCGCCTTTGAAACCAGCACTTTAAGCATTACTTGCTCTTTCAAACTGCTACGCTTTAATGTAGCGGAAAAACAACATCATGTTCTTCCCAACAATGAGTTACTCTTAACTCATTTACTTGATGGACTTACATCTTCATTCTTGCTGTGTTACTCCATGCCTTCGCTGCCAAATTCCTTTGCACTTCCACATAACTCTCAACAGCAAACTCGACTATGCCACCAACTCTTCTATTTTCTTCTTTCACTTTCAGCGTCTTCTATTGCATATTTTGGCTTAATATGCTGTGTAGCATCTTCCACGCGAACTAGCTTTACTTTGAACGGAAGAGGCAAGATATTTCACTTCAAATACCCTCATTCACTACTACCTTACATAGACAACTTCATTCCAATACCAAGGTCCACTCGACCCAAACTGAAAGTATACTCAAACTTGAGCAAATACTCGCGCCAACTGATTGCAACTTGTAAGACCTAACAAGCTTTGCAATACTGACTTCAACTTCGCTTCTAAGCAACAAAGGAATTGAGACAACACCTATTGTCACCAATGTAGCAATTCACTTTTCCACATGCACTCTTCCAACTATCAACGTTCGTATGCCACTCCCATAACGAAGCACACTATAATTGACAATTAGTTGAATACTCCTTTTAGACTGATGCTATCATTTTGCTTTAGCTGTCATGAAGATTTCTTCAATAATGGCTACATGCCATTCTTATACATCACCACTACTTTGTCCTTATTCTCCAAGCATCTATAATTTTCCTAACTTGCATTTCTTCACGCATTATACATTCTGTCCATGCCTAAATCCCATTTGGCGCATGCTACTGTTGCATACATGCTATGCCAATTAGCACTCAAATCTTGACACAAACTTGTGCACCTTTGCACAACTGGAACAAACTTAACTTGGTGATTCTGAGCATCACCATAGAGATTAGAAAAGTAATATCACTCAATGACTTCCACGGATAAACACTTTGGACAGTTGCAAACAAGGTCATCATCCTTGCAGATGAGGTACCACTGCCTACGTTCCATGAAACAAGAATGTCGCATTCTTATTCAAACTTGGAACTCATTTTTACTGCCCATGCTCATATGGTTACTCTTTTCTTTCCCCTTCTCCAAAATCAACTTCAGTAGCAACAATTGTTGATTTGCAGTCGACAAGAACATCCGCTTGTGGTTACGATCAAATGCAGGTCTTTGGAAACCCTTGTCTAAGCATATTCATCCCACTCATAAACCAGGTGCAAGCACACTCCTTGTGCTCATATAACATCAACGAAGAACTCCTTGCAAACACAAGACCATGGTGTATCGGTTTTTCCCTAACTTGCGCTTATTTCTACAGCCTTTCCTTAAGATTTATGCTAGATAAGAATTGGCCATCCAATTTTTATTTTATGGCATCACATTACCACAAACATGCTGGTTCGCAACCAGACTTTGTATTACCACCAAGGTACATGCATTCAATAGAGATAACTATAATCTTCTATCAACTGGCTACAATGAAAACACCTTCAATCTATCACATAGACATGTTCTTCATCTGCTTTGCCACTGCAAAGGCCAACACCTTCATTAAGTTCTGGAATTTTCGCAAAATTCCCATTACCACTTGTAATGTACTCGCTACTGATAACACTACGAAATGATGCATTCCAAATGCATAATTTTCGCATACTTGTGAGAAACATGGACTTTAAACACCTGACTTTCACCATATAAGTCAGCATACTCCTTAGTTTTATCTTGCAATCACTTGAAAATCCGGTTTTCAATGACTCTTGCACGTTCGCCGAACACTTTGGGCTGGAATTTTGACACCTTTGGCATAAACTTTCATTGCCTGCTGCTACTACAAGCTTCAAAGTTCCTTCTAATTGATCTTTCCACACAAGACCAACATCTTCTAGTCTCCATACTAGTGAAACCCAAAAATTCTTCACTGAATTTGACAAACAAATGACAATAAATTGAGTAAAAGAGAGAAAAATCAGCAATTGTGTCCCCTAACACAGCTCTGATACCGGTTGTCACATGCCCATTTAATCACCTAAAATTTTCATGGGACATGACCGGCAATGATTGTGGTTCAGTGAATCATCTTCACCCACAATCACTCAGCCTTGCACACTTGCATCAAAGTATGCATCTGCCTTCACTCATAAGGCTTTGCATAGCGGAAGTCTTTTCTTCTTTCTCTCTAACTCTTCATGCCCCCATAAGCATAAGAGGTTCTTCCATGCATCAAACCGATTGATCAACTCACGCAAATCAGCAACACAATGAACACAAAGATATACTGCAACAAACTCATTTTATTGCACTAAATGAAGATTACAAAACTCGTCCATCACATGGACCAAAACATGCCATTCACCCTCTTGGTGAAAGCCTAAAACACTCTCTACATTAGTGGTTCTTTTCGCAAATGAACAACACTAACATTATTGATTCCTAAGCTATTTATACATGCTAGGATCAGGCCAAAACTCTGTCCAACAGCCATATGTCCCAAAAGTGGTTTCCATAACCGCCAACCAACTGCCACCTTTTATGTTGTCACTCCAACTGGTTCCACACTTGTTCTTGGTGGTTATGAATGGTTATAAACTCCTTCTATAACCGACTTCTCTTGTATCACTTCATTGGCATGCTCGAAAAGCCAATAACCAACTCCTAACCTTCACTTGAGCCGTAGTGCACACTTGTTGTGCCATACTGGATTCTGTCTTGCATCAGCATTCAGCTCTCTTGGCCCTGCATGTTTATCATTCCAAACTCATGCACGAACAATCCTTATGCTTCACTTCGCCAATTAGCTAGACAACATTAATGCAACAATTACATTACCAACTTGTTTGCATTGTTCAAGCTTTGGGCAGCCTTGAACTAATGCCATAGACCAACTCTTGATCTATAATTCACTCTTGCATCATCCTTGAGCTTGGGTCAACTCAATTCCATGGATATGCATCGATGCCAACATCGCATGTTGCATCTGTCACTTTGGCCTCAACTTGCCTTTCCTTCAATGAAGTTTCATTGTGTCAGCCAATAAGCTTCATTACTTAGCCAATATGCTTTATAGTGTAGCGCCACTCTTTCACTTCACTTGCCCTGCAGGGTGCCACTATCTTAGTGCTTGACGATCTATACAAAATACCGCTATTATGGCTTCGTTGCGCTATTATGGCTTCGCATTGCACCATTACGGCGGAACTCT
The DNA here is from genome assembly GCF_003573695.1 of Papaver somniferum. NCBI lineage: Eukaryota > Viridiplantae > Streptophyta > Magnoliopsida > Ranunculales > Papaveraceae > Papaver > Papaver somniferum. Next base: position 5,271,477 of record NW_020621603.1, on the reverse strand, counting down.
GACTTGGCCTGCAACTCTGTAATGCGTAATCATTGTGCGTCACTTGAAGTACCGTAATACTAAGCCACTTAGTCAGGTCTGTTTTCCACTTTGCCTCGCCCATAATGGGTGCGAAAGTGGAAAACTTGAAACTTTTCCTTGCCCATAGGAACCTGCCTTAGAAGAGCAATGCTAACAACTTGCATTTATCTCAGACCCAAACCACCCTCATTATAAGGACAACAAATTTTCACAAAAGCTACCACAAAATTCTTGCGCTTCAGGAAATCCCTAGACCATAAGAAATTTTGTGTCACACGTTCACAACTCTTATAATCCTTATAGGCCAATGATAGATTGACATATTGTGGACAAAAAAACTAGAAATGAAAGTTTACCCTCCAAACCATCCAATATTGTTCTTAATATTTTCAACAACATCCATAACATGTGAAGCTTTACATGTACCAGGCATGATTTTGACTCCAAGATAACAGTCAAAAAATGTCGACATTGTCGTACTCAACAGTATTATTCTCTTCCGAGCGCTAGAACAAACACTAAAATAAAATTTTCTTTTCAGTCTATAACTTTCTGACCAGAGGAACGCTGATATCTCCCCAAAATATCCATGAGATACTGAAGCCCTCTCTTGTTCCTTTGCAAAAGACTAAGTTATCGTTTTCTCTAAGGATGACTCCCAAGGCTTCAACATCATTTGTTGTGTTTGGAAATAGGATTTTCAACAACTACCAGATTAACAGGCCTATAAGCTCATAGTGAGACACAAACACATACACATACACAAAGACACACATACACACACATATATCCATAAGGCAATGACTAATCACAACCCAATTTTACAAAGTACTAGCCGGAACACATGTGCTAGTGGAATAATTGTGGAACATATTATAAATAAAACTGGTATTTCGCTAGATAATTTACAAGAATGACTTCAAACGAGAATTTAGATTATGCTAGGAGTTTTACAGGTTCTTGAACACTATCGAAGCAGGGCAATTTCGTGAGTATATATATTCTGTCTTTATTACATCTAGTCTGAAGTATGATAGTAGGAAAGAGGTATAACTGAAAAAGCAGGGGGTACCAAATACACCACCAACTTTTTCGTTCGGGAACCTATATGAACAACCCTTGTACAATCTATATGTTCGGTTACGAAACTGCATTTAAGATTGTTTCAACAAGGTAAACCTAGTATATACCTCAACTGTTCACGAACCGAATTCCAACAAGAAAAAGTCTTGTAATCTATATTTCAAGATACGAATTCAACAAGAAATAATCTTGTAGATTCCTTACAATTTAGTTAATACTATCTACGTTTAAATACATACGACCTGTGATATTTGAATTATAAAGATAGAATAAAATAATATTAAAAAGAAATAACACAGACACAAGTGATTTTTGTTAACAAGGAAAACTACAATCTTGTAGAAAAACCGCGGGACCTAGTACAGATTGGACGCACACTGATTATAAGTTGTTACATCTATTACCTACTACCTATTAGAACTAAATGTAATACCTTCTTCAGCTGTATTCGCGCACCTGTAGAACTCCTAGCAGAATACCAATTCTCTTTAGGAATTCTTCTCTTAATATTTCTAGCAGAACACCGATACTCTTTGGAAGATACTCTTGAAAATCTTTTGTAAGAACACCAATTCTCTTAGAAGATACTCCCCAACAATTAGGTTACGGAACTGTAACCCTAATTGAATCTTCCTTACAAGACCACCCAGAAAAATACTAAGGTATCTTGCTTTATCAAATCTAGGGTTTATGAAAAACACCTAGGAACAGGTTTTGTAACTATCAAAGAAGATAACTTCCCTGTGCTTTACAATCCCAAATAAAGTCTTTTGAAACCTCAACCAAACACAATTTTCCAAGGGATAGGTTTTCTGGATACATAAAACCTCTATTTATAGTGAATGGTCAAGGCTAGGTTGCTTGGAAAGAAAGATACCTTGTCTAGGTTAGAACCCAAATACTTGACCAAAATAGGCTTTTATTCACCTATTCATGGTTTAGGTTCACGAACTGTTTCAAAAAGTTCGTGTACAATTTCTTATTCACAAATTGCCTTAGCAACACATAATAAGTGTTTCTTTAATAAATCACTTATAACTTCTTCATTATGACTCGGAATTGCGTGATTCTTGGCTCGTTCAATTCGTATTATCATTCACTACAACATGAGGACCTTTCTAGTAATAAAGGTAATTAACACAAAAGTCATGAGATCAAATATCCTCGAGTGCATATATAAGTATATATTTATCGTCACAAGAATTATTCCATAGAGTGAGCACTTGTTTCGATAGATAGAGAGGTAGAATAAACAAGAGAATCAAGTATATGTTACTAACCTTTAGTGAAATTTTCCATATATGTCTTCGTGTAGTCTTCAATCTCCATTCTTCAAGGATATCTTTGATTCAATACTCTACTTCTTAAATCTAATCTAGTCTGAAACTGACTTTAGTAAACTAAATCAAGAATGCGTCTTGTCATATAAATTTGAAAACTAATTTGACATACCAATACTAGTGGGTTCAACTAAGCATCGCTCTAACAATAACAACTTAAATCAGTGTGTGTTCAATCTGGTCTACGTCCCGAGGTTTTTCTAAAATATTGCCAGTTAACAAAATTTATGGTGTGTTCTGTTATTTGTTTTCCGCATTATGTTATCTTTATAATAGAAATTCCACAGGTATTACGTTAGTCAACCTGAAAGTTTTTCCAACTTAATTGTCAAGATCCTACAAGACTTGTTCTTATTTAATTTGCATCTTAAAATATAGATACAAAACTCATTCTTGTTGGATTTTGGATTTTGTACAGTTTTGGTACTTATTAGGTTGACCTTAGATATTTATTTTTGAGATCATCCAAGGAGTTTGTCTATATAGGTTCATGAACGAAAAAGTTGGAAGTGTACTAGGTAAACTATTCTTTTCAAACTTCTCAAAAAGTGAACCAACTAAGGTATCTTTCAGCGTCATAGATCTTTCACCTGCATAAATACCAAACATTTAAAATATATAAGAATCAATATTAACCTCTCAAAAAGGGATCCAACGAGGACATCTTTCATCACAACAAAAAAATGTGCAAGTACTAAATAAATGATTACGTATTCACGCATATGAACAATTTCTTTCGAGCCTGTGACATATTGAGTGACAGTTTAACTACTACTCAACACAAGTTAATCAATATATATATATATATATATATATATATATATATATATATATATATATATATTACTAAAGATAACTCATATTTTTGTAATTTTTCCGAATTTCGTTGGGATATAACTTATCAATCAACTCATCCCCAAATCTAAAATTGTTGGATTCTTCAACATGTCGATTTCTTTAGATATAGTTCCAAGGAGTTAGTTTTTGTGCATAATATTACAAAAATATCATGATATCAGAATATTAAGAAAACATGCTAGTCTTGACCGAATACATAGAACTTTTGGAAGTAAGACACCTCAAAGCTGGCATAAAAAAAACTTTTCGTAGATAAGTTCAGAAGAGTTATGCAAAAGCACATCCTTGGAGAAAGATCATTATATTTTAATTACCAACATACCAACCTCGACATCACCAGTGTACATATTAAAATAGGATACTCAAATAAATAAATGTATTATTCCCCATAAATGCTCCAAACACACAAGTTATCTTACTTCATAAGACATGTATTTTAACTACATGAACAAATTCTCGATTATACATGAGTTAACATTCTTCATAAATATATAACATTCAAATCTATAATAATAGTAGAAATCATTTTCTTTAAAATCTCAACATACTCAAAAGGGTACAGTTAACCTAGGGGTAACAAGGAGAAAAATACTCAAAACCATATCAAGGCCACATCTAGTAGTCAAAAATATAGAACACTTTGACTTTAAAATATGGTTTATCAAGAACTGGTGCAAACCGGCAAAACAAAACCATGACTACCATTTTATTTTATTTTTCTTTTAAAGGTTATCTATGATTTATTCATTTCATCTATGGAAAAATGATCTTATATGAGTTCATAGCATAGGAACAAAAGAATAAAAAAAACACTCTCAATAACAATAAACAGATATATTAATAAATCCCAATGCTCATTTTGGATCACAAATCTCCAACCCAATCCTCAATTCCTTCTTCGTAGGTGTCACAATCTTAGGTATATCGTAGTTATAATTAAATGTAATGGGTATACTGTCTTGCCCTCTTGTGAATATTCACCTACATCTAATATTATTTCATTTCAAGAATTTTTTTTCTTCCCATTCTTTTAATAATGTTTTCAATACGTTGTATTTTTAACACATGAAAATATTTTTATTATTATGTTAGTATTTTTATCACATGAAAATTTAGACGATGTGAATGATTTTCAGTATTTTTCAAGATTATTCTTTAAAATATTAGTAGTTAACGGAAAATATAACAATCTTTTTGTGAGAGTTATGGAAGGAATTTTGCATAACTCTATTTTTGAAATAGAAAACTTACAACTTGTACTGGCTTCATCAATTCTTGTCTTCCGATTTTGATAAGCAAGATGTCATATTTCATTGAACGCCTGTTTTTGTTGTTCGGTCATTTTCTCTTGTTTTGAGCACGCCACAGTTGTTTTTCCCTATCCTGCAGCTCAATAAGTCTTGGGCTTCGACGTACACCATCTTGCGATGAATCCATCTACCAATACAGGTACACACAGAGGTATCAATATATCTACACATAACAATCAGAAAGACGTACTTAGTAAAACATCAACTCAAAATGCAGGCTATGCAACATCTCCCTGCAACTGCAAAACAATTTTTTCTCTTCTATCATGTGGTTAGAGCAGTTCCTTGTGCTTCTAGTTTACATTTCAGGTCTAATTTAAATCCTCAGTTGTCAGTGAAATATTGTTTCAATGAGTAGCTTAATGAGTTCAGGGTTCAGCCGGAAATCCTCAAAATGCTTGAATTAAAATAAGACATTCAGTTATTTAGTTTTTGTTTATCAACTTTATATTAGTTATTACCTGAATAATGGTATATTGGCTGCTTGCTATACATTAGTGCAAACTTTAGAAATGTGCATACACTTAAGAAAGTAGTGTTCATGATCCAATGTTTCAGTTACTTCAGTTGACATATCTCAACACTAATACTCAAAACCATATCAAGGCCGCATCTAGTAGTCAAAAATATTGAATGCTTTGACATTGAAATATGGTTTGTCAAGAACTGGTGCAAACCGACAAAATAAAACCATGACTTACCATTTTATTTTACTTTTCTTTTAAAGGTTATCTATGATTCCTTCATTTCATCTATGGACAAATGAGCTTATATGAGTTCATAGCAAAGGAACAAAAAAATAAAAAACACTCTCAATAACACTAAAAAGATATACTAATAAATCCGAATGCTCATTTCGGATCACAAAATATCAATAACTCTATTCTTGAAATAAAAAAATTAAAACTTGTACTGGCTTCATCAATTCTTGTCTTCCGATTTTGATAAGCAAGACGTCGTCTTTCACTGAACGCCTGTTTTTGCCGTTCGGTCATTTTCTCTTGTTTTAATTTTTTTTGAGCACGCCACAATTGTTTTTCCCTATCATGCAGCTCAATAAGTCTTGGGCTTCGACGTACACCATCTTGCAACGAATCTATCTGTCTACCTATCAACACAGGTACGCATAGAGGTATAGTTACACATAACAATCCGAAAGACGTACTTAGTAAAAGATCAACTCAGAATGCAGGCTATGCAACATCTCCCCTGCAACCACCACCAGTTCTTGAACCCCAGTTACGCAAGAAGAATCAGCTAAAACTTGAAAGCATGTTACACATTGAAACTGCCCAAAGGTTGGGTGTTTATGATAGTTATCCCTCATTTTTGGTGTCTAAAAAAAAATCTGAGTCCGATGATGAATTCGAATATGAATATCAATTTGGAGATCCTTATGTATATGAATATGAAAATGACTATGTAACCACCCCAGTTGCTCCAAAGAATATGCTGCAGTTGGAAAGGAAAAAATTGAGGTTATGAAATGTGACAATTCATCCCTGCATAGTAAGAGGGCGCCAAAGAAAGACGGTCACCGGTACTCTAGAGGTCCATGCGAATGGTTTTCAATATAAAAACTATTGGATCCCTTTTGAGTTGGATATCATGTTTCATAAAGTAAGGAAGGCCTTCTTTCAAGATGGAGATAACCATATTGCCCCTTTATGCCACTTGCACTTGCACAACCCCATCATGGTGGGTACTGAAATGACAAAGGATATCCAGTTCCGCATGGTGCAGACCTTAAAAGGTAGGAACATGAGACGTCTGGTTCGTGATTCATCAATTCCTTGGTGCCGAAACTACCTTGGTCTATAAATAGTGAAGTTTGTTCTTCGTATAAACTTATCATGAGCCAGGAAAATTGCATCTTTTTTGTTTCTGGTGTAGCCGACTAATAGTATTCTCGTAATACTATCTTGTAGAGGAGAGTAACCTTATTTGGTGAAATCTCTTATGTCTCCTAGTTTAAAGACTTCTTTGGCATCAAAAAGCACCTAATAGTACTATTAGTGGGAAACTAGAATTGCATTATTATTTTAATTTTCGATTATTTATTTGATCGACTAATGGTGGTTAGCTATTGATTTGCACCTAGTTTGATTATTCTTTAGAGCCTTCTCTTCTTACATAAGGTCACTCAAACTAGATCATTAGTTTCATATTGACTTGTGATAATCCGTTGTTAACAGACTCCATTCTATGCGTGATCGATCATAAGTCAGGAATCAAGTTTGTTATTGTGCAGGTGCAGAAGACTATTGAAGATGGGAAGTTTTTTCTTATTAGTTTTTTATCTTTATGATTTGCTTCATGCACAAACTTGATCGACGGGAGTCCGATCAAATCTAGTTTATCTTTTGATAGACTTATTATTGGACTAGTCGAATTTAGATCCACAAGACATCATTTGGTGGCACTCTTCAGTATCTGAATCTAGTAGTTCTGTTTGAATCGACCTGGTTAACTTGTTTAATCCGGATCTTGGAAGATCTAAAACCCGAAAAAGGTGTTTAATTGATTTTAAACAGAAAAGCCTTTGTCACACTCAACGTATATATCACTGATTGATTTCCTGAGATATGAGAGTGGTTACCAAACAAATTAGTGTTTTGCTGTGTGCTATTACTTTAATTTCTGCATTATAATTTGATTAAGTTATAATTAAAGTAATTTCACTTGTACGTTAATCCCAAATACTTGGGTTGATCCCTATAGTTTAAGGTTCGGTTTCGAACTAGAAACTGTATACCAAGTGTATACCTTGTAGATGTTATCTTCTTGAAAATATCTGTCTATATTAGTTCACGCAAGGTATAAGACTTATAGGTTGATATCGAAAATATTGTGGTGTACTTGGTACCCTCGTCATTTCAGATTGCAATGTGCAGAAAAACCAGGGACCAAGTCTAGAACTTGAATATCACACTGCAATAAGCCATTACAGACATTATCCTACTGCCAACTTTAGACTGGAATACAGTTGATACCAAATCGTCTCTAAGAGCATTTTATCTTAACTCGTGCTTCTTATGTCTCTTGGATCTTTCAAAACCATATGCAATTGATTCCCCATCTAGCATTCTTTATAGTCCTAGGATTCTACTTCAACCTAAATGAATACGTTTGACTATTATAACTCTAATCGAATGCCCATTCAATTCCTTTTTAGAAAGATATTCAATCAAGATAATGGAAATCTATATGCTTATGAAGGATCTTCAAGGAAAACAAGATATCAAGCATACTCAACAATTGGGACAACTTCGTCTTGAAAAGTTATAGAGATGCCTAATCAATTCTGTTAGAGCACTGCTCGGTCGAACTCACAAGCGTTGCTATCTCAAGATTGTTTGTCAAGTTTAGTTGCCAAAACTATAAGTCCTGATTTTTAGTCTTCTTATAGCTAAGTCTCAGATTAGGATAGAAAGTGTAGTTAAGCATTAAACTTCACGGTGTTCATTGATTGAAGACGAAGAACTACTAAGGGGAGCTTGTGGAACTTCATCAACAAAAGGTATGTGGAGACTTGAACTCATCTATTACTCAAAAGTCTATCTACTCTATCTCCTATTTGAGACAAAATTCGTATAGCTATATAGACTTCAATTATGGACATTTGATATTTCGAGATAAGTTTAACTCACTTACATATTTCTCGAAATATGTGTTGGTAAGCTTTCGCTTTAACCAAGTTCAAATTATATTCTTGATAAAAGTCAAAAGATGATCATGTGAAAATTGCCTTGTAACTTCTTACATGATTTGTGTGAGACAATCATTTGATGTACACTCGGAATGTTTCGTATGGATCATTCGATCACTTGAAAATTGCTTTGAAGATAATAGTTTGTGTGAGACTGCTATTGTCGTCTTCCAAGAATGTTTCAATGGTTGAAATGAGGGTTATAACAACTGGATATAAGCATAGTATGCGTACTTGCATATATGTCGTCCAAGTCCGGGAACCATAGTACACGTACTGGTTGGTTTAATAAAAGTCCGGGAACCTTGTACTCATACCGGTACGCAAACTGACATGAGGTTTCCGGGAATTTCTACTGAGTTTGGAAGGTATGTGTACCCGTCCGCATACTTGGAAAACCCAAACTTAGTCCGGGTACTTAGGTATGCGTACCCGTATGCATACCTGGGTAATTTAAGTTCTAAAATTGATTTATTCATGAAATAATACATATATATAATAAGGAATGCAATCTTTTGTAAACCGTGGCTATAATGTTCATGACTTGATTCGAGTGAATCAAAATCAATTTTGCTTTAATTGTGTCTTGTGTGCTTCTGTGAGAATATAAACAATTGAACGACTCTAGAACTAGTTTCATTTGAGTCATTTGAACTAGTTATGGTTAAGATGAATGAGGTTGGTATGAAAGTGTTCATATTGATAACTTCGGTTAACTGTTGTTGAGCCAACAAAGGTGTACACGTTTAGATACGATTACTCATATCTAAATTAAGTCATTTTTCATTTGTGTGTAACAAGATAAGTTCGATCTAACGGTTGGAAGACATTAGCTTGAGTCTAATAAGGTTTTCATCTAACGGTGAATATTGAATGCTTTGTTACCAAGGTAACATTGATTGCTAACCCTGATTTGAAGACTATATAAAGGAGAACTCTAGCAACTGGGAAACCTAATCCCCACACCTCATGTGTGATACTAGTTGCGACTAGAGTCGATTGTCCTTTAACCTTAGGATTTTCACGAAAACCCTGTAGGTTAACGACTTGAAGACTTCATTGGGATTGTGAAGCCAGACCCAACTATTTTCTCTATAGTTGCATATTGTGATCTTGCTGTTTTCTATCATGATTAGGTACTATTTCTTTAAGATTTGGTCGAGATTTAATCTCTGATAGGCAAGATACAAAGTAGTCACAAATATCTTCGTCTCATCGTTTGTAATTCCAAAATATCTTGTTTTGCTACCATACGATTAAGATTATTGTGAGGTGATTGATATTTCTAGGCTGTTCTTCGGGAATATAAGTCCGGTATATCAATTGGTTCATGTACACCTTGATTTATCAAAAGACGGAACAAAACTTATAGGTTTATCTGTGGGAGACAGATTTATTTATTCAATAGACTTTTCTGTGTGAGACAAATTGGTTTATCAAGTCTTCGAATTTGGGTTGTAACAACTCGTAGTTGTGGGTGAGATCAGCTAAGGGAATCAAGTGTGCATAATCCGGCGTGGTTCTAGAGGCGTCAGGAACGCGACTGTACCTTGACCAGTGTGAGATTGGTTGGGGCTCAACTACATTCCAGTATGAAGTTAACTTGGAGTAGGCTAGTGTCTGTAGCGGCTTAATATAATATGGTGTTCAAATCTGGATTACGTCCCGGGTTTTTCTGCATCTGCAGTTTCCTCGTTAACAAAACTTCTGGTGTCTGTGTTATTTCTTTTCCTCATTATGGTGGAAAATTGCTATGCGTGCATTTCTTCAAGCGCGTAATTTTCAATCATGGGTTTACGTTGTTAATAGATATGATCCTTCGGCTGTTACAACAGGAATTGTAATTGTTCCAAAGGATATTGGTGATTATGATGTTGTCAAGATTCTTGCTGCAAAGTAAAATTCTGACGGATTGAATGCAATCATCCATACCATGACCCAAGATCTTCAGCACCATGTGACTACGTGCACTCGGTCTAAAGATGTTTGGGATATCTTAGATACCTTATTTGAAGGGAATACCTGTGAAAAAGAAGCTAGGCCTCAAAACCTAAATTCGGGAAAACCTTCGTATGACAAATGAAGATTGATTTGATGAGTTTAATCACAAAGTGTCTGAAATTGTTAATGCATCATTTGCATTGGGTAAGACTATTCCTGAAAAGGACATTGTGATGAAAATTCTCAGATCATTGACATCTAGATACTATTCTAAGAAACATATCATCGTTGAAGGAAATAACCTTAATGTGCTTTCCAGAAATACTCTCGTTTGGAAGTTAAAGATCTTTGATCATGAGCATGTATCCAAATCTGGAAAGGATGTTGCTTTGAAAGCACAAAAGAACACTAAATTACTTGATAAAAGTAAAAGTGTTGGCATATCTGAAGATGATCCTTCTGAGACCGATTCATCATATGAAGATCTCAACAAGTCAGTCTCTTTGATCATTAGACATTTTAGATATCTTCTTTTGAAGAGAAATAAACGGCTCATTAGAGATAAACCTAAGTTATCAGTTAAACCTCATAATCGTGTTCCTCCTAAAAACAGGGATACTGACGATACTGATGATGAGTATATGCCACAATGCTTCAAGTGTAAAGGCTTTGGTCATTTTGCAAATGAGTTTCCAAATCGTAGAAAATACATTGGAAACAAAGGTCTTGCTGTAACTCTTGATGAAATGTCTGATAACTATGATTCTAATGAAGACGAAAAATCAAGTGTTGCACTCCTCTGTGAAAATATTGATTTTGATAATTGTAGCAATACGTACATCAATCTCAATATTCATCTGGGAGAAACTTCAAGCACCTTGGAGGATAAAATGGACTTCTCTTTGTCTACTGGAAATTCTGTTTCTAATATTTCAGGTTCTACCATTTGTCTAGTAGCCTGCACAGCCATGATGTCTGAACCATCCTCCATATTGACATGTTCTTATTGTACTCTCAAGGGTCATGAACTCTCCAATTGTTTCAAGTACCAACATAAGATAAGATATGTCAACAAACTTCAACGAAGAGCAAATCGATTAGCAAACAAGCTCAAACTTGTTGAGAAATTATCTGAGGTATGTATTCTCATCTCTTCCACGAAGAAGTTAATTTCCACAGAAAAAAATTAGACCACTAGAGAAAAGAATTCGGTCTAAATAGTCTGTGAAACAGGGTTCCAAGAATTCCATTCAAGAAGGTTATGGTGGACAGATTATTGTTCACCCCAGCACAACTTAAATGTGTTGGTGTTGATGGTGGTTTTTAGCTTAGGGTCAAAATCATAAAACTGTACATCTAACATGACGCCACTATGACCATTAACATATTTATTGAATCAATCAGCATGCCTACGTAAGAATTACCGGGGTACTTTTTTTTTTACATGGGTCATGTTCCACGACAGAACCCTTAACAATGACTGACATCATCTATGCCAAACCCTAATTCTCATGCTACCGCACCAAGGCATGCCAACCATGCCAGCCTCACCACTGTGTCAATGGCAGACCATGCCATCCACATCTCCGCGCCAAGGAATGCCAACCATGCCAGCCACACCATTAAGCCAATGGCATGCCATGACAGCCGCACCTACGCGCCAAGGCATGCCAACCAAGCCAGCCGCACCACTGCGCCAATGGCATGCCATGTCAGCCGCACCTCCGCGCAGAGGCATGCCAACCATGCCAGCCGCACCTCCACGCCAAGGCATGCCAATCATGCCAGCCGCACCTCCGCGCCAAGGCATGCCAACCATGCCAGCCGCACCTCCACGCCAAGGCATGCCAACCATGCTAGCTGCACCACTACGCCAATGGCATGCCATGCCAGCCGCACCTCAGCGCCAAAGGCATGCCAACCATGCCAGCCGCACCACTGCGCCAATGGCATGCCATGCCAGCCGCACCACTTTTCCAATGGAATTCCATGCCAGCCGCACCTCCGCGCCAAGGCATGCCAACCATGATAGCCGCACCACTGCGCCAATGGCATGCCGTGCCAGCCGCACCTCCGCGCCAAGGCATGCCAACCATGCCAGCCGCACCACTGCGCCAATGGCATGCCGTGCCAGCCGCACCTCCGCGCCAAGGCATGCCAACCATGCCAGCCGCACCACTGCGCCAATGGCATGTCGTGCCAGCCGCACCTCCGCGCCAAGGCATGCCAACCATGCCAGTCGCACCACTGCGCCAATGGCATGCCATGCCAGCCGCACCTCCGCGCCAAGGCATACCATGCCACATGTGCCAATGGCATGCCAACCACCTTGCCGCGCCACACCATGCCGGCCTTCCTTATGCATCTACCAAAACGAAGGCGTGCGACGCTCAACGATCACCCTTCCATCTTAGATGCAAATCCTAGCTGTCCAAGGTCGCCAACCAATTCATGGTAATCTTTGGCCCAAAACCCTAGTTTTGGCCACGCTAAACCGCGCCAAGGCATGCCATGCCACATGTGCCAATGGCATGCCAACCACCTTGCGGCGCCACACCATGCCGGTCTTCCTTATGCGACTACCAAAACTAAGGTGTGCGACGATCAACGGCCACCCTTCCATCTTAGATGAAAATCCTAGCCGTCCAAGGTCTCCAACCAATGCATGCTAACCTTTGGCCCAAAACCTTAGTTTTGGCCACGCCAAACCGCGCCAAGGCATGCCATCCCACATGTGCCAATGGCATGCCAACCACCTCGGCGCGCCACACCATGCCGGCCTTTCTTATGCGGATACCAAAACGAAGGCGTGCGGCGATCAACGACCACCCTTCCATCTTAGATGCAAATCCTAGCCGTCCAAGGTCGCCAACCAATGCATGGTAACCTTTGGCCCAAAATCCTAGTTTTGGCCACGCTAAACCGCGCCAAGGCATGCCATGCCACATGTGCCAATGGCATGCCAACCACCTTGACGCGCCACACCATGCCGATCTTCCTTATGCGACTACCAAAACGAAGGCGTGCGATGATCAACGACCACCCTTCCATCTTATATGCAAATCCTAGCCGTCCAAGGTCGCCAACCAACACATCGTAACCTTTGGCCTAAAGCCCTAGTTTTGGTCACGCCAAATCGCGCCAAGGCATGGCATGCCACATGTGCCAATGCCATGCCAACCACCTTGCCGCGCCACACCATGCCGGCCTTCCCTATGCGGCTACCAAAACGAAGGCGTGCGATGATCAACGGCCACCTTACATCTTATATGCAAATCCTATCCGTCCAAGGTCGTCAACCAACGCATGGTAACCTTTGGCCCAAGACTCTAATTTTGGCCACGCCAAGGAATGTCGACCATGCCACATGTTCCAATGGCATGCCAGCCACCTTGCCGCACCATACCATGCCGGCCTTCACTTCACGGGTGCCAAAACGAAGGCCTGCAATAGTGAACGACCACTTTTCTATCTAAGATGCAGATATTGGCCGTCCAAGGTTACCATCTAACACATGGACGCCAAGCCCTAGTTTGGTCGCGCCCAAACAAAGCCAAAACCCTAACTTTTGGTCGCGCCTAAACTAGGCCATATTAAAGTTGTACCGGACACGCTTTCATGCCACTGGTTACCAAACGAAGGGTTGCAGTAATCAACGGCTACCCTTCCTCTCAAGATGCAAAATCTCGACCGTCGAAGGTCACCACCGAGCCGGAAAGTCTCTCAAGATCAACTTTCCAAACAACAACAACATGCTATGTGTTTTTCACAAAAACACTCGAGACATCAACACATGTCACAAAGTGGGGGATGCTCATTGGGTATTGGTTTGGCGGTTTACAGCGTGCGGCGTACACTACGCCCGTTACAAGACAATGTCATAAGGATGAGGCAGTTAGTAAATACATGGAGTAATGGTGAAACACTTTCTTTTATGGAACATCAATTCCAGGCGTTACCGGTTACCACCTCCTGCCATTTACTCACCCGTTTTCCATTTCTTAATGAGACCAGAGTACGTTTCACTTCGACTTGTATAAATAGGTCTTACCTATTTCCACCGAACAACAAGTTCAGGTCAGGAATATACAACACTCATAAGATATTTTCTAGCTTTTCATCTGTTAGCTTCCCACTTTCTGATACAAGTCGTAAAACAACTACTCTACCAGAATCAACTATTCTGGCCTCAACACTCTCTTCGCTTCCCTCCCCAAAACCAACCCTTCTCCTTCACTTTGTGACTGTAGCAAGTCTGGAACGACCATTTGTTGGTTTAGGCCGGATTTGTACAGATTGATATCTCGAATCTAAAGTACTCCCTTGCAGTACATTGTTTAGGGTTTAAACTCGTTTCTCACCTACACACCCGAAATTACCAAAATCAGCAGAAATCATTTTCACCCTCAAACAATTGGCGACCACAGTGGGAGATTGATCTTTCGGTCACGATGTCAGTTTTCAATCCTCGATCTCATACCTCGACCCAGACGTCAGGACAGTAGAATCAAACGATCCGCTCAGTAATCGACGACTCAGCTAACAGGTGGCTCAAACGATCCGCTCAGGATTCGAGGACTCGGCTACCAGGCGTCTCGATTACCAATCGTAACACGGCAAGGGACGACTGGGGACTTCCTAGGGGTTAAAAGAAAACGATCCGACCAGGGATCGACGGACAACAAGGAATGACTGGGGACTTTCCATAGTCACGGTGATGTTTCCCACAAAACTCGGTCTTACATCCGGAAGATTCCTTTTTCACCAGAAGATACGAAAAACCGAGTAAGTCTTGCTAGACAAAGTATATAGTATACTACCTCAAGTCTTCACAGGGGAAATAAAAACCAACGCTTTCATGCCTTGGCGTGGAGGTGCGGCTGGCATGGCATGTCGTTGGCGCAGTGCTGCGGCTGGCATGCCAACAATGCCATCCGCACCACTGCGCCAACGACATGCCATGCCATCCGCACCTTCGCGCCAAGGCATGCCAACCATGCCATCCGCACCACTGCGCTAATGCCATGGCATGCCAGCCGCACCTCCGTGCCAAGGCATGCCAACCATGCCAGTCGCACCACTGCGCCAATGGCATGCCATGCCAGCCGCACCACTGCGCCAATGGCATGCCATGCCAGCCGCACCACTGCGCCAATGGCATGCCATGCCAGCCGCACCACTGCGCCAATGGCATGCCATGCCAGCCGCACCTCCGCGCCAAGGCATTCCATGCCACATGTGCCAATGGCATGCCAACCACCTTGTCGCGCCATACCATGCCGACCTTCCTTATGCGGCTACCAAAAAGAAGGTGTGCGACGATAAATGACCACCCTTCCATCTTAGATGCAAATACTAGCCGTCCAAGGTCGCCAACCAATGCATGGAAACCTTTGGCCCAAAACCCTAGTTTTTGCCACGCCAAGCTGCGCCAAGGCATGCCATGCCAATGTGCCAATGGCATGCCAACCACCTTGCCGCGCCACACCATGTCGGCCTTCCTTATGCGGCTACCAAAATGAAGGCGTGCGATGATCAACGACCACCCTTCCATCTTAGATGCAAAACCTAGCCGTCTAAGGTCACCAACCAATGCATGGTAACCTTTAGCCCAAATCCTAGTTTTGGACACGCCAAACCGCGCCAAGGTATGCGATGCCATATGTGCCAATGGCATGCCAACCATCTTGCCTCGCCGAACCATGCCGGCCTTCCTTATGCGGCTACCAAAACGAAGGCGTGCGACAATCATTGGCCACCCTTCCATCTTAGATGCAGATCCTGGCCGTCCAAGGTCGCCAACCAACGCATGGTAACCTTTGGACCAAAACCCTAGTTTTGGCCACGCCAAACCGCGTCAAGGCATGTCATGCCACATGTGCCAATGGCATGCCAACCACCTTGCCGCGCCACACCATGCCGGCCTTCCTTATGCGGATACCAAAACGAAGGCGTGCGACGATCAACGGCCACCCTTCCATCTTAGATGCAAATCCTAGCCGTCCAAGGTTGCCAACCAACACATGGTAACCTTTGGCCCAAAACCCTAGTTTTGGCCACGCCAAACCGTGCCAAGGCATGCCATGCCACATGTGCCAATGACATGCCAACCACCTTTCCGCTCCACACCATGCCAGCCTTCCATATGCAGTTACCAAAACGAAGGCGTGGGACGATCAATGGCCACCCTTCCATCTTAGATGCAAATCCTAGCCGTCCAAGGTCGCCAACCAACGCATGGTAACCTTTGGCCCAAGACTCTAATTTTGTCCACGCCAAACTGCGCCAAGGCATGCCGGCCATGCCACAAGTGCCAATGGCATGCCAGCCACCTTGCCGCACCATACCATGCCGGCCTTCACTTCATGGCTGCCAAAACGAAGGCTTGCAACAGTGAACGGTCACTTTTCCATTTAAGATACAGATCTTGGCCGTTCAAGGTTACCAGCTAACGCATGGACGCCAATCCATAGTTTGGTCGCGCCCAAACAAAGCCAAAACCCTAACTTTTGTCCGCGCCTAAACTAGGCCATATTAAAGCTATATCGGCCACTGGTTACCAATCGAAGGGTTGCAATAATCAACGATTACCCTTCCTCTCAAGATGCAAAATCTCGACCGTCAAAGGTCACCACCGAGACGGCAAGTCTCCCAATCTCAACTTGCCAAACAACAACAACATGCTACGTGTTTTCCACAAAAACACTCGAGACATCAAAACATGTCACAAACTTGGGGATGCTCATTGGGTATTGGTTTGGCGGTTTACAACGTGCGGCGTACACTACGCCCGTTACAAGACAATGTCATAAGGATGAGGCGGTTAGTAAATACATGGAGTAATGGTGAAACGCTTTCTTTTATAGAACATCAATTCCAGGCGTTACCGGTTACCACCTCCTCACATTTACTCACCTGTTTTCCATTTCTTAATGAGACCAGTGTACGTTTCACTTCGACTTGTATAAATAGGTCTTACCTATTTCCACCGAACAACAAGTTCAGGTCAGGAATATACAAC
Source organism: Papaver somniferum (assembly GCF_003573695.1). Taxonomy (NCBI): domain Eukaryota; kingdom Viridiplantae; phylum Streptophyta; class Magnoliopsida; order Ranunculales; family Papaveraceae; genus Papaver; species Papaver somniferum. Next base: position 5,254,194 of record NW_020621603.1, on the reverse strand, counting down.
ACTCAGAAAATATTTTCTAGCTTGCCATCTGTTAGCTTTCTACTTTCTGATACAAGTAGTAAAACAACTACTCTTCAAGAATCAACTATTCCGGTCTCAACACTCTCTTCGCTTCCCTTCCCAAAACCAACCATTCTCATTCATTTTGTGACCGAAGCAAGTTTGGAACGACCATTTCTTGGTTGAGGCCGGATTTGTACAGATTTATCTCTCGAACCTAAAGTACTCCCTTGCAGGACATTGTTTAGGGTTTAAACTCGTTTCTCACCCAGACACCCGAAATTACCAAAATCAGCAGAAATCGTTTTCACCCTCAAACAGTTGGTTGTGTATCTTGTCTCATATGACTGGTTCAAAAAGAGACAAGAGTTTGCACACTTCAGGCTTTAGGAAAATAGAAAAGGATTTCCTTTTTTTTTCTTTTTTGGTCTTGTTTTCACTTTTTTGGAATTCTTCCATCTTTTCATATCTAATTGATATTGAAAGGACTTTACTCTATTTGATCAATAAAAAGGGTTAAAATCAACAATTCTGTCTTCTTTAGGGTTGTGAGTTGTGCGTACGTGAATCCTTTAGTGTATGAAGGTTTCGTAACCCTACATTCCTTTTTCCTTCTTTGAAAAATCTTTTTATCACAAGATTGCTTGTTGAGTCTGATTTGTGAATTCTTCTCACAATCTCATACTGGTATGGAAAATCCATGCATTTTGTCTTCTAATGGAAAATATGTTAATATGATTGTTAAGCCATCAATCGTGAAGGAAAATGATAAATCTCATATAACTTCAACTTTGAAAAGAAAAAGGAGGAATGCGAGGAAACCAATAGTTGTCATTCTAGTCTATTGAAGTTCTCTGGGGTTCTTGAAGAGTTGAAGGAAGCAAGAAAGGAGATTCAGCAAATAAAGGCTATTGTTTTAAGGAATCTCGAAATTCAGAAGGCCCTGGTTCGGCATCAGTCTAGAAGGTTTGTTGGAATTGACTCATTTCTTCATGAAACTTATGTTCCTATGGTTGTTGACGACAATAAGTTCGGGGACGATAAAGAATTTTTCAGAGGCTTTAATGTCTAGGAAACTTCTTATGAGAATTCATTCTTGTTTTTTAAGAAGGATAACTAGGGTTTGGAATAACAGTTATTGTGAGTACACATAGCTATTTCCAACGATTTTCATCTTGCAATGTTTTTAGATTTATTTATTTAAATTCTAAAGTTTATTTGGAAGATGATTTTCCAGTATTAATCTTATGGTTTTACATATGTAACTTATTATGGGATATGTGTGTTCGCGTCCGTGAACTATGATTGTCCCATATTTTCTCAAAAGTTAAAACTATCATATGTCTTTATTGATAAAATATAGAATGAACTTTTGACAACAAAATTTAAGCCTATTATGTCATTATGCAAATATTGATGGAAGATAGGATGAACTTTTTTCTACAAAGATTAAGTCTATTATACGTCTCTATGCAAATATTGATGAAAATTAAAAATGAATTTTTGAATATTCAGCAGTATTGGTCTTTCCCTAATCACATCCTTGTGTAAATACTGTGCGTCTCCATAAGTTCTCTTATGTGAGCATTTCCAATTAAATTAATCATGGGTTCTCTTGTGGTTAATTTAATTGAGTATGTTGAATAAAAATTCATGTTTCACGTGATTTGTTAATGTCCAAAGAAATCCTTCTTTTCTTGTGAAAGTAAGGTCGCTCTTGTTGTTCTTTCGGAAATGACATTTTATGGAGGAGAGTTCTTAATTTTAACCTATGCTTAACTGCCAAATCTTTGTGGGGATTGCGGCTGTGGAATATTGTAGGATTTTTCTTGTATCTTTATAAACTCATTGATGAATACACTAGTTTCGGCTATATGAAATCATCAAAACAAAGTTGATATGTCCTCTTTTGATCATGAAATATCTCTGTGGAAATTTCGTTGGGATCCCACTAGTTTTCGTACCTTTGCCAATTTATAACAGAAAGGGGGAGAATTAATGTGTAGTTCATACTACAAATACATATGGTTTACAGATCATTATGTAAGGGCGAGTAGTTTTCATGTGAGATGACTATGACACTGTATTACAATGATTGAGAGCAACTGTTTTCTCATTGTTATAGCTACAGATCTTCAACAACGATGATGCTGAGTTGAACACGTTCAGAATCACTGGAGTACTTGGAAGTGACGAAGATTTCGAGTAATGTTGAAGAACCAAGGAAATCAAACATTTGGATGAGAAGATACAAAGTTTATTTATTTCGTAATCATATGTATTGATAGTTTTGTCACTAAAACTGACAAAGGGATTGTTAGAGCACTTCTCGGTCGAAATCGCAAGCGTTGCTATCTCAATCTTGTTTGTCAAGTTTAGTTTCCAAAACTATAAGTCTTGATTTCTAGTCTACTTATAGCTAAGTCTCGGATTAGGATAAAAAGTGTGGTTGAGCACTAGACTTCACGACGTTCATCGATTGAAGACGAAGAACTACTAAAGGGAGCTTGTGCAACTTCATCAATAAAAGGTATCTGGAGACTTGAAATCATCTGTCACTCAAAAGTCTATCTACTCTATCTCAAATTTGAGACAAAAGTCGTATAGCTATATAGACCCTAGTTAGCAATTCGGGATTCGGCAAACGTACGGGACGGTAAACGTACGAGTATTATACGGTTTTGTAAAATCCATATTCGGTCCAAAATTCGGTCAACGGGACGTGATTCGTCAGTAATTCGGAACGACATACGTACGTGTATAATTCGATTTATAAATGTGAGTTCGGCTCTGAAAATTCGGTATCTATATATAACAAATAATTTGTATTTATTAGGTCATAGACCAATTTTATGCATATGTGTGAGTTATTTAAAGAAAAAACAAACTTAATATGATGATATTAATAATATATACAACATTAGTTATCCAAGAGGACGTTGTATGGTGGTTTAGATGCTTGGTTAGTGAGTTTGAGATCTCTCTCACCTTCACCTTCAAATCTCTTCAGTCGTTTTTCTTTCAAAAAAATTACAACACCTGTAATATTCGGTCGTGTATGCTCGGGAGGCAGTAAAGCAAAAAAGTGGAGTCTTTGAAGTTTGAAAAGTAAAAGCTAAAGAATTTATGTCGAATTAAGCGGCCGTATCATTCGGGATACGTAAAATTCGTGAACGGTTCGCGAATAATCCGGGAGTGCCACATAATACGCGACTTGGGTTCGGAGTTGCAAACGTACGCGAATAAGACGGTAAAATTCGTGAAACGAAAAAATTCGCGAATGATTCGCGAATCATTCGCGAACTTACTAACTAGGATATAGACTTCAATTATGCACATTTGATATTTCAAGCTGAGCTTAACACGCTTACATATTTCTCGAAATATGTGTTGGTAGCTTTCGCTTTAACAAAGTTCATATTATATTCTTGACGAAAGTCAAAAGATGATCATGTGAAAATCGCCTTGTAACATCTTACATGACTTGTATGAGACAATCATTTGATGTAGACTCAGCACTTGAAAATTGCTTTGAATCTAATAGTCTGTGTGAGACATCTTTTGTCGTCTTCCAAGAATGTTTCAATGGTCGAATTAGAACAATTGGATTTAAGCATAGTATGCGTACTTGCATATATGTAGTCCAAGTCCGGGAACCATAGTATGCATACCCGTTTGTGTACTGGTTGGTTTAGTGAAAGTTCGGGAACCTTGTACGCATACTTAAATGAGGTTCAGGTCCGAGAATTTCTGCTGAGTTTGGAAGGTATGTGTACCCGTTCGCGTACTAGCGAACCCAAACTTAGTCCGGGTACTTAGGTATGCGTACCCGTATGCATATCTGAGTAAGTTAAGTTCTAAAATTGATTTGTTCATGAACTAATAAATTTATATAATAAGGAATGCAATCATTTGGAAAACGTGGCTATAATGTTCATGACTTGACTCGAGTGAATCAAAATCGATTTTGCTTCAATTGTGTGTTGTATACTTCTATGAGAATATAAACAATTGAACAACTCTAAAACTAGTTTCATTTGAGTCATTTGAACTAGTTATGGTTAAGATGAATGAGGTTGGTATGAAAGTGTTCATATGGATAAATTCGTTTAACTATTGTTGAGACAACAAAGGTGTACACGTTTAGGTACGGTTATTCATATCTAATTTGTGTGTAACAAGCTAAGTTCGATCTAACGGTTGAAATATATTATCTTGAGGCTAATCAGGTTTTCATATAACGGTGAATATTGAATGCTTTGTTACCAAGGTAACATTGATTGTAAACCCTGATTTGAAGACTATATAAAGGAGAACTCTAGTAACTGGGAAACCTAATCCCCACACCCTCATGTGTGATACTAGTTGCGACTAGAGTCGATTGCCCTTTAACCTTAGGTTTTTCACGAAAACCCTGTAGGTTAATGACTTGAAGACTTCATTGGGATTGTGAAGCCAGACCCAACTATTTTTTCTATAGTTGCGTGTTGTGATCTTGTTGTGTTCTATCTTAATTGAGTACTATCTTCTCCAAGATTTGCTCGAGATTTAATCTCCGATAGGCAAGATAAAAAGTAGTCACAAATATTTTCGTCTCATCGTTTGTGATTCCACAATATCTTGTTCGCTACCATACGATTAAGATTATTATGAGGTGATTGATATTTCTAGGCTGTTCTTCGGGAATATAAGTCCGGTATATCAATTGGTTCATGTTCACCTTGATTTATCAAAAGACGAAATAAAACTCATAGGTCTATATGTGGGAGACAGATTTATCTATTCAAATAGACTTTTCTGTGTGAGGTAGATTGGTTTATCAAGTTTTCGACTTTGGGTCGTAGCAATTATTAGTTGTGGGTGAGGTCATCTAAGGGAATCAAGTCCGCAGAATCCGACGTGGTTTTAGAGGCGTAAGGAACGCGACTGTACCTTGATCAGTGTGATATTGGTTAGGGATCAACTACATTCCAGTCTGAAGTTAACCTTGGAGTAGGCTAGTGTCTGTAGAGGCTTAATAAAATGTGGTGTTCAAATATGGACTACGTCCCGGGGTTTTTCTGCATCTGCGATTTCTTCGTTAACAAAATTTCTGGTGTCTGTGTTATTTCTTTTCCGCATTATATTTGTTTGTATCACAGGTTGTGCGTAAGTTCAATCAATTGTGAATCCAACCTTTGGTTGTTGATCAAATTGATTGACACTTGGATATTGGTTTTTGATACCGTCCAAGTTATTTCTTATATTTAATCGGGCTCGCAAATTCCTATTTGTTTGATTGCGGATTGAATTGAAATAGAGATATAACTCTTTGATTTACTTTTATTAAGATTTAGTCTGACTGTCTAGTCGATTCTCTTGAAAGTATGTTGGAGTTAGTTCATACAGATTGCTAAGCGAAATATTGGGTGTGGTTGTTAGACCCCGTCTTTTCAGATTCTACGTCACAAGGACAATCATAAATAAATCAAAACTGAAGTATTTTGTATTTCTATCTTATGGAATCATAAATTATGAAATGAAAACTACTTTGTGATTTTTATCTATCTTGTTTATGATCTATAGTTTGGAAACTACATAAATCAATAAGAACAAGATCCATATACAAAGAACTATCATGTAAAAGATAGTATGACAGAGCTTCATGTTAGCTAATCCTTTCAAAGTCGCAACCTAATACAGTTTCACCATAGGAATTCTAGGTCAGAAGACGGATCTAGCCGCAACTAAGAAACATAAGTGCCAGGATTAAGATTATAGTTTGCAGAAATTCCTCTATTTATATTAATGAACATGGCTTGGTATGTTACAAATAAAGCTAGGTTCGTGAACTAGTTTCCATGTTTATGACTAACCAAGCAAGCTTAACTTCTTCATGTAGATTATTCATGTAAGTATGTAACTAGTTTCCATGTTTATGAGTAACCAAGCAAGCTTAATTTTTTCATGTAAGTATGTGAGAAGTTTTCTTTGAATCACAAAGAATAAATACCCAATTGTATATTAGTCGAAACACACGTTATGTACCAAGTGGTTTGCCGAGGAACAGTGGTTAATTATTTCCAAAACCGACAAGCATAACTTGGAATTTAATGTCACAAGAACAAAATCAGTTCATGAATAATTAGTCATCTCGTAAGTCAGAATCTTTTTGTATTTGATTAGTCTGGAATGTCAAAAAAAGAAACTGGACTCAAATACAAGGAGTATCCAGAAAAATTTAAAATCAACTAGTTCGCGAATTGCATAAATTAGTTTGTGTACTATTGAACGAAAGGTTATCCAGAGTTATCTCAAAATCGACCAGTTCACGAACTAACAAATGTAGTCACTCTAAGAAACACATCAATAATTTTTGGGACATTTCTAAGGTAACCATCACAATCAGTTTGCAATTTTTTCTAATAGATGAATTTACTCTTAACATTGATGGTATTTTTCTTTTGGTACGTGCGGACCAACTTTTTTGGACAAACACGCATGTTTTTTTATTATTGAGAAGTACGACTAGTCAAATTTCGTACTAGACCAATTTTGCGATGGATGTGGAAACATCATCATACATAGATTCCGACATATCCGATAAAACATCAAAAATATTGATATACCCCCGTAGCAGAGATATCAAAAGTACGAACAAGACGATGTCCATATGAAAGAACATTTTTCATTACTTCAAAGGTATTTCCAAGGCACACCTTCTCTTAAAGAACCTTGCTTATATACATATCCCATGGAGGGAGGCTTTTCATCTTTTGTTCAGTCTTTCCACCCATTCTTTGGGAAGTACCGAGTATAATTTCCAAAGGAAAACTGCGATGATCCTAACTATATCACAAGGTATCGATCAGACTAATTCTAATGGACGAGTAGGTACAAATTAATAAAAAGAGAGATACAACAGATTCAAATATTAAAATTCAAGAATGAAAGATGTGTACTGGGACCCGCTAAACAAGTGACAACATGATATTGAGCCCACTGGATTCAAGAAATCTTAATGGAAGTCAGTCGGAAGAGAGGAGACGTTTCAATATACTCAACAATAACAACAACAACAATCGCCCGCCGAATTTCAACCACGAGTTAATGTCTATCGTGTGCAACCATAATCACATTCTTTTCAACTCGAGTTTGGACAACCTAATTTTTTGTTACTCATCAAGGTCATATTCTTTTTTACTCATCAAGGTTATGAGATTAATCAACCCCATTTAACAACTCCTTCTTCTTCTTTGACGGGTACCTTATTTGGGACCTTAATCAACAAAATATAACAAATGTATTGCTAATAATATAATATTATGTTATATAAACCTGATTTTATTTCTAATTAATAAATATATGAAATAATGAATTAACTTAGCTTAAGATATACATTTCAAATGCCGAATCAAATTGTATAACCATTGTATTTAATTAGAACTAATTGTAAACTGAAACTTCGACTTCATATTGATCTAGTTGGTGGAGCAAAACCATCAAATAAATAAAGGTTGAATATGTTCAACACCTATTGAAGTGGAAACAACCTATGTGTTCAGAAATTTTGCCATATCTTCTTTCTTATTCCTCTCGAGCTCGTAGTTGTTGCAATTTGTCAAACAAAATAAACCAAATATCGCAAGAAGTTACACAAATTCAATTTTCAAGTTCGATTTTTTGAATTGTTCTTACTAGTTGAATCGTTCGATTTATGACAAGTAAATATTAGCTCACATCTTTGTTGGCTGTTTGAAAACGACTTGACAAACCATTATCAATACGAAATCTGGAGTTGTTAGTTTTTTCCCAGAATTTCTCATGAACGATTATCCAAAAAAGAATTAACTGGTTATTGTATACCAGTGATAGAAACAAGCGCGCTAAATACATAAAACCTGCAAAATTCCTTCATCTTTTTCCTCTTTTGTATACTTTGGACCAAGGATACCCCAAACTAGCTTTGGAAGATCCAACCATATATTAAGAAAGAAATTAGAAGACATTTATTAGAAGAGACTTTTATGAAATTAGAGGTGGAGAGAAGGTACAAGTTGAATTGAGGTTGGATCGGATATGTACCAAACCAGAGATTGAAACATACCGACGTTAAGATGGCTAGGGCCTAGGCAACAGCACTACGGCTTGGCCGCTACTAGGTGTCTAGGTCCCATTTGAGCAACCCCATAGGGGCTCAAAATTGGCAAATTCTTGCAAATACACCACGACACCTGCATCGCGTGTATCACTGTCAAGTATCAGGAAACAACCACCGCCTTCATCCAATTTCCACAATTTGGCGCTCACTTTAACATGATGTACTTTTTCTGATTTCACAAAATTTGAACACCACAACCAACACACATAATATTCTCAAGGAATATTTTTACTCATTCCAATTTCTTGTTCTCTTATTCATCTTTGAGGCGATTCTCTTTGTATCTCTTCAAACTATGAACACTCTTCAAACTATGAACACAACAACAAAGGATAATAATGATAATAATGGTGTATCATCAACAACAACAAAAACAACGTTACAAGATGTCGATGTTGATGCCCTAGCTCATTGTGCTAAGTATCTGAACTTACAAGACCTTTCAAGTTTCGCAACCACTTGTAAATTGTTTAAATCTGTGGCTTATTCCGATTCTATCTGGAATTACTGGTTTAGGTATTGTTTTGTTCTTTCAATTTGATATAATTTGACTATTCAATTATGCAACAAAGTTACTGTTTTGTTAGAAAAATTACTCTTTTTTAATGAATTTTAGGTTTTTGCTGTTTCAGGGAGCATTGGCCATTTCAAATTTCATTATCTTATCTACATACCTCAGGAGCTTCCAGGGAAGCATATTTGGCTAGACGAAGTGCGGTGCGAGGATTTAAATATATTGATCCTGCAATTTTTCAATATGTTGCATCTCCAAAAGCTAACAGCCATATTTTACTAAACAAGAATCGGATTATTCTTTCTCAGGTATGATCGAAGTAGTATATTTTGCATCTTTTGTTGAATATTGACATGATACTGAGTGAACGTTTGCAATTTTTTTGTTATGTGAAAGATTGTAAGTGCACATAGAATGTTCCAAAGTCTGTAACACATGCTTTGGAAGAAAATTGTCGTATCTGCTTAGATTGTAACTCCATGATCCATTTAAAAGAACTGGTTGAATGAAGGGTTGCATATCTTATGTCAATTCATGTGAAAGATTGTAATGCGTATTGGAATGTTTGAAAGTCCGTGACTCATGCTTTGAAAGAAAATTGTCGTATCTGTTTAGATCATAACTCTATGGCCCATTTAAAAGAACTGGGTGACTTAAGGGTTACCATCTCTTATGACATGACAGTGGTTTCTACTTTGTGTCTATGAATGTTAATCTGGTCTGTTCTATGCTAGTGTCCTATTCTTCTTTGCAACGTTATGGATCGTGCATTGACTGCTACATGTATGTATGTGTCCGTTTTTACTATATGGTTCTGGTAACGGAGATATAATGGTTCATTATGTTTATATTTTTCCTTGGTTGGTCACTTTGAGAAGAGCCTGTTCTAAAACCAGTCTACTGACACATCAGACTCAATATACTGTTATCCAATACCCTATTAGCTGCAAAATTCATCCAAATTAGCTTTTGTTTGAAAAATTCTGACAAGGACCAGTTAGCCTGAACTGAGAAATGTGGTTCAGGTGTAAGGCCCCACCTTAGCTCTGTCAGACATTGTCATAGAATATGTCGTGGTCGCATGACTAGAATAATATTGTTTAAGAAGCGATTTCTTGAATGAGGACTTTTGCACATGAAGAAATGTTAAATTTTCTTAGCTGAGCCTGAACCTAGGTACAACTTTGGACCCTGCCGTTTAATGGCCATCATTTGAGATTATTCTTGAAGATTGGATGGAACTTTGTACCCTTTTGGACTAGGTGAGTTTCATACAGTACCACCATATATCGGGCTTACGGTTATGAGCTAAATTTCCAGGTGGGTTTCATACAGTACAACCATACATCAGGCTACAGTTATGAGCTAAACCTGTCCGACTTTGCAAAGGAACCTGGGGTGCGGGTCTCTTAAAGGGGAGCCTGACATGGACTTGCTTTCAAGTGAGTCTTACCTGGGAGAGATTTAGAATTGCGCTCAGTTTGCAGGTTCATTTTAGCAATGTGCTTCTCCAAGGTTTACTTTGGATAGTGCATGCGCCCAGGCAAGCACCTGATTGTTAACTTCCAAGAGGAATAGATATAGGCTTATATAAACGCCGCTGTAATTCTTACTAGCAACTGTCAATCCAAAATCTGAATTAAGCTATTGGTTTAGAGCATTTAACTTTTACCATTGCAGATGCTCTTAACGGAGCATTTCTGTTGTGTGATTTTACCTTCCTCGCAGTCTAAATAACTTGATGTATCTTTAATTGATTACTAGCACTCAAGGATTCAGATTTTCAAAACCGACAAGAAGGATGCAGCTGTTTCCGTGACACTGCAGGATCACAATGCTCGGATTACGTGTGTGAGGTATGAAGTGACTTGATATCTCATGGCACAACAAAATATCGTGTGGCATCAATTATTACTAGTCTTTGATCCTTCGATTATCTCCATCCTACTTAAGTATAAAAACTGTTTTGGTTTTTGAACGTATTTCTGTTTCCTGCGATTGTTGAAATTTCTATTTGATCTACAGATGTTTCCCACTAAATGAAACATCTTTGTTTAGAAGAAAAGGAGATGATTTACTGGTAACTTCTAGCAGCGACCACTCAATCCGTCTTTGGTGGGAGGTAAAGATTCATTTGTAAGATTGTGTAGTATGGTTCTTTCATTTCTATCATCCAAAGAAAAAAAAGTGTCTCTAGGTTGTTATATGGTGGACTGTCATTTATATGGCATGCATCTCCAAGGTTCTCATCTTCATCTCCCCACTGAACGGTTTATTTTGTCTGTTTTAAATGTAGGACCGTTGTCAGCGATGTTTTAAAGGTCATAATGGCACAGTTACCACCATTGCAGATAAACTATTAGGCGATACTGACGTAAGAGTACTTGCAAGTGGAGGAGAAGACAAAACTGTACGTCTTTGGTCTATTTCTTCAAGTGGTAAACGGGGGCAACATGCTTTGAGAAAAACATTTTTTGGGCATGAAAGGCCAATTGAGGCCCTAGCAGTTCCAGGGTATTGAATTTATGCTGGTTTGGTGATTTTGTGTTTTACAATCCAGTCTCTTTATAAAACTGCTATTTTTTACCATGTGATTCTGTAGAGTATAGACATAAGTTTCTATGGTAGAAACGGAAAACCGTCCCCTTTATTTGGTTTGTGCCAGTATATTTATGTATTTCCATTGTCTTTTTATTTTTCAGGCACAGTAATTCTCTCTTAGTGAGCCTCTCCAAAGACACTCTGGTAAGCTATATTTTTTCACTGAAATATAATTGTGGTTTGCTGTAAAGCATTCAGCCCATTGTTCCTTTGGTAGTTACCCCTTATAGTTAAATGTTCGCTCTTTGTTTTAACTGTCTTGGGTAGGTGAGAGTTTGGGATACAAATGCAACTCAATGTGGTTGCGTTGGGATGACTTCAATGGTTGGCCTGCCCATCGATATGAAATGCCATGAATCGTTATGCTACGTGGCTGCTGGTTCATCAGTTACAACAATTGACTTGAGAACAATGCGAAAGGTTTTCACTGCAGCTGTTCATCGACCAAAATTTTGCTCGTTCCAGATGCTTCCCTCCAAATTCTTAGTTTGCACTGGTGGAGATGAAAAGTAAGAATGTTTTTCTGTTTGAATAATCAAAATTTTGGTACTCCCAAGTACAAAAGCTTCCTTATTATCGGGATCAGGAACCAAGTCTTGTTTTGCTATACAACTGTAAACTCTGAAAAACATTTTGCCTTTTTTATTCGATATTTCTACTGCAGAGCTATGCTATGGGACATCAGGAAAGCTTGTGAAGGGAAATCAGAACCAGTTGCTATTCTGGGTGCACATGAGGGTCCAATTTCACATTTATACATGGATCCATACAAAGTTGTCACCGGAAGCCGAGTTGATCCGCTTGTTATGGTCTGGGAAACCAACACTGGTAGGTTTACAAATTCTTTCTCGTGTGGAACAGACAACGAAAATGAATATGAAACTGGTTGTTCCGTCATGGCTGTAGATGCTTGTCGTATAGTTACTGCCAACTTTGGCATGGAACCAGAACAAGTATGGCTCAGGGACTTCAGTAATGCTGAAGTCCCTGTTCCAAGTCATGAGGATGATTACGATTCCAAATTTTGGGAGCTCCCTGAAGTTTAAGTATTACTGAAATTATTAACACGAGTAATATTTCTTTTTTTCCTTTTTTTTTATTGTTGCAAGTACATTACTTATTATACTAAATCATAAAACTTTGCTGAGTGAATGTATGAGTGATTCCCACGCTTTTATCTGCATGGATGTCATCCTCTATGGTCCATTTTTTTCTCTCGTTTTGTTTTTCATTTTCTTGTGAGGATTTACAATCATTTCAGACCAAATGGTGTTTCAAATTTAGAACCTCAATGGTAGTTTTACAAAATCTTAATCTAACTTTGAAATTGTTCAAATCACTATCGCATTCGAGGATTAAGTTGTTTCATCGATAAAGATATCCTCTTTTGAAATTGTTCAAAAGCTTCCAGTTTTGCAGCCAAAGTGGGATGCACTTGTCTTCTCCTCAATAGATTAGACCCTTCAAATTCAGCAACTTGATGTGAACGAATTCGCTCCACAGCAGCCTTGACAGAGAATTTGCTTCTCAACTTATCAGGCATCCAAACTTTCATATCCTCCCCGCCAGTAGGTTTTGAAATCCTATCCTCATTTACACCTACGGATCCAGAATCTCAAGCATGGCATCGGTAAAGCTCCAATTCCCATCAACAATCACAGAACTAAGCTTAGAAGTCAGCCTAGCCTTCTCAGAACACGATAACCCCAAGTTGATTCGCAACGCCGCCAATTATCAAACCACAGCAACGTCATCTCCCTATTCCCCACGATGCAATCAATACCCACAAGTACTGGACCCAGCGAATTCCTGAAAGAATAGAAGAACTATAATCTAGCAACTCACCATTAGTTTTAAGGAATTTGGCACGCATGTATCTGGCCCAGATCTTATAGGAATTTCTGAATAGTCCACCACTACTTTATTAGAAGGAATCCTGTTTTGAGACATATGAAATTGTTTTCGCGCATACAGAATGCTTACCCTAATTAGTATAGGTTGATAAGGGGTGTCTAAAGCCAGTTAAATCAGTTAGACAATTTTGATTAACTTATTTAATTTTAAAAAATTATATTTATTATTTTTAACTTATTTATTATTTAAAAAAATAATAAATCTGAGTAACTTTATTTTAGTATTATATTTTTTTTCTTCTAAATTTTATATTTATTTGTTTTGTTTTTTATTGGATAAAGAGTATTATTACAAGAAACTAATTGGAAGCCTAACAAACTAAGCTCCAACAACGTGCTGTTACATCAGTTGAACATTTTGTCATGCTAGCCTACAACGAGCCTCATGAGGAACCAGTCAAGGAAGCCGAAACGGATAGGGGGCTGATTGTGTCACAAGGGGGGCAAGCTAACTCTACCTTCCATGTCAAATTCTGCAACAATGCGCCATCGGGGACATAATAATTCAATATTTTTTTTTTCAACCTGAAATAAAGATCTATTGTTCGGAAGAGGTAGAATTACAAGAATTAGATGGAAGCATGGAAACAAGCTGTCTCCAATCCCTTTTAGAATGACAACACTAATTCTATGAAAGAGAAAATTCCGCATTATAACATTCACTTTATGACTAGCCATATTATTACACAATCTTTTCAGAAACTCCATTGTATCGCTCCCAACTCCCCTAAGGTGGTAAATGCCAGCACGCCAAAACCAAAACCCTGAGATGTACACTTCTTTAAATATTTGGTTATTTTTTCGACCAACATCACTATCAATTGCTTGATCAGGGACAAAAGTGCGCACCCCACCGCCTGCGAAAGGAGAAACACATGTGATATCCATATACACATAGTGGCCATTATCCCAGTTGTACACTAAAATATCAACAGGTCTCAACGCCAAGTCGGTGTCTGAGAGGAAACCAAAATCCACCTCTTTCCTAGCTGGGACACCGCACGATAACAAATATCGGCAAAGGTATCACGAACCAGGATATGTCTATACTTGAGACCAATCCCATGAAAACAATGCAAAGCATAGTCACCAAAAATATCCATCTCCCTGCCACAACAGGAACATGTTTCCCCTTCTTCGAAAAGAGAAATCCCAAGCCTATAACACAAGATAGCTCTAAAATATCGAGGTCCAAGTTATTTATTAAGCCCATCAATCGGGATGATCATCAAATAGTATTGTGCATGTTTGATCCTGTTACTCCGCCACAAGGCTAAATCATGCGCCATCATAACAAACCGGTTGGGTAAATCTTTCTTAACTGCATCAAAGCGTTTGATTGCCAAAGAAATCATGGAATTTGGGGCAATGTCATCAATGCAAAATGAATAATTCTCAATACCACATATCTGTTTGTATAAGATAAGTACACGACCAAAACTGGGACTCATACCAGACATTTCAGATAGCCTTAAAATGTTCTCATGCTGAGCCTTGGTCTGGAAACAAGATGCCAAATAACAATATTGCATGGTATCCTCCATAGTATACACCCCTAGTCCACCATACTTGGTGGGAAGTGTAGAAAGCCTTTGTTGCAGGAGACCGAAACCCGGCCCATCTCCCGTAACAAGATGTCTAAAAAACTTTTTAAGACGATTATCAAAAGCCACATGTGCCTCTTCCAGATATTCATGTTTAGTTGTTCGCATGATAAAGTATAACCTAGAGACACCAGAATAATTTCTCAACAATAAAAGCTTACCCTAAGGATCCTTGAGAAGAAAAAGTTAAGTTTTTTTTCTTCCCGTCAAATTTTAAATTTTATTCTTAATTATTTTTCTTATCTTCTCTCTTATTTTCTCCAACCGATGCTAACCCGCCTACAATTTTCATCGCATTTGACTAAATATAGAGGCTCTAATCGTTTTTCTGATCTGTAAATTAGTGAATAAAAAGAAGAAAAAGTTGAAATAGAAATCGAATTGAGTGAAGTTGGATAGAAAGAACCAGATCCTCACTACAACGAAATGTACAATAAAAAGTACTTACAAACCAATATCTTATTTTCTTGTGTTTAATTGATAGTTTAGGTATAAATCGAAAAAACTAGGGTGTTTAGGTTTAAATTAAAAAATCTAGGGTGGTTTTACTACCTAGTGACTATATTTTGTCCATTGCATGAAAATAAAAGATGTTTTTCCATGCCATGTACTCGATTTCCCACTATGGTAAAAGTGGCAAATAAGATAAAACCGGCAAATTTTAGACAAAATAATATATATGTTGTGATAAGTGGACTCTTGTTAATAAAAAAAATTATTTGTGTGTGTGTGTGGTGGGGAATTTATAATATTTTAATATAAGTGGGACCCTTATCTAATAAAAGTAATATTAAAATAACGGAAAGTAGGAGAGAAGAACATTTAAAATACTAAAAAATGATTGAGCGATCAACACTATCGCCAGCTACGGATACTAGATCGCTCGATCAACACTTGATCGCCCAGTCGAGACTCCACTGCTCGGTAGAGACTCGGCCTCACCTGGCTAAGCCACTTAGCCAGGTGTGTTTGCCACTTTACCACACCCATAATAGTGGGTGCAAAAATGGCAAACTTGAGACTTTTCCATGCTCATAGGAACCGGCCTTAGAAGAGCAATGTTGACAACTTGGATTCATCTCAGACCCAATCCACACTTATTATAAGGACAACAAATTTTCTCAAAAGCTACTACAAAATTCTTATGCTTCAGGGAATCCCCATACCATAAGAAATTTTGTGTTGCACGTTCACATGCCTTTATAATCCTTACAGGCCAATGATAAACTGACATATTATGGGCAAAAAAGCTAGAAATGAGAGTTTACCTTCCGAACCATCCAATCATGTTCTTAATCTTTTCAGAAACATCCATAACATACGAAGCTTTACATGCACTTCGCACGATTTTGACTCCAAGATAACATTCAAGAAATTTCACCATTGCCGTACTCAACAATATCATTCTCTTCCTAGTGCTAGAACAACCACCAAAATAGAATTTTCTTTTCATTCTACAACTTCCTGACCAGAGGAACGCCGATATCTCCCCAAAAGATCCATGGGATGTCGAATCCCTCTCTTGTTTCCTTTGCAAAAGACTAAGATATCATTTGCTTTAAGGATGACTCCCAAGGCTTCGACATCATTTGTTGTGTTTGGAAATAGGATTTTCAACAACTGCCGGACTAACATGCCTATTAGCTCTTAGTGAGACCTACACATATATCAATTAATTTCATAAGGCAATGACTAGTTACAACAAATATTTAGGATAAATACAACCCAATTTTACAAAATACTAGTCGGAACACATGTGATAGTCGAATAACTGTGGAGCATCTTATAAAGAGAACTTGTATTTTTCTAGAAAATTTATAAGAATGACTTCTAGCGAGAATTTAGATTCTTCTAGGAGTTTTACAGGTTCTTGAATACTATCGAAGCAGGGCAATTTCGTGATTATGTATATTCTATCTTTATTACATCTAGTCCGAAGTATGATAGTAGGAAAAAGGAATAACTGAAAACGCAGGGTGTACCAAATACACACCAACTTTTTCGTCCGGGAACTTACACGTTTGGTTACGAAACTTTATTTAAGATTGTTTTAACAAGGTAAACCTAGTATATACCCGAACTGATCACGAACCGAATTCCAACAAGAAAAAGTTTGTAATCTATTTTTTAAAATACGAATTCAACAAGAAATAATCTTGTAGGTTCTGTACAATTTAGTTAATACTATATAGGTTTAAATACATACGACCTGTGAGATTTCAATTATAAAGATAAAATAATATAATACGGAAAAGAAATAACACAGACACAAGAGATTTTTTTTAACAGGGAACTACAATATTGTATAAAAACCCCGCGACCTAGTCCAGATTGAATACACACTGATTATAAGTTATTACATCAATTACCTACTACCAATTCAGACTAAATTTAATACCTGCTTCAGCTGTATTCAGACACCTGTAGGGAAGAACGCAAATTCTCTTTAGGAATTCTTCTCCTAAATTTCCTAGCAGAACACCAATACTCTTTAGAAGATACTCTTGAAAATCTTTTGGGAGAACACCAATTCTCTTTGGAAGATACTCCCCAGCAATTAGGTTACGGAACCGTAACCCTAATTGAATCTTCCTTACAAGATCACCTAGAAAATACTAGGGTATCTTGCTCTATAAAATCTAGGGTTTATGAAAAACACCTAGGAACAGGTTCGGTGACTATTAAAGAAGATAGCTTCCCCATGCTTTATAATTCCCAAGTAAAGTCTTTTGAAACCTCAATCTTGTTCGTGAATAACAAAGATATGAAAAGAAACCTTATGCAACCAAACACAATTTTCCAAGGGATAGGTTGTCTGGTTACATAAAACCTATATTTATAGTGAATCATCAAGGCTAGGTTATTTGGAAACAAAGCTACATTGTCTAGGTTAGGAAACACCCAAATACTTGACCAAAATAGGCTTTCTGTCACGTATTCACGGTTTAGGTTCGTGAACTGTTGCAAAAAGTTCGTGTACAGTTTCCTAATCATGATTTGCCTTAGCAACACATAACAAGTGTTGCTTTAATAAATCACTCATAACTTCTTCATAACTACGAATTGCGTGATTCTTGGCTCGTTCTATTTGTATTCTCATTCACTACAACATGAGGACCTTCTTAGTGATAAAGGTTACTATCAAAAAAGTCATGGGATCAAATATCATCAAGTGTATATATAAGTATACATTTATTGTTATAAGAATTGTTCCATAGAGTGATCACTTGTTTCGATAGATAGAGATGTAGAATAAACATGAGAATCAAGTATTTGTTATTAACCTTCAATGAAGTTCTCCATAAATGTCTTCGTGTAGTCTTCAATATCCTTTCTTCAAGGATAGCTTTGATTTAATACTCTACTTCTTAAACATAATCTAGTCCGAAACTAAATTTAGTAAACTAAATTAAGAATGCGTTTTATCATCTAAATTTGAAAACTAACTTGACATACTAATGCTAGTGGGTTCAACTGAGTATTGATCTAACAATAAAAACTTAAATCAGTGTGTGTACAATCTGGTCTACGTCCCGAGTTTTTTTCAAAAATATTGTAGTTTTCTGGTTAACAAAATTTATAGTGTATTGTGTTATTTGTTTTCCGCACTATGTTATTTATCTTTATAATTGAAATATCACAGGTAGTACGTTAGTCAACCTGGAAATTTTTTCTAGCTTAATTGTTAAGATCCTACAAGACTTGTTCTTATTTAATTCGTATCTTAAAATATAGATTGCGAAACTCATTCTTGTTGGATTTCGGATCTTGTACAGTTCTGGTACTTATTAAGTTGACCTTAGATATTTATTTTTGAGATCACCCAAGGAGTTTTCCTATATAGGTTCATGAACGAAAAAGTTGGTATACTAGGTATACTCTCCTTTTCAAACCTCTCAAAAAGTGAACCAACTAAGGTATCTTTCAGCGCCATAGATCTTTCACCTGTATAAGTACCAAATATTTACAATATATAAGAATCAATTTTCAACCTCTCAAAAAGGGATCCAACGAGGACATCTTTCATCTCAACAAAAATGTGCAAATACTAAATAAATGATTACGTATTCACGCATATGAACAATATCTTTTGAGCCTGAGACATATTAAGTGACAGTTTCACTACCACTCAACACAAGTTAATCAACATATATATTACTAAAAATAACTCATATTTTTGTAATTTTTTTCCGAATTTCGTTGGGATATGACTTATCAATCAACTCATCCCCAAATCTAAAATCGTTGGATTCTTCAACATGCCAATTTCTTTAGATATAACTCCAAGGAATTAGTTTTTGTGCATACTACTGCAAAAATATCATGATATCAAATATTAAGAAAACATGCTAGCCTTGACCGAATACATAGAACTCTGGGAAGTAAGACACCTCAACGCTGGTATAAAAACACTTTTCGTAGATAAGTTCAATAGAGGTATGCAAAAGCACATCCTTGGAAAAATATCGTTATACTTTAATTACCAACATACCAAACTCGACATAACCAGTGTACATATTGAAATAGGCATACTCAAATCGATAAACGTACTATTGCCCATAAATGCTCCAAACCAAGTTATCTTATCTCGTAAGACATGTATCTCAACTACATGAAGAATCCCGATTATACATGATTTAACATTCTTCATGAATATATAACATTCAAATCTATAATAATACTAGTACCGACTTTCTTTAAAATCTCAACATACTTAAAAGGGTATAGTTAACCTACGGGTTAACAAGGAGAAAAATACTCAAAACCATATTAAGGCCACATCTATTAGTCAAAAATATTGAATACTTTGACATTGAAATATAGTTTATCAAGAAGTGGCGCGAACTGGCAAAAGAAAATTAACCATGATTTACCATTTTATTTTATTTTTCTTTTAAAGGTTATCTATGATTTCTTCATTTCATCTATGAGCTTGTATGAGTTCATAGCAAAGGAACAAAAAAAATAAAAAAACACTCTCAATAACAATAAAAATATATATTAATAAACCCCAGTGCTTATTTTGGATCACAAATCTCCAACCCAATCCTCCATTCCCTCTTCTTCTATCAACCAATAATACGAGGCATCACAATCTTAGGTATATCGTAATTATAATTAAATGTAATGGATATATTGTCTTGCCCTCCTGTGAATATTCACCTACATCTAATTTTATTTTATTTCAAGATTTTTTTCTTCCCAACGTGTTCTTTTAATAATGGTTTCAATACATTGTATTTTTTACACATGGAAATATTTTTATTATTAAGTTAGTATTTCTATCACATGAAAATTTAGATATTGTGAATGTTTTTTCAGTATTTTTTAAGATTATTCTTTAAAATATTTTTTAGTAATGGTTAATGAGAAATATAACAATCTTTTTGTGATAGTTATGGAAGGAATTTTTTTTCTTTTCTTGTGATTTTCTCTAGCCATAAATGCAAAGCAATAATCTTGTAACATGAACTTTAATTAGGGTTGTCAATGGGTACCCATTACCCGAAACCGGAACCGGATCCGGTAGACTTGGGTCCGGTTCCGGGTCCTAAAGTTGGACCCATTAACAACTTAGGACCAGTTGGGTAATTACCCGATTAGACCCGAATCTAATCGGGTCCAAACGGGTAATACCCGTTGGGTACCCGCGGGTATCGGGTACCCGTTTATTCATACTCTATTCATGTTTTTGCTAGTTTTAGCTTTGATATTTTACTCATTTTAAATTTTTCTCTTACATTTAATCTTTATTTAGTACATTAATAAGAAATAATAATAAATTTTTATAAAAGTTATTTAAATCCAAGCCAAAAAGAGAAAAATATTAAGTTTTTGAGGTTTTTTTTAATAGTTTTCTTAAGACCCAATGGGTACCCGGAACCGACGGGTACCCGGATATTTAAACGAGTCCGATTTTGGGTCCATAAATTTAGGAACCGGACCCGGAACTGTTAGGACCCGGACCCGACCTTTATAAGTAGGGTTCGGGTCCGGGTCTAGTGATACTCGGGAGGACCCGGACCCGTTGACACCCCTAACTTTAATGCAATCAACCAAGTAAGAAGCATTGTTGCATTCAATCAAGTAAGAAGGGTTGTTTGAACAAGGATACAGGTTTCCCTCGTCACCCAGACTTCGACACATTTTGTGTTTCTTGTTGTTGCCCAGAGTTTGATGTGGAAGGTTGTATGGTGGCCGGAGTATTGAAGGATATCGTAAAGTTGGGTAGTTCTTATTGCTATGGTGATTTAGTCACTAAAGTTGATAAGAGGTCCAACAGAGCCGCTGATTTACTCGCCAAGAGTAGAGAGAAAAATAAGTATATGCATAACACAGTTCCCTGTAAAGTCCTTAAGTTATTAAGTGAAGATAGGATTCCTCATCAGATTTTGCTTGGAACTTCAAATGTCAGTTATCAACGATAGTATTCTCTATCGAAGCAACAACTAGATCATAAAGGTAGTCATCTAAACATTCTTTGCCATAATTGTCATTTAATTTTGTAGTATTTTTTTATATGTTTAGTTTTCAATGTTAATAAAAAAAGTAAAACTTTATGCTATACCTTTTAGATAGTTAAGCGGCATCATTAGAGAGAAACTTGGTAACACATGAAGATGATCTTAATGAGAATATTAGTGTTACCCGGTAAAAATTATAGATATCCGATAATATCCGGTAATATTCAATAATATTTCACTAAAAGAAAAAAATAGTCTAAATTGTTTATTAGTGTTTCCCGTACACTTCATTAATTACAAACAAACATAAAAATCCGAAGTAAATTAAACTAAATAAAACCAAAATAACTTAATCAGGTGTGAAAAATTATTCATGTTTAATTATATTAACTTAGATTTAAACAAAACCCAAATCTTTTCTACCGAAATTGAAAAATATCTATTTGCATATGCATTCTTTCACGGATATCAAATAATATTGTATAGGATAATGCCTTTCCTTATCCGTCTTGCTAAAATATAAATATCCGATATATCCATATCTATTATCCGAAACTCGAATAATATCAAAAATTTCGGAACTAACTTGGATGGATATTGAATATTCGGTTACCAATTGACGTGCTTATTTGGCAGGAAGATATTCAATTTTAAATATCCTATATTAAAAAATTTAGTTGTCTGTATGAAAATACGAGGGTACCCAAATACATCACAATATTTTGAATATTAACCTATAAGTCGGGTATCTTAAGTGATCTTCTATGGACCGAGTCGAGACAATACGACAACAAGATATTTACTTGACAATATTTATGGTAAAAAACCGATCCTATTGACTATTAGGATTAATGTCAAGTAATCCGAATTAACGTACAAGATTAATTCACGTAATTATAATAACAATTATAATAGAAGTAAAGTAAATGGCACAACAAGATTTTGTTAACGAAGAAACCACAAATACAAAAAACCCCGGGACCTAGTCCAATTTGGAATACTCTCAGAATTAAGCCGATATACAAAATCTAATACCTAACTTCGTATAGTTGAGATCAAGTAGACTACCCCTAGATACTTAGTTTCCTCAGTATCCCTGCACCTTCGACTTCTAGAGTCACGTACATGAATAGCTACTCCTTTGGATCTTATTCCAAATAGAAAAGTAATGAATCTATTTGTTAACCACTCTTATCAATCTTTGGTAAAAGATATGTATGAGTTGTTGACAAAGGCTCTTCCGTTTGAACTAATAAAACCCTTTGTCTGGTTAGACCAATCCAAAACTTGATTACCTAGTTGGATCCCATCCGATCAAAGTTTATGCGCAAGATTCAGAAGATACGAAAACTAATAAGAAAATCTTCTTCGTCTTCAAATCTTCAATAACCTACACAACACAACTAGAATCCTCTTGTAATCAATCACACACAGAACGGAGTCTGTTAACAATGGATTATCACAAGATGTCTTCAGATCCGCAAATGGTTCTAAATATCCCGTTGATACTTTGATCTAGTAGCTAGCCTTATATCAGAAGAGAAGGTTCTCAGGAATAAACAAACTAGGGCAATCAGAGTTTCAACAACCGTTAGTCAATCAAATCAATAATCGAAAACTAAAATAACAATGGAATATCTAGTTTCCTACCAACAGTACGCATAGAGATTCTTGATCCCACAGAAGTATTTAAACGAGCGGTCATAAGAGATTTCTCCTAATTAGTGTACTTTCCTCTCCTTATAGACGACTCCACCATAAACAACAAGAATGAAGTTTGCCTGGCTCTCGGGATAGTTTGCAAAAAATGCAAAGTCAAGTATTTATAGACCAAGGTTGTTTGAACAACAAGGAAATTCCACAACCGAAAATTTTCTCAAGATATTTCATTAAAGTACCTAATTTCGGTTTTCCTATTTCCAATTAAATGCCAAAACATATTTCCGAAATATCTTTTAGAAAACTTCTATTATTAGGTGTGCACAATAATTAATAACGTTTTCCAGAGGATATGCTTTAATTGCTGGTGATTAAAACATATATATTTGAAAATTATAATTAAATGCTTTTCAATATTTCGGTTTGGGATCACCTTGAGTATCAAGGAATATATTTGAACAATTAATTGTAAGAGTTATGTACATGTCAAATAATGTAGACATAAAAGTTTTTTAGCAAACCCTAATTCCAAGATCACACAAAACATAAAGAGATATGTGAATATTGGAAACTCGGTTTTACTCCTTTGGATTGGTTATACCATGACTCACAATTTAAGTTGTGACCGGTTATACCATGCTTCCCAATTTAGGTTGTGACTGTTTACACCGTGCTTCCCAAAGTAGCTTGTGATCAGTTACTCATTACTTCCCAAGTTAGCTTATAATCGGTTACACCTTGCTTCCCAAAGGAGCTTGTGACCGAGTACAACTAACTTCCCAATGTAGCTTGTGACCGATTACAACATGTTACACATTGTAGGCTATGACCGTTTATACCTCAATTCTCAACATAAGTTAAGATAGTTTCTACCTTATCATCTAGTATTGGTCATCCAAAATATATTTAATAAAGAACCGAACCAATTATGATTTCAGTTTCGATTATGAATCAAGTTCATACATCTACTTCTTTAAACTAATGTAATAGTACATAGTTTTCTAGGATGAAATCGCACATATTAGTTTTCTAGGATGAAATCACACATATATCCAACACATAATCAAGTAATTAAATACATAGGTTATGTTAATGTCGTATTTACGAAGTTCAAAAGATAAGCATTGTATTTCGTGATTCAATTAATTCCTTGACACGTTAATCATAATGATATGACCAAGTATAATCACTAGAATATTATATATATACAGATTCACACATTATGTTTTCAATATAATACGACTTGAAAGATACGTTAGGAATGGAAAAAAGTCAAGTTAGTATTAGTAACATCAAGTGGAAGGATGATGTCTTCGTTGCAGTTGTTACTTCTTCTTATTCTTCAGGTCTTCAGAGTATTACTTGTATGTATCAACATTCTTAGACTTTCTAGTCTAACCTAAACAAAGTTAACTATACTATTTAATCAAACGACTCTAGATAAGTTTTGATACTAAAATATGACAACCAAACTTGACATATCAACGCTTGGTGAGTTCAAACGAGTTATGCTTTAACAATATCCCCCTTTGTCAATTTTAGTGACAAAACTCTATTACATATGGAGATAAACGAGTTACAATAACTCATTCTTCATACGCTTGATTCCAAGTATCAACAACACAATATCCCACATATATTCAAAAAATAAATGCCGTTGTTGACATTTGAATAACAAAAGGTTTACTCCCCCTAAATAAAATCTAGGTAAATATTCAATCCGAACATCTTTGTTATTCCCCTTTTGTAGTATGAAATACTACACAACATGATGATATGTTTCCCCCCTTAGTATATGCTTTACTCTTTCGTTAGATATAACGTTTAAGCACATATATCCTTTCCTAGTGATTAAAAAAATCACTTGTTTAATCCATAAATTTCTCCTCATTGTTGTCACAAAAATGACAAAGAAACGAACAAACAAAAGAGCAAACTGAAAGGATCTTACAAATCCATAAGACTTGTACAACCTATAAGACTAAGCACGAAGGTTTCACATACCATTTTAGATAACCAATACTAAAACCGGAACTACAAAATTAATCTAGCTTTAGTATGTTAACAAGGAAACAATTTCCCGAAGCAATTTTCCCTTAGTCTGATAAATTAACTAAGATAACTTAGTTATTAACCGAACCGATTGTGTATGTACAACCGCTTGTTTCAAAAAGACACAAATAGAGATCAGAATTAACTCCATTTCTCTTATCAAGCTCTAATTATTCCATAAAATAACTTAGACCTTTCTCTTTAGACAAGACATACACTAGGTTAGTTAATTAGTTTTTTCTTGTCAAGGATTTCCATTAGACTTGAATAACCAAATCCTACATTTGATAAATCTAACTAAGATCAGAATTAACTTAGTTTCTCTTTTCCGGAATCAAATGAACTAAACAAATGACCCCGTAATTTTTGTTAAGCAGAAATAATAGATACAAACTAAAATATTGATTTTTCATAGTTTTTCTCAACTGGAAGCAATTGAAACAAAGACAGTCTGATGTAAGCACAACATTTGCACCGAATTTCGTTAAGCAAAAATAATTGATACCAAACAATGAAGAAGATACCAAATCATTAAGCCAATAGAATTGACACAGTTTTTCTTAACTGAAAACAATTAAATCACAACAACCAATCCATACAACATAATGAAACATATCAATTGTACCGAAATTTTGCTAAGAAAATGCAAAATATATGCAATAAAATCAATCTTTTATTAAATAGGAAAAACGATTTACTAACAAAATAAATTCTTACCCCAATTTCCGCAGCCACTTCTCTCCAGAAAGATATATCAATTAAGCGCAAGTTCAATAAGAACTCGTATCATGTTTGTAGTCATCCTCTCGCAAGAACAAAAGAACAACAACAAGAACAACCTTTACCAGAGAAAGGTTGAATCGGTTTTAACTAATGCGTGCCAAAAGCAAAAGTTTAAACCCAAACCCCATATAATATGCTAAACACAACTTATGTAAACATAAATTGATATCAACATATTGTGACTTTTCACACATGAGTTTTAATCGTATCACCTTATGATCATTTGATAAAGCCTACCTCAAAAGGCTAGAACTTAATCCCGCTAAATCAAAAAGCGACACAAATCATAAGGGCTACCACAATATGAGATCGAATAATTAGGTTAATAAAAACGGAAACTAACATCTCATAAACTGAAAGCAATAGCATAAAATAATAATCATTCACACATGCTATGCAATCAGAACTATCAAATAATGAAACACAAAAGTTATAAAATAAATTTTATTCATTCATAATTGATATTTTTAATCGAATATACCTTGCACAAAATATCGAAATAAATCAACAAATTGAATAGTATATTCCTTGGATAATAAGAAGTGGATTACTCCTTATCTTGGAACCATACTTGAAATTCCTTTTCTAGTACTGACCCTTGGTATCCTTCGCCTCTCCAGAATTTCGTATAAATATCTAAGATACCTTGCAAAGTTTCTGGATCTTTTCGAGCAGCAAATGATAACTGTTTCTGAATACAGTTTAATTTTCTACCAAGACGCATGAGGAGAAATATGGGATATTCATCTTCATGAGTCTGAGATGACATGATTTTAGATTTTCCTTTGTTTTGTCCTCCAATCATTTGATTTATGGTTCTCTTAGTAAAAACTTTAATATACTTCATATCACTAAAGTTGTCACCCATTCCACATTCACAAAGCTTAGCGATGAGACAAGGATATCCTAGGTTTCGCTTAGAAACTGGAGAAGAGGAGCTCTCATAAATTTTAATCATCTGATTTATGATTATCCCACAAAGATCAAGTTGTTTATCATCTTCTAAAAGAAAGTAGACAAACTCTGCAAACTCTCCTTCCCATTCTGACTTGTCTCTTGTACTTGTAAAGATGGATGTAATGGCAAGTTTTCCGAAAACCCTTAGATACAAAGGTATATCTTTGGTTGGTAATCTTCTTTTTTCCCAATGAGACGAGTTGAAATGGTATCATGTTCAATTTCAAAACCGGTAATCATGGGATTACACTTTTTATTGTACTTGATAATATTCAAAATCACCTTTCGATCAATGTAAAGAAGATTGCATCCGATAAGAGTAACAAAAGTAAGATTCTTATGATCAATATTGTGAATGTTAGGATATAATATTCTTACCATATCATGCGAATAATTTCAAAATGAAATAGTTTTCCCCAGTTTCGATCTTGGACAAACTTCACATAGCTAACATCCAAAACCTCTGAGACAAATCTCTTTTCAGCATGGAATTTTATCCCTTTGAGAATTTGATATTTGTCAAAACATGTGATATCAATAAAGTTAGTGAGCTCATGTTGATCCTTGATCATGTGCGGAAACCTGATCTTCTCAATCTGATTGTATGGAATGGGATCTTTGTCTGGATCATAAGTTTCCTCACTTGATTTCCTTTTCACCATGTTTTCTAGTACCAAAGTTGTAGCGAAAACCCTAGTTCTTGTTCATAAGTTTTTCTCAAAAATTGTTTGTAAAAAAAATATAAGAGCATTTCCTTTTAAAATAAACTTCTTCCTGACTTGACTAGCTAGGTTTAGGAAATCGCATATTCGAAAATATTTGTTTGTGAGGAAACAAACCTGATTTCCAAAAATCAATTTTATTTTGAAAAAATAATCTTTCTTCTTGGACCAGATCTTTTTCATGGATCAATTCTATATTCATGACCGAATATTTGTCTTCTCTATTGTTACTACGATCTGATAATATTTTTCGAAACCCATACAGGTTTTCTAAAAAATTAAATTTTCCAATATGTGATGAGACAAAATCGATCATACTTCACTGAAACAATTATGTGGGGGTATGAAGCAATCCTTTGTTAATAATGTTATTAATAGAAAGATTATCCTTTACGCAAGTAGAAGGATTCCAAACACTTCGTCTGTTCAGACATATCCTGACAGTTTTAATCCTGAAAGTATATATACATGGATTTGGATGAGAGAACCAAACTATGTTTAAGGTTTCAGAATTTGCACAAGGATAATAGTCGTGAGTCACTATTAGGAAAATCTTTTGAGAAATCTTATACACTTTCAAGATCGATATAAGAAATGTCACATAGAAGTTTGTATCAATGTTACTACACCAGTTAGTAATAAATCTCATGAGATACAAGTCTACGACTGTCGATAGTTTATGTAAGTCATCTGAGACATACATAGACAAAATCCATATTCTCTAGAAACTTAGGAACAATAGTATTTGTTTTCTTCAATTGAGTCTTCCACCGTGAGACTTTGAAGTTATCAAATCCCACTGATACGTTAACTGAATCAGCCATCAGATTCAAATCTTATACGGTGGATCGTACCAAACACAGATCGTTGGATCTTTTTGTGTCTTCCCGCTCTGATACCAATTGAAAAGACGAGGGTACCCAAATACACCATAATCTTTTAAATATCAACCTATAAGTCTGGTATGTCAAGTGATCGTCTATGTACAGAGTCGAGACAATACAACTTAAGTCTTATACCTTGTGTTATTGTCTATGGACAAGGTCGAGACAATACGACAACTAGATATTTAATTGACAATACTAACAGTAAAAACCGATTGACTATTGGGATTCATGTCAAATAATTTGGATTAACGTACAAGTGTAATTTACTCAATTATAATACAAATTATAACGCGAAACTAAAGTAAATGACACAACAAGATGTTGTTAACGAGGAAACCGCAAATACAGAAAAACCCTGGGACGTAGTCCTGTTTTGAATACTCTCATAATTAAGACGCTATACAAAATCTAATACCAACTTCGTATAGTCGAGATCAAGTAAATTATCCCTAGCTACTTAGTTTCCTCAGTATCCCCGCGCCTTCGACTTCTAGAGTCACGCACGTGAATAACTACTCATTTGGATAGTATTCCAAACAGCAAAGGAATGAATATGTTTGGTAACCATTCTAATCAATTTTTGGTAAAAGATATGTATGAGTTGTTGACAAAGTCTCTTCAGTTTAAACTAATAAACTCCTTTGTCTGGTTAGATCAATCCAAAACTTGATTACCGTAACCAATATCCGCATTCACAATCAATCAATATAGAACTCAAAGTTAACTATAATGCGATGTCGATCTTACACAACTAGACAATCCAGTTTATCAAAGATAAACACGATTCTAGTTGGATCCCATCCGATCAAGGTTTATGCACAAGATTCACAAGATACGAAAACTAATAAGAAAATCATATTCGTCTTCAAATCTTCAATTGCCTTCAATAACCCGCACAACACAACTTGAATCCTATTGTGATCAATCACACACATAATGGAGTCTTTTAACATTGGATTATCACAATATGTCTTTAGATCCGCAAATGGTTCTAAATATCCTGTCGACACTTTGATCTAGTTTGAGAGAGCCTTATATCAGAAGAGAAGGTTCTCAGGAATAAACAAACTAGGTGAAATCGAAGTTTCGACAACCGTTACTCAATCAAATCAATAATCGAAAACTAAAATAACAATGCAATTATCTAGTTTCGCACCAATTGTACTCGTAGAGATTCTTGATCCCACAAAAGTCTCTAAACGAGCGGCCGTAAGAGATTTCGCCTAATTAGTGTACTTTGCTCTCCGGATAGACGACTCCACCAGAAACAACATGAATGAAGTTTGCCTATCTCTTAGGATAGTTGGCATTTTTATGGACCAAGGTTGTTTGGAGATCACAAGGAAATTCCAACATCGAAAATATTTTCAAGATATTTCATTAAAGTACCTAATTTTGGTTTATCTCTCTTAGAAAACTTCTATTATTAGCTTTGCACATTAACTAATAACTTTTTCCAGAGGATATGCTTTAATTGCTGGTAATTCGGTTTGGGATCATCTTGAGTATCAAGGAATGTCTTTGAACAATGAATGATAAGCTAGAGTTGCGTATATGTTAAAATTATGTCGACATCTTAGAAGTTTCTCTCAGAAAACCCTTTCCGAGATCACACATTACATAAATAGATATGTGAATATTGGAAACTCGGTTTTTCCCATTGGGATCGGTTATACCATGACTCACAATTTAAGTTGTGACCGGTTATACCATGCTTCACAAATTAGGTCGTGACCGACTACACCATGCTCCCAAAATAGTTTGTGAATGGTTACACCTTCATTCCCAAATTAGCTTGTGACCGGTTACACCTTGCTTCCCAAAGTGGCTTGTGACTTATTACAACTAACTTCCCAATGTAGCTTGTGACCGATTACAACATGCTACACATTATAGTCTATGGCCGATTATACCTCAATTCTCAACACAAGTTAAGGTAGGTTCCACATTGTCATCCTGTACTGGTCATCTAAAAAATTTCAATAAAGAACCGGACCAATCATGATTTCCATTTTGATTATGGATCAATTTCATATATCTACGTCCTTAAGGTAATGTAATAATACATAGTTTCTAGGATGAAATCACACCTATATCTTACACATAATCAAGTAATTAAATACATAGATTATGTTGATGTCGTATTTACGAAGTTCAAAGCTATACTTCCTGATTCAATAAATTCC
Source organism: Papaver somniferum (assembly GCF_003573695.1). Taxonomy (NCBI): domain Eukaryota; kingdom Viridiplantae; phylum Streptophyta; class Magnoliopsida; order Ranunculales; family Papaveraceae; genus Papaver; species Papaver somniferum. Next base: position 5,223,712 of record NW_020621603.1, on the reverse strand, counting down.
TAGACACTTTGATCATAATGATATCACCAAGTCTAATCACTGGAGTATATAAAATATATACAACTTTGCATGTTATGTTTTCAATGAACGATACGTTAGGAATGAAAATAAGTCAAGTCAGTATTAGTAACCTCAAGTGGAAGGATGATGTCTTCGTCACAGTCATTACTTCTTCTCATTCTTCAGGTCTTGGTAGTAATACTTGTATGTCTCAACATTCCTAGACTTTCTAGTCTAACCTAGATGAAGTTGACTCCTAGCATTTAGTCAAGCGACTCTAGATGAGTTTTGATACTAATATATGACAACCAAACTTGACATACCAACGCTTGGTGAGTTCAACCAAGCTATGATCTTACACGGTACATTCCTAGGACATGTAATTTGGGTGTTCATTTGCTATCCGCATGGGTTAGAAAGAACACTTTCTCTATGTTTTGGTTGTCCTCTAGTCTATGGGTATTTAGACTCTAAGCATCTTGAATGATGGATATTTTATATTAAATTCAACTTTCTTGCTATTACTACAATATCAAATTTAAAGTGGACAAGGTAAAATTCGCCAGGTTTGAGGCTAGACAGATTAATTAGGGGCTGGTGATTTATTCCCATTTAGGATAGTGGGCTAAAAGATGTCTAAAATTTGTTGATTTACCTGACTACCCTTAGTATAAGCACTATGGTGCACGTTTTCCCTTCCCTATCCCCTAAAAGTAGGGAAAAATCTCAAAACCAAGTCTTACGGTCTCCCATATCCTTACTTAGAAGGGATATCCCTTCCCCACATTTAAAAGTGGATCAGATATGATCCTGGTAGTAGGGAAACGAAATGACACAGAAATTCAGTTTCCGTGTAAAATTGTGCTTTACGAAAACTCAGTATCCGTTTGGCAGTTGAAATGGATACTCAGTTTCCGTGACATATTACAGGGAAATTGAGTTTCCGTTTCCGTAAATGACCTTTTTTCGTTTAGACTTCTCTTACACCCGATCCTAACCATTCATCATTCACAACGACTCTATCTTCTCCATCGTCGGATCCCAATGGTCATTTTTTCAAAAATCCTCTATCAATACAACTCTATATTTTGTATTCAAGTCACTCCAAATCAATTGAGTTTAATTGATTTCTTATTTCTCTTCTTCTTACTATATTTTTTTGATTTTTATCTTTATCTTCTACTACTCAAGTTCTTATATTTTAGTTTGATTCGAAATGGTTAGTAATTTTGTACTGCGGGAAGATATTGATCATACCGATGCATATATTTATGTGTGTGATGAAATTGTAGGCGCATAACAAAAAACATCTTTATTTCGGATTCATATTCACCAAATTTTCGTTGAACGCAACAACAATCTTAATGGAAGGGATTAGGGTGCCTTAAAAACAAAGATGAAAGCAATCAAAAAAGATGTGAGAGAATTCGTGTTGATTCTTAATGCTATATATCGACAAACTAAAAGTGGTGCGTCACACCAAGATTTGGTAAGTTTCATTAATTTATAAATTTTTTCCTGTTTGCTGATAATAGTAATTAACTAAAATTTTCTTACATAATATTTCAGACACGAGATGGTCGGGAGCAATTTCAGGAACAAACAGGACAACCATTCAAGTATGATGTCTGTTATGAAATATTCAGAGAAAAGGTCCCTGGATTTAGTTATGAACTTAGTGTTGCCCAAAATAGTGAGTTGTTTGCTAGTCATCATAACTTTGTACCAGTCGAAGATGGGACAAAAGTATTGCCTAATGGAGAGACTCGTTGGAATTACAAGTATAATCCTCGGCCTATAGGAATTAAAAAATCCAAAATGCAAGCTAGACAGAAGAAGGACCACGAGCAAGGTATACTCAAAGAAGGTGATGAGGGAAGTTCTTCGGTTAAAATGGAAGAAGATAAGATCTACCAACATAGTGCAAATTTTTTGGAGTATCTTAAGGAAACACGATCAAGGAAGGAAGTAACGAAATCAGAACAAGAATTCCAATACCACACAATTTGGGCGTTCAATCAATAATGGGGTCATCAAATGGAAGAACAACTAAATTTGCAAAATCTCCAACAACATGCTTATCAAATGCATCAACAAAAAATGTATTTAGATCAAGATAATGCAATAATGGCTACGGATCTTAGTGAGTTAGCTCCTAAATAAAAAAAAATATTATCGACGCTTGCAAAAGGATATTTTGAAGAGGATGAATATAATAAGCGTTGAAGATTCAAAAGATGATGATGTAATTCATCTCTAATTGTTTTCTCTTCAAATTGAGTTTAGTTTTTAATTTCCAGTCCAGTTTTAAATCAAAAGTGTTGTCTTTATTTCAAGTTCGTATAGTTGTTAACTTAATTAAAAAAAGTGTTATCTAAATTAATTTAGTTGTTGTTTGAATTAATGAAAGGTTTGTCGAGTAACCAACGGTTCAATTTTCAAATTAATATTTTAAATAATAGAGTCGTTACATTTTTGTTTATATAAATACTTTGTATTCATTATCTACAAAACACAAAATCAATCCTACTTATGTTTTTTCTTTCCTTCTCAAAATCTAACTGTGCATCCACCAAACCCACCATACACACTAAAGGAGATACTGATTTGGTACGTAGTCTTTGCAGAGCTGTGAGGATTCTTCAAACAACCTTAGTAGAAACCGGGGATCGTTTTCGGTCACATGTATGGAGAATGTTCGTGTTGCGTTTTAATGGTAATGACAATAGAAGAATGTATCCGAGTTTACGAGGACAAACACAGAAAATTATAAACAATTGCAAGACATTCGGGGGGTGTTTACAAAATCACAATAACGACGGAGAGGCCGCGATGAATGAATTTATCCAAATAAGAGGGTATTCGTTCATCCATTTCGAGGCAAATGAAATGTTTGGTTTTGAAATCCCTGTAGTTAGTACGATTCGGTATTTTTTATATTAAAGTGTTTATCACCTGTGTTATGTTGTGGTTTAATGTAATACTAAAAGTTTTATAATAAAAGTTTGTATTAAACCATTGTTCATTAAAAGTTTGTTTAATTGAAATTATAACTGATCATTCGATTAAAGCGTGTAATACCCTGCCCAAACATCTTAACGCCGTGGATGATAGGTATGAACACATTACATGTTATTATTTTTCTCGGTGCGAGATTCAACTATCATCGCCGCTTTGAAATGATAAAACGGCTCTCCTCTCCATTTGGTGTGAATATTGATTACTGGGTTCCAAAGCTATCTTAGCTTAAACCTAAAGCGACCTATGCTTTGAAAGTCTATAAAAGGGGAATCTCAAGCAACTAGGGTTTTTGAATCTCGGGACTACTTTTCTTGGGGTGTCCTAGTTGTAACTAGAGTCGTCCTCATCCTAAAACCCTTTTAGAGTTTTCAGCGACAAAAAGAATTCACATTATTGGCTCTTGATAACTTGAGTATCCTGATCTTGATCGATTATTGAGCTGCTCACTTGATCAATATAGATAGAAATCATCAAGTTTCTCTTCGTCTCAAATTTTGTTGATTTCACAAGTTTTATACTCGTGAGATGAATAATAATCTAGGCTGCACTTCGGGTTGCATAAGTCCGGATTTTGAGATTAGCTAGACTGTGTCTATTGCTAACGATTTACATAACCTTGATCAAACTTTTTGATCGTAAGGGAAATCACACATATATCCTTAATCTATGGGAGGAAAGTTGGTTTAAAGTCTTCGATCAATCGAGTTGAAGAAACTCTTAATTGGTATGACGTCAGCTAAGGGAATCAATTGCGCGGAGTCCTGCTAGGATTCAAGAGGCGTAAGGAAAGCGACTGTAACTGAATTGCTGGGATGGTTTAATTCGGACTCAACTACATTCCAGTCCCAAGTTAATTGGTAGTAGGCTAGTGTGTGTAGCAGATTAATACAGTTTGGTGTTCAATCTGGACTAGGTCCCGGGGTTTTCTGCATTTGCGGTTTTCTTGTTAACAAAATTTCCGGTGTCTGTATTATTTCTTTTCCACATTATATTGTTTATCTTTATAATCGAAATATCACAGGTTGTATGTTAATCAATCATAGTAGATACATCCGACATTGTTTGTTGTATAAGACTTGATTGATTACTTGGGAAATTTATCTTTGGAATCACCCAAGTGCTCTCATCCGGAAATCAGGTTCACAGATTGTGTCTGTAAACGTTCTAATTTGAGAGTTAGAGATATAATTCTATATATTCTTTCTTGATTGAGATTCATTGAGTTGAACTCTCAGAATTGAATATTGAGTTTGTCCATAAAGATTTCCTAAGAAAAAGTTGGTGGTGCATTTTGGTACCCCACGTTTTCAATTGTGTTTAAAACTCTAAGGTATTTACCACCCAAATACGAGGCAAGAAAATCATGGAAGCAAATGATCTTACAAATCTTTCACGTAGCACACTTATTGGAAAGTTAATAATCTTTGATCATGAATCCTAATCTTACCTAGCTAAGGGAATCGCTTTTAAAGCTGAAAAAATTCCAAAAGTTCCAGTGGAAAAAGATAGATTAGTATAATTCAAATGAATTGATTGTAGAAGACTTGGATGATGATATTGAGCTAACAATGTCATTCATTACCAGACAGTTTCGAGATCTCTTAAAAAAAGGCATCAGAGATTTGTAAAGGATAATCATCATCCTTCTGATAGACGCATTTATGTGTCTAATATAGCCCAATTGTATATTGTGTTAGTACCCATTTCTGTACTTATTATGGCTTTTTATGTCCCTGTAGGTATTTCTGGAGAAATAAGCTTTTGCGGCGAAATTGGCTAAAAAAGTGGTTTTTGCGCTCGTGGGAGAAAATTACTATACGGACTCTCACTTTGGATAAGGGGTGACCCATTTCCAGGCAGCTGCTAAAGGGACACCAGAACTGGATAGGGGGAGGTGTTCTTCAAATTTCAAATAATGGTTTTTGGCGGGAAAATGCATGCAGCGAGGAGCAGATTTGGAGATCGAATTTCTACGTGATTTTAGGAGATTCAATGGCCTAAATCGGTTTCTATGGACTGTAGAAGATCACTCAAGCCCAGTACAATGAATTGGATCCGGCCAATTGGGCTGGAATGGCCGAGAGAGGGTTTCAAAGTCTCAACAGAGAGACGTGTTCTGTTTCGAGTTTAGAAGATTTTTGAGAGATTTCTGGAGGACTTTGACGCTGGATTAACATGTACATGGTCTTATTCAAGTCTAGGGAAGAGTTTGGTAGCTATTTTATAGCTAACAGCACGTGAAAAAGCTCAACAGAAGCGATTATTCTCTCAACAGCGCAGAGAAGAAAAAGAAAAGAAAAAGTCGTAATTTATACGAGATATTTGGGGTCTGTGGGATATATAAGAGTAGTTTCAAGTCATAAAAAGGGTTAGAAAAGTTTAGAGAGAAAGAGGAGAGAGTTCAGAGCCGAAACAAGGAAGATACCATTGATTGTTGCTGCTGCTGCTGCGAGGAGGAAGAACGTGAAGAACATACTCTCCAAGGCCGTCGTTTATCAACAGTGACATCGACTGTCACTTGTGGGTCGTAGTTCTTCAACGACAACAGCACTTCAGCTTTGTCGTTGATTCTGGACGCCTTCTGTGGGTCGCAAAATTCTGTTTTACATCATTTGCTTGTCTTTCTCTTCATTGTAAAACACTTTTGAGCATCAATGAAATATTTTGAGAGGTTTTCCAACATGATGAGCAGCTAAATTCTTGGTGATTGAGACAATGGAGGATCTATTCACTCATGTTTGATTGGTAAATTCTTTTTATAAATTCTTAATTATTTATTTTATTTAATTCACTTGGATCAATAAAAAAAGAGATAAAAATGGTTTTCTTAATTAGTTGTGAATCAGTTTGATGTTTTATGCTTAGAATTAATTCTTTGATAAATCATGCTTAAGGATTACAATTTAATATTTGGACACCTTATAGATTAAGAAGTGATTTAATGGAAAAAGAGCTAGATAATAATTATGAAATATTTTTGTAACCAATCAACTTGAAGTAATAGTGAATCCGGAGCCTTAGTCCATTTTAAATCTTGACATCACTCTTTGAAAATTAATTTGCTTTATTTTTATTAAAAAAAAAAAGTTATCTTCACAAGTTCGAAAAGAACCCCTTTTACCACTACAACTACAATCACTATTTGAAATACATCAAATTTTTGGCGCCGCTGCCGGGGCTCCTGCCTTGTCAAGTGAAAAATTTAGCTGCTTAACAGCCCAATAAGCTCTGTGTTCTAACTCAACAGGTAAGTGACATGCCTTGCCATAAACAAGCCGATAAGGCGACATTCCAATGGGTGTCTTAAACGCAGTACGGTAAGCCCATAAGGCATCAGTAAGCCTAGACGACCAGTCTTTCCGATTAGGATTAACTGTTTTCTCTAATATACGTTTTATCTCCCTATTGGAAACCTCTACCTGACCACTAGTCTGTGGATGATACGGGGTAGCTACCTTATGTGTAATACCATATTTCTTCATCAGAAGTCTAAAAGTCCCATTACAAAAGTGCGACCCTCCATCACTAATTATAGCTCGCGGTGTACCAAAACGTGTAAGTATATTATTTTTCAAGAACTCAATCACAACCCTATGGTCATTGGTTTTACACGCAACCGCCTCAATCCACTTAGAGACATAGTCTACGGCGACAAGGATGTATAGGTTACCAAAAGAATTAGGAAACGGACCCATAAAGTCAATACCCCACACATCAAAGACCTCAACAATTAAAATAGGGTTCAAGGGCATCATGTTCCTACGGGAAATGGTTCCTAATTTATGGCATCGTTCACAAGTAACGCAGTAACTGTGGGAGTCTTTAAACAACGAAGGCCAATAGAATCCACACTGCAATATCTTAGCAGCAGTTTTCTTAGCACTAAAGTGACCCCCACAAGCATGATCATGACAAAAGGAAATAATACTGGACTGGTCACTCTCAGGTATACATCTCCTAATAATCTGGTCTGGACAATACTTAAACAAATAAGGATCATCCCAAAAGAAGTGCTTAACCTCAGCTAAAAATCTAGAACGATCTTGTTTACCCCAATGTTGGGGCATTCGACCAGTAACAAGATAGTTCACTATATTCGCATACCAAGGTAATTGGGTAACAAAGAACAATTGTTCATCAAGAAAGCTATCCCTTATAGGAAGGGAATCATCTGGGGAACTAACAACTAGCCTAGACAAGTGATCTGCTACAACATTTTCGGCACCCTTTTTGTCTCTAATGTCTGGAGAAAACTCTTGCAACAACAGAATCCACCTAATCAATCTAGGTTTAGTATCCTTCTTAGACAAAAGATATTTTAAAGCAGCATGATCAGTATATATGATGATCTTAGAACCTAAGATATAGGGTCTAAACTTGTCTAAGGCAAACACAATGGCTAATAGTTCCTTCTCGGTAGTGGTATAGTTCAACTGGGCATCATTCAGAGTTTTGCTAGCATAGTAAATCACATGAAGTAACTTATTTTCTCGCTGACCTAGCACAACACCAATAGCATAATCTGAAGCATCACACAAGATCTCAAATGGTAGGTTCCAGTTGGGTGCCTGGACTATGGGGGCGGTAGTGAGTAATGACTTAAGCTTCTCAAAAGCCTCTAAACAAGCATCATCAAAAACAAACTTAACATCTTTTGCAAGCAAATTGCAAAGAGGTCTAGACATCAAGCTAAAATCCTTAATGAAACGACGATAAAAACCAGCATGTCCTAAGAATGACCTAATATCTCTTACGGTTTTTGGGACCGGTAAAGTTTTAATAAGGTCAACTTTTGCTCTATCCACCTCTATACCCTTTGAAGATACAATATGCCCTAGAACAATTCCTGAATGAACCATAAAGTGACATTTCTCCCAATTAAGCACTAAATTCTTTTCCTTACACCTAGTCAAAACTAATGACAAATGATGCAAGCACTCATCGAAAGACGAACCAAACACTGAAAAATCATCCATAAAGACCTCTAAGAACCGTTCTACCATGTCAGAAAATATGCTCATCATGCAACGCTGAAAAGTCGCAGGGGCATTACATAGCCCGAAAGGCATGCGTCTATACGCAAAGGTACCAAAGGGACAGGTAAAAGTGGTTTTATCCTGATCTTCCGGGGCAATAACGATCTGATTATATCCAGAGTAGCCATCTAAAAAGCAGTAGTGACTATGTCCAGCTAATCTCTCTAGCATCTGGTCGATGAATGGAAGGGGAAAGTGGTCCTTCCTAGTGACCTTGTTTAATTTCCTATAGTCAATACAAACACGCCAACCCGTGGTCATTCGGGTCGGGATTAACTCATTGTTATCATTCTGGAATACAGTAATACCAGATTTCTTGGGAACAACCTGAACGGGGATGACCCACTTACTGTCTGAAATAGGGTAGATAATTCCTGCATCTAATAGCTTAAGAACCTCAGTTCGAACTACTTCTTTCATATTGGGGTTTAGTCGACGTTGCATCTCCCTAGAAGGTTTGGTGTCTTCCTCTAAATAGATCTGATGCATACAAACAGTAGGACTTATACCCTTAATGTCTGCTATGGTCCACCCTAAAGCTTCCTTGTTGTTTTGAATGACGGTTACTAGCCTACTTTCTTGATCTCTATCCAAGTCGGAAGAAACAATCACAGGTAAAGTCTCAGACGGGCCTAAAAACACATACTTCAGGGTATCCGGCAATGGTTTTAGGTCCAACTTAGGAGGCTATTCTAAAGAAGGAACTAGGGTAGACTTAGAAACTGGTAGTGGTTCGAACTTAGGTTTCCATCCATTACTATTATCTAACAAAGGGGTTGAATCTAACAAAGCATTCACCTCATTAATTACATTATCATCATCAAAATCAATTGCAAAGTGAGCTAGGCATTTTTCTAATGGATCTTCTAACAAAGTGTTTGGTAATGACTCCTCGACTAAGGTTCCTATCATGTTCACCTCTTCTATATTCGAGTCATCTAGTTCAGAGGGTAGCTTACTAATATTAAAAATGTTCAGCTCAATAGTCATATTACCAAAAGACAAATTCATAATACCATTTCGACAGTTAATGATCGCATTGGATGTAGATAAAAACGGGCGACCTAAAATCACTGGTATTTGGTTCTCTGGGTCAGGGACAGGTTGGGTATCTAGGATAACAAAATCCACTGGATAAATAAACTTGTCAACCTCTATGAGAACATCCTCGATCACACCACGAGGAATTTTAACGGACCTATCAGCTAACTGAAGTGTCATCTGGGTAGGTTTCATCTCACCAAGTCCTAGCTTAAGGTACACATGATATGGAAGTAAATTCACACTGTCTCCTAAGTCAAGCAAATCTTTCTCAACACGGTACTTACCTATTGTACAAGCAATGGTAGGGGACCCTGGGTCTTTATACTTAGGAGTAGTGGTATTCTGAATAATAGAACTCACATGACTAGCTATGAAGGCTTTCTTCTGGACACTGATCTTACGCTTTCGCGTACACAAGTCCTTAAGGAACTTGGCATAAGAGGGAATCTGCCTAATTGCATCTAATAATGGAAGGTTGATATTAACCTGCTTAAAAACCTCCAATATATTATTAAAGTTGGACTCCCTCTTAGTAGGAACTAGCAGTTGTGGGAATGGGGCTCTGGGAACATAGTGAGGCTCAACATGACCCTCATTGGTCTCTTTAGAGACTCTATCAGTCTCTTCATTCTCTGGCTCAGACGGGTGAACTACAGCATGTTCACTATCAGGCATGGCAACCTTGTTGTCAACCTTCTTTCCACTCCTCAGGGTTGTGACAGCATTCACATGATTGTACGATTTCTCTCCTTTGGGGTTAGGATCAGTATTACTAGGGAACCTTCCATTTTCTCTCTCACTTATAAACTTAGCTATTTGTCCTACTTGAAGTTCTAATTTGGCAAGACTCTGGGAATTATTCTTCAATTCTTGCCTAGTTTCTTGTTGAAAGCTCATGTGGTTCTTTGTTAGCATTTCATGGTTATTTTCTAACATAGTGAGAGTATCCTCTAAGGTAGAGATCTTTTTCTCGGAAGTGTTTTGAAACTGGGTTTGACCTGAAGAGTTCTTAAAACCAAAACCTGGGGGAGGCTGAGAATTGCTAGACTGGCCTTGACTCTGGCCCTTAGACCAAGAGAAATTAGGATGGTTTCTCCAACCAGGGTTGTAGGTTTCTGAGTATGGGTCAAACTTCTGACGGTTCTCAAACCTAGCATTGTTATAGACAGCATGGGCTTGCTCTTCACTAACCCGACCTTCCCAAAATGAATTATCGGTCTCTATTACACAACTAGAGACTTGAGAGGCTCTATTAGGTTCAACAAGGGACCTATTTTTAGACTGACCCATTTCCAAAGCTTCTAACCTTCTAGATAAAGCAGCAAACTTAGCATCTGAACCAAAACTCGTATCTACCATATTGGTGCTACTTCTATTGACCAAGAGTCTTTTAGGGGGTTCAACACAAGATTCCCACTGTTAGGATTTTTCAGCGATAGCTCCTAAGAAGGTAAAAGCATCATCAGCATTTTTACTAGTGAACTCACCAGCGCACATAGATTCAACCATGGCTTTGGTCGAATAGTCTAAACCATCATAAATAATCTGTACAAGTTTCATATTATCAAATCCATGGTGAGGACACTGAGATAGGAGATCATTGAATCGCTCTAAAAACCTATAAAGAGACTCTCCCTCTTGTTGCACACTAGCACTAATTTTCTGCCTAACAGCTGCAGTTTTATGCTTAGGGTAGAATTTCATATAGAAGGCAGCGATAAGTTCCTGCCATGTTTCCATGGATTCAGACGGTAGGTTGTTAAGCCAGGTCTTGGCTTTGTCTCTCAAAGAAAAGGGAAACATCTTAAGTTTCAAGACTTTATCGGTAAGGTCCTTTATCCTAATTGTCCCACAGATTTCCTCAAAGTCCCTAATATGAAAATAAGGGTTCTCATCATCTTTTCCTAAGAATATAGGGATCATCTGAAGAATACTAGGTTTTATCTCAAAATTAGCCGTAGTGGCTGGAAATTTAATGCATGAAGCTCGGTTGGTCCTAGTTGGGAACACCTTCTCGTCCTCATGATCGAATTATGGCCAATAACAGAAAAGATCAATAGGAAGATGATGAATATAAGCCTCAGTGCTTCAACTGTAAAGGTTTTGGTCATTTGGCTAAAGACTGTCCCAATCTAAGGAAATACACTGGAAGTAAGGCATTAGCTGTAACTCTTGATGAGACCTCAGACTCATACAACTCTGAAGAAGAGGAAACAACTAATATTACACTAATTATTTATTTAATTCCGTCGTGTTCCATTAGTGATTCCACCATTTTGAAAATGGATATATCTCCCGACGTTGAAAATCCTACCTATGGTATAAGGGAAAGAATAATAAAGTGCACAACTGTCGGAAACCCAAGAATTGCCAAGATAATGTTATGTGATCCTGATGATATTGTCTTAATCAATCTCTAAAAACATCGGTGTATCAAGGTAACAAGAAAAGGTATAAGAGGCATACTTCACTAGATCAAGAATATTTTGTGCGTTTTGAAACCCAAAATGAGAGAAAATCTCATGCTAATACCGCTTAATTAGTATTAGACCACATCCTCACCTTAGTGTGCCAATTGTGTGTGAGGAAGAAAAAATAAGGCACGTTTTTGTGTATGGGAATAAACCTAGTAATCGAAAATATATCTCAAAAATATTATTATTTTTTGGAAAATTATATTTTCGGTAGTATGATATCTCCGAAATATCTTTTTCGGAATTTATAAAGGAACCTTCTGATTCACTGTCTATTCATTTTCCGCACTATGAATTAGGATACGATGTCCTCTCTTTCAAAGGTGCTTGATCGGAAAGATTTCCTTTTGAATAAGTCTTCACCATCACTTGATGCTATAAAACCAAAGAAAATGATCAAAAAGAAAGACTGGCTTAGCAAAAAGGAAATATAAAATATATTGAAGAAAGATCAGTGTATCGAGATATTGACACAATTTTGTGTTCAATCTAAAACAGAATTGCATACTCTTGCAGAGTCCTTCACTAAAACATCTCAGTTTCAAGAGATTCTTGTCAAGAAACAAGGTTATCTTCTTAAGGAAATTCACAAGCTCAAGATTGGAAATAACAATCCATTTTCATCTGAAGAATCAATTTTCTCATAAAGACATATAAGATTCAGTTCTTATAAGAATAGTTCTCTTTTGAGTCTTATCAAATAAAGCGATTATACATACATAATCAGTTCCGTTTTGTAACTAAGTTTTCTTAGTTGACCAATCGTACTAAAGAAAAATTACTTCGGGAAATTGTTTCCTTGATGACATACTAATACACAAGACTACTTAGGTAGTTTCGGTTTTTAGTATTGGTTATTTAAAATGGTATGTTAAACCTTCGTGATTAAATCTTATAGGTTGTCCAAGTTCTGATAGATTTGTAAGATCCTTTCAGTTTGCTCTTAGTATTGTTCGTTTCTTTGACATTTTTGTGACAAAAAAAGGAGATAAATATATGAAGTAAACAAGTGATTTATGATCACTAGGAAAGGACATATGTGCTTAACGAAATTCGGTGCAAATATTGTTTTACATCGGATTGTATTTGTTTCAATTGCTTCCAGTTTAGAAAAACTATGACAAATCAATATTTTAGTTTGTATCTATTGTTTTTGCTTAACAAAAATTACGGGGTCATTTGTTTAGTCCATTTGATTCCGGATAAGAGAAACTAAGTTAATTATGATCTTAGTTAGATTTATCAAATGTTGTCTAATCGAAATCCTTGACAAGAAAAAACTAGTTAACTAACCTAGTGTATGTCTTGTCTAAAGAGAAAGGTATAAGTTATTTTATGGAATAATTAGAGCTTGATAAGAGAAATGGAGTTAATTCTGATCTCTATTTGTGTCTTTTTGAAACAAGCGGTTGTTCGTTTCTTTGTCATTTTTGTGACAACAATGAGGAGAAATTTATGGATTAAACAAGTGATTTGTAATCACTAGGAAAAGATATATGTTCTTAAACTTTATATCTAACGAACGAGTAAAGCATAGACTAAGGGGGAGAAACATATCATTATGATGTATAGTATTTCATACTACAAAAGGGGAATAACAAAGATGTTCGGATTGAATATATACCTAGCTTTCCTTTAGGGAGAGTAAAGTTTTTGTTATTCAAATGTCTACAACGACATTTATTTTTTTGAATATATGTAGGAAATTGTGTTGTTGAAACTTGGGATCAAGTGTATGAAGAATGAGTTATTTTTTAGTCCACTTATCTCCATATGTATCAGAGTTCTGTCACTAAAATTGACAAAGGGGGAGATTGCTAGAGCATTAATTACTCGGTTGAACCCACCAAGCGTTTGTATGTCAACGTTGGTTATCATATTTTAACGTCAAAACTCAATTAGAGTCGCTTGATTAAGTTTACTAGAGTCAACTTCGTTTATGTTAGACTAGAAAGTCTAGGAATATTGAGACATACAAGTATTACCTTGAAGACCTGAAGAACGTGAAGACATATAGACTGCAACGAAGAAATCATCCTTCTACTTGAGGTTAATGATACTGACTTGACTTGTTTCCATTCCTGTTGTTACTTTCAAGTTGTTTAAGATTGAAAATATAACATGCGAGGTTATATTTAATACTCTAATATTATACTTGGTCATATTATTATGATCAAAGTGTCAAGGTATAATATTTAATTATGAAGTATAGCGTTTATCTTTTGAACTTCGTAAATGCGACATCGACATAATCTATGTAACTTGTTATTTGATTGTGTATTGTATATAGGTGTGATTTTTTTCTAGGAAAATATGTTCTGTTACATATGTTTAAAGGAAGTACATATAAGAAACTTGTTTCGTAATAGAAAAGAAATCAATAGGTTTTTTGGTCCGGTTTTCTGTGAAGATCTATTGGATGAACAATTCGAACTTGAGCTGGGAATTATGGTAGAAACGATGTTAAGTTATGTAGAGAGTCTTGGTATAACCGGTTCCTACCTACTTTGGGATAAATGGTAGAACCGGTCCTAGCTTTTGCTGGGAGTTTTGGTAGAACCGATCCTTACCTATATTGGGAGTCTTGGTAGAACTGATCCTAGCTCTTGTTGGGAGTAATGGATGAACTGATCCCTACCTATATTTGGAATTGATAGAACCGATCTTATCCTATGCTAGTCATGGTATAATCGGTCCCAAGAGCAAAACTGATTTTCAACATTCACGTATTACTTACGATTTTGTGTGAGTTTGGAATACATATTTGGACTTGTTAGGGTTTTCCAAATAGAAAAGTTCAAGATGTATACATAATTTGAACATGTACATAATTCTTATCATTGATTTCTCAAAGAAATTCCTTAATATTCAAGGTGATCCCAAACCAAAATATTGAGTATCTTTTAATTAAGATTTTCGAATTATATGTTTCTGATTTTCCATCAATTAAAACATATCTCTTGAAATGCTATATTAGTTAAGTGCTAAACTAATATTAGATGTTTTCTAAAGAGGGATTTTGGAACTACAGGTTGGATATTATTTGGAAATATGAAAACCGAAATTAGGTACATATTGCATATCTTGAGAATCTTTGGATTTTGGAGTTTCCTTGTTGTCCAAACAACCTTGGTCTATAAATAGTTGAGTTTTCATTTCTTAAAAACTATCCTAAGAGCCAAGAAAACTTCATTCGTGTTTTTTATGGTGAAGCCGATTATCCGGAGAGGAAAGTACCATAATTAGGCAAAATATCTTACGTCCGCTCGTTTAAAGACTTCTGTGGGTTCAAGAAGCTTTAAGAGTACCGTCGCTGGGAAACTAGATAATTGCATTGTTATTTTATTTTTCGATTATTGATTTGATTGACTAACGGTTGTTGAAACTTTGATTGCACCTAGTTTGATTATTTTTGAGAGCTTTCTCTTATGATATAAGGTCACTCAAACTAGATGAAAGTATTGACGGGATATTCAAAACTGTTTTTAGATCTAAAGAAAACTTGTGATCATCCATTGTTAAAATACTTTGTTATGTGTGTGATCGATCATAAGTGAAATCATGTTTTTGTGAGCAGGTATAATTGAAGGCAATTGAAGATTTGAAGACAAGGAGATTTTCCTGATTGGTTTTGGTATCTCGTGATATTTGTGAACACATATTGATCGATTGGGATCCGACTAAGAGATGATTTATCTTTGATAGATTTGATCAAATAGTCGTATAGATCGGCAACTATCATTTGGTGGTATTCTTCAGTATCAGAATCTGATAGTTGTAAACCTCGATTTAATTACTTCGAATTTGGATTGATCTTACTAGAAAAATTAGTTTACTAGTTTAAACGGAAGAGCCTTTGTCAAAACTCAACATATCTTTTCTTAAAAGATTATTGTAGAAGTTACCAAACAACTATGTTCTTTTACTATTTAGAAGACGATCAAACGGAGTTGAGTGCTTAAGACTTTACATCGGTGAATCAACTCATGGTAGTGATTTCTGTCTTGGAATTCACGTGTGTTGATCATATGGTTATAGGCGCGGGGATACTAAAGGAACTAAGTAACTAGGGGTAGATTACTTGGTATCAACTATACAAAGTTGGCTTTATTCTTTGTATAACGGCTTAATTTTGAGAGTATCCAAAACTGGACAAGGTCCCGGGGTTTTTCGCATTTGGGATTTCCTCGTTAACAAAATATTGTTGTTTGATTTGCTCTTACGTTCCGTAATTCTAATTATTTTATGGTAATTAAAAGTAAATACACTTGTACGTTAATCTTAATCACTTGATATTGATCCTATAGTAAATCGGTCTTGTACCTTAACTATTATCAAGTGAGTATCTTGGTGTTGTATTATCTTGAATTTTCCATATAGGATCACACAAGATATCAAAATTATAGGTTGAAACGAAAATATTGTGGTGTACTTGGGTACCCTCATCATTTCAACCTTTATTTTGAATTCTCTCTTCCCATTCTATACTCTCTTGCGGATATACCATGATGGGGTTGGACTTCTTTCCTCAAATCTATATCTGGATAAGTTCGCCAACTAGTGTCCAGTCGAATCTCCTTGATTACCATATTATGAAAAATAATGAAGGTGAGCATAACCCCGATCATTTCTATTAGTTTAAACGAACCATATGGTCTACAAATTAAATGGAACTTCCTCTTCAAAATTCCAAATGCTCGTTAAACATCCTTCCTACATCCCATCTTCTTCTGGGTAAAATATCTTTTATCACAGTTTTCCTCGTGTTTGGGTATCTGAGCGTAAGCTTGGACTGAAGTTAACCACGCTGGATAAACTACTTCCACCTGAAAATACCTCATTTAATAGTTATTTCCATTGAATGTGAAATTTGCCGACATTTTCATACTTCAATTCTTCAAGAAAAAGATGATATATGCAAAATATTGATATCTTTATTTGAACCCGGGAATCAAACAAAAAAAAATTGACATATCCAACAATAATAATAAGTCGTCGCTTCCTGAAAAACAATTGGTTTTGAGTAATGACCTTATATGGACCTTGGAAAGTATAAGGACATTCATGCCACCCAAATGCATTCGGAAAAGGGGTTGAAGTATTTTTTTTCCAATCAAGGCTACCTAACATTCAGGGAAAGAATCTATTCGTATTTTTAACTAGTAGTAGGTCGAGGTCATTTTACGTTGGTTGTAAAAAAAACGTGGACCAAAATGGTTTTCTATAGTTTCGCAAAACGTACTGAGATTTTCATATGTTGTTGTTTATACCATACGAATATACTCATCACAGGCATCCGCCGACATACATAACCTACAAACCTTGGTGATGCTGCGACCTTGTTGATGGTGGATTTTAGTTCAAGGCTAAAATTATAAAACCAGTATTTAATGCGCTAACATCCTGCAAAGGGTAAAGCCGTTTGATAAGTGATGAGTACCTCTTCACTTTATTTATTCGAAGAAATTCATTAAATACACAAAATTCACCCAGAATGGTGCATGCATCAAAAATCCCAATTATTCTGTGAATTTCAGCATTATTAATTAATGCATCATTTTCCTAGTATTTCCTGTGTTCCTAGCCGAACTCTCATTACTAGCATGACATGACGACTGAGTGTTCTCTCTCAGCAGAGTAACATGAATCTCCAAGTACCAATTTTGAGATATGCACGAGATACCCGTACAGGCTGCATCACTCTCTAACAAAGAGAATTTCGAATCGACGCGCTTTCAGCTCGATCGAACGTATTTAATTTCCTTAAGTAAATCTGGACTGTCCGTATCAGTCTTAGAAACGATAACGGCCACGCAAGTCAGTCGCATGATTTAACCAGCCTAGCCAAACCCTAGAAGGAGCAGGCGGTCACCGTGATGAGCACCAGGGGGCCCGCTTATGCCCTAGCCGGTCGAACACCACACTACACTCCCAACGCCCATCAAACGCCGGTCCGAAGAAGGATGGCCGCGTTGTTTTGGGAAGGGCTCGAATGAGCAAGACTGTTCAAAGCAGACTTAAAACCATCACGACCGTCCAACTTCTCCATCCTGGTTGGAAGGATTAGATCATCCCGCAAGTGATCAGGGAAGCGCTAACACATACGTTGGCGGGCCCACTTCTCCCTCACCCGATCGGATTTCTCACGACAAAGTCATGGAGCAATGAAACGATTGCTCAAACCATGGCTGGCGTGATGCTTTAAAGGGTTGTTCAAATTCCACTAGTGTCTTAAATCGATCACAACCATCCAACTTAGCCAGCGTATTTGGGTGGCTTAGATCGCACCTAGGACCATCAGGAAGGTGCACATATGTTCACCATCAGCCCAACGTGGGCCCCACACGGTCGGTCTTCCCAAAGGAGAAGCACATCTCACCAAATCGTTTGGCCTAAGTCACGTGTGCGTGACTGTTTCAAAACCCAAATTAGGGTTTGCGGCAATGCACATCTGTCGTAGTTCGATCACGTCCATCCATCTTCGCCAACCTAAATGGAGGGTGTAGATATAGACTCAAGAAGTCCCAAGGATGTTGATGTGATCACTACGGGCCCACCTGTGTGTGTAATCGGCCGGCCTAGGCAGACTATGGCAAGGCACCTCGAAACGTTCGTCCAAAGATGGCATGTCGCGCGACCTTTAATCCTTTGCGGCAATGGATTTCAGTCGCAA
This sequence comes from Papaver somniferum, assembly GCF_003573695.1. NCBI lineage: Eukaryota > Viridiplantae > Streptophyta > Magnoliopsida > Ranunculales > Papaveraceae > Papaver > Papaver somniferum. Next base: position 5,205,464 of record NW_020621603.1, on the reverse strand, counting down.
ATCGATCACGGCCACTCATTTTTGCCGGTCAAATTGAGTGGCCTAGATCGAACCTTCATGGGACCGTGAGGTGTAGACATGCATAGCAATGGGCCGTCTCCATGCATGACCGGTCGGTCCCACCAAAACAAGTGCCCATTCTTGAACTCGATCAAGCCAAAGGGGATGTTTCGCACCTCTTTAAAACCCTAAAATCTATCAACGGCAGCAAACATGCGCCATAAATCATCTCGTCCGCCAAACTTTGCAATCTCGGACGGACGGCTTAGATTTAAAGTTAGGCGACCAATGAAGCGCCTCAGTAGTCACCGTCTGCCACTCTACCGCGGTGAGTGATCGACCAGATGGTGGCCTTCCCACGCGGTCTCCAAACGATCACTCGAAGATGGTTGGACATGCTACCATTTTAAGACGCTTAATTTGCGACTTATTCAGTTAAGCTTTAAAACACCGATGCTTCATTGATTGTTTTTATGCATTACATGCATCGAACATACACGATATTTCATGAATATCAATTCTTTAACTTAGTTATTTAACCTGATAGCACCGTATGTTATTTCTTGCGGCGGGTCCCACGACTCGACTCATTCATTCGAGACATCAAACATGTTACAAACTGGGGGATACTTACTGGGGTATTGGTCTGGTGGTTTACATCGTGCGATGTGCAACGCACCCATTACGAGAACGTGTCAGGAGGCATGGACGGTTAACGATGATGAGGGAAGTGGGCAAAGGTTGTGACAATCACCTACACGACCCCACTACTCAATCACTCAACTTCCTCCACTTCCTACGAGATGAGGTTCGCGCTCAATGACTTGTATAAATAGGTCCTTCACCTATTTTAACACAACACAGAGAAAAACCAAGTGTTGTCACAGTATCCAGAAAACACCCAGAACTGATAGCTTACATTATGCAAGCCAATTCAACATTCTGATACAAGTCATAAATAGCCAACACCTTCATAATCTCAACACCTTCTTCGCTTCCCTCCCTAAGATCAACCCCATCTCCTTCACTTTGTGAGCGAAGCAAGTACGGAACGACCATTTCTTAGTTTAGTACAGAACTGTACAGATTGATCTCTCGAATCAAAAGCACTCCCGTGCAGTGCATTTGTTTAGGGTTTAGATTCGTTTCTCATCCACACACACCCAAATTTACCAAAACCAGTAGAAACAGTTTTCATCCATAAACATACCTTTTATTCAGGACTATATCCTCATATATTTCGGGCATAAAATTGATATTTGAATTTAAAGTTTATCCCTACAAAGCTGTCCAATAATCCTATAACCAAGTGTTGCGACATATGGAAACGATGTTGAAAATCTTCATCAGAGTACACACATCCTTTATTTGTTGATGTCTTTTTTCTTGAAATCTCCACTATATCATCTTGTCAACACTGTTCTTAGTTCCGGAGCTCGCGATACTTGTCATGTGCATAATTAAATCATTGCATTCGTTATCATATGAATCTTCATCCATTTGATCCAACTGATGCATCCATTGTTGTTGTGTTTAGAGAAAGAATAACACAACTGTCTACGCTTCGTTTTCCAATTTAGGATCCATAAGATATTTTTGTTGTTGGTTGAAATGGTTGAAAACAAAGAATCTATTGAAGAAATTTGATGAATTTTTGTGAAAATAAAAGTTGTGTGAGTTTATTGGTGGATGAAAGAAAAATTATATATGTAGGATGGGCATATAGCCATTTGGAATGGCAAAAATACCAAGTACACGACAAATCTTTTCGATATCAATCTACAAATCCGATACCTTACGTGATCTAATATAGACAAAGATTATCAAGAAGATAACAAACCACAAGGTATACACTTGGTATACAGTATTAGTTCTAAACCGAACATAACTATATGTATCAACTCAAGTGTTGGATAAATGTACAGTGGACATGCAGCTAACCTCATTCACTGGCCTTTTAAGAGATCTACAGAGTAGTTCATACCAACGATATTACTTGCAGAATGGTTCATCTTCATTGGAGAGTCAATACTTGCGTAGCATAAAAAGTCATCTTTGCTAGAGCTGTTACTATCAGCTTGTTCCTCGACGAATCTCTTCAAACCATTTGGCTGGTCAACCCTGTGTTCTATAATCTAGTTTTTTGACTTCTCATTAAATGCACATATGTCCATTTCAAATTTGGCTGTAAATCTCATCTGACCTTTACACGTGTCTTCACCTTAGGCCAAGCACTATGGTGAGGGATTTCCTTCGTTATAGCTTAATTTTAGCGAAATTAAACCAGTACGGTCTTTCGTGTAGCTAAAATGCAGCGATATTACTTAGCTACATTTAAAAGTGAATCACATCTAATCCGGGTAGTAGAGAAATCACACAGACTAAATATATGTTTGCTTTTTCACTTTATGGAAACTTAGTTTCCATGTAATATTCTATGTTTTCCGGTTTTCCCTGTTTTACGCTAATTGTTAGAGCACTGCTCGGTCAAACTCGCATGCGTTGCTATCTCAAGCATGTTTGTCAATGTTAGTGATCAAAACTATAAGTCTTCATTTCTAGTCTCTTATAGCTAAGTCTCGGACTAGGATAGTAAGTGTAGTTGAGCTCAAGGACTTCATGGCGATTCATCATACAAGTAGAAGATCTACTCAAGGAACCGGTGAAACTTCTCGACAAAAAGGTATGTGGGGACTTGAACTTATCTGTCACTCAAAAGTATATCTATTCTATCTCCTACTCTTTGAGACAAAAGTCGTATGCTATATATATAGACTAGATTATACATATTTGGTATTTCGAGCCGAGTATACCTCGCCTATCTATATCTCGAAATATGTGTTGGTAAGCTTTTCGCTTCGACCAAGTTTATCTTTACCTAGTGACGAAAGTCATGAATGTTTCAATAACTTTGAAAATTGCTTTGATGAGAAATAATGTAACAACTGCATAACGTCCTCTAAGAATGTTTCAATGATTGGAATGAGAGTTTAGATTACATAACCAATGGATTCCTTGAACTGAAGTTTTCGAACTTTGTTGATCAAGAGAACCGGAAGTATGGCAAGTTCCAAGTACGCGAACTTTCGAAGTTCTCAAACCCGAGAATTTCAAATGGAGTTGACAAACTACTTGCGTGAGCCAAGTCCGTGAACCCAGTCCGCGAACCGGCGAATTCCTCGAACCCGAGAATTTTTGTTGGAGTTTGTAAACTCTATCTGGTGTCTTAAGTCCACGAACCTAGTCTGCGAACTTGAGAAGGTTATATATCTAAAGATGATTTCTGAAATTAATCTTAAAAGACTAAGGAATGCATTTGCAAACCGTGGCTATTAAAGTTCATGAACCGATTCGAGTGAATCAAATCATCTTTGCTTCAATTGTGTCTTGTGCAGTTACATAAGTTTCCTTGCAATTGAACAACTCTCTTAACTAGTTCATTTGAGTCAATTGAACTAGTTATGGTGAAGAAGAACATGGTTGGCATGAAACCCTCATATGGTTAACCTCTTTGGGTAGACTATTGTTGAACAACAATTAATGTACATGTTTGAGTGAGTTAAAAAACCTAGAAGCGTACAATCATTTGTGTATGACAAGCTAAGTTTTCGATCTAACGGTTGAGAAAGATTAGCTTGAATCTAAATCAGGTTTTCATCTAACGGTGAATATTGATTGCTTTGTAACTAAGGAAAAACCCTGATTTGAAAGGCTATATAAAGGAGACATCTAGTATTGTGCAAAACTAATCCCCACACCTTACGTGTGATACTAGTTTGCGTATTAGAGTCGTTTCTCCTTTAACCTTGGGTTTTCTTCTTCTAAAACCAGATTAACGACTTAAAGACTTCATTGGGATTGTGAAGCCAGACCGATACTACTTTTATCGTAGTTGTGTGATCTGATCTTACATCTTCTATCGTAACAGTACAATCATATTGATTTACTTGAGATTGTTTGATTTCTCCGATAGGCACGATATAAAAAGTAATCACAAACATCTTCGTCTCATCGTTTGTGATTCCGCAACATCTTGTTTCGCTACCATACGATTAAGAATGTTGTGAGGTGATTGATTAATCTAGGCTGTAATTCGGGAATATAAGACCGGATTATCAATTGGTTCCTGTTCGCCTTGATTATTATCAAAATACGGAACAAAAACTTTAGGGTTTTTATGTGGGAGACAGATTGATCCTTTGATATACTTTTCTGTGTGAGATAGATTTGTTTATTGTTAAAGGCTACGATTTTGGGTCTGGGTGAGATCAGCTAAGGGAATCAAGTGCGCAGTATCCTTCTGGGATCAGAGGCATAGGGAGTACAACTGTACCTTGGATCAGTGGGAGACTGATTGGGGTTCAACTATAGTCCAGTCCGAAGATAGCTTGGAGTAGGATAGTGTCTGTAGCGGCTTAATACAATGTGTATTCACTCTGGACTAGGTCCCGGGGTTTTTCTACATCTGCGGTTCCCTCGTTAACAAAATTTCTGGTGTCTGTGTTATTCCAGTTTCCGCATTATATTGTTTATCTTTATAATTGAAATAATACAGGTTGTGCGTTTAGATCATCAATTAGATTAATCCAACATTTGGTTGTTGATTATCATTGATAGATCCTTGGACATTGGTTTTTGGTACCGTCCAAGTTATTCCTTGTGTTTGATTAGGACTCGTTGATTTCTATTAGCTTGAGTAAATCAAAACAAGAGAGAGATTTAAACTCGTTGATATACTTTTAATTGATTGAGTCTTGTTGATTCTCTTAAAAGTATATTCGAGTTAGTCCATACAGATTGTTAAGCGAAATATTGGGTGGTGTTGTTAGACCCCCGCTTTTTCACTAATATTTCTCTTTTTCACTCTTTTTATTTATTTTCACTTTTTTTTTAACTATACAGATACTCAATATCAGTTTGACACTATTTACATGTAAACTAAGTTTCCATGCAGTATAATTAAGGAATGCAAAGTCGCCATAGTGAGGTTGGCTTCAGACCCATTTCCCTGAGCTTCAAATAAGCATAGCTAAAGGAAAAGGGTCACCATAGTGCTTTTCCTTATGAGAGTGGTGGATACATCGGTTTAGGTTAAGTGGTATATATCCAGGAAATTATTTATTTATTCTTTCCTATTTTCTTAAGTTTTATTTAAGCAACCCGATGGTTCCACCTGCGATCATATTTTCTGCCCCCACGTGATTCAGTTCATCCTCCATCGAACTAGTCCACAATCCACATCGTTAAGTATACCTTAGATTTATGAAAGTAGGAACTTTGCTTTCAGAACATCATCTTCCCCATCTGGAGTAGGCACGCACAATATAGTCATATCGGATTTTGGTGAATACCAGTCGTGACTGAAACACTATATTTCGATGAATATTGGTAAAATATCAGCATCCTGGATAAGCACCGAAACTGATATTATCGGCGGTATCTAGGCCGTCTCGACCGAAATTAACTACATTGGGCACGCGCATAAGATATAATTGAGTTACGGTAGTGAATCTAGTGATATCTTCTTTTCGAGGGGATGATTCTTTATCCAACTAGCTTTTTATGTAACATTTGTCCTCATGTTATTGTTTTGATATAAAGATGCATATCCGTCGTATCAAAAAACTGTTCCATGGTACATTTTGCCCCATTATCATGAGAACAACTATATATAATGTAGTACTGCTCATCGAAAGTAAACCATAAACGTCGTCCTCACCTGCCCTGTATATATATATAATAGTGTCTTGCCCGTGCGTTGCACGGGATCAGGTTCATCGGACATATTGCATTTGATGTTACACTCATTGCATGTTACATACAACAACTGTAGTCTGCACCCTACTTCGTGGTTCTTAAGTTTTTTCCTCTCTTGAGAGGGTAAGCCATACAAAAATGGCAGCCATATGTTAATGGCTGAAAAAGACATGCGTAGTTCGTTCTTACCCAAAGGCATTTGATCAAACCAATTGTCATTTCTGAAGATCGGCTTTGTTGCTCTCAAGGCCATGATAATGTCATGAATTCCATGCTATTTCTAGTATTCTGGATTGTTTTTATATAGTATGATCTTGTTATACCACGATAATGCTTAGTAGTTATACCATGATAATGCTTAGTATCATGGTCTTGATATATCATTCACAATTCATGCAACTATCTTAGATAGTGTCGGCACTCGGCAATATATCCTTTTCTAAAATTTTAAAGCAGACGTAATACAAAAGGAAAGGGAAAAAAATCACATAAAACTGAAAGAGGAAAAAGAAATCCATTTAAATAACTCAAAGGAAGATGTCATACAAATAATCCCAATAAAAACCCAATTGTTAAATGTGCATGAAGTTTAGAATGAAAGAACGTAACTTACAATTAAAGCTTTAGCATTCCAAACATGGAAAAAGTCTTAAAATTTTACGCTGAAATTTTTTATTATTACATTCCTTCCCGTGAAATTACATTCCTTCCCGTGAAAAAAGATTTATTATTACATTCCTTCGGGTGAACAAAAGATATGTATATGTCCTGTAAAATTAAGAAAAGTAGTAATTGATCCGTCTTTTCTAATGCAATGGAACGGGGGAAAAAAAATTCCCAGAAATCTTTGTGGAAATTATCTTAGTTCGCAAGCTCTATTCAATTTATTACGTGGATTCTAGAATAGCTCATACTATATGACATCCTCCAGCCAACTGGTTTGAAACCAAACCATAAATTGTTTGCTGTGAAATCTGATTTCCCAGTTCAATCGGAACAATCACAAAAAGGTTAACACTTTAAACTGAACAAATTATCCTTCATACTAAAGTCCAACAACACCATCTAGCCTATACAAAACTCAAACACGGTATGCTCCCACTTACCTGCATTGAGTGTAGTAAATCCCTTGTGATAGCATTTTCATTGATAGGTTATTTCTTTCCACCTCATAAGACCTGTTGATTTTAAAAATGATATCAGAGCTGATAATAACCAATATCTAGCAGTACGAAGTCATCAATTGCTAACTGCTAATAAGAAAAGATAGTCCATGGTTGCATTCCAAGTCCCACGTTGTAGACAAAAAATATGATATAAATATATAAGATGCCTCCTACATTCCTACATTTCTACTGACTTATTGATAGATACCTGAAACAAATTTATTATTCCATGCCATTTCACTCTTTTTCTCTACTAAAACTTCATGCTACTATGACGCAAATTTATGCAATGATTTGTCCTTTCGCGTGATTTTGAGATGCAACTTACTTCTGAATAATTTTTTTTTGTGAAAAGCATGAAAAAGAACATAAAAAATAACTTGAAAGGATGAAGCATCAAAGCAGCACATAGTTTGTGGGTCAAATCAATAAATCCATCTGTACCCTTGTTCTAAAATATTAGAAATTTTCAATTGAAATTCATAAATTGCAGATATATATAATGAACAACCATTCTAAGTTTTTAATATGCTCATATTAGAATTTCAGCCCACACTTGATAGAATAATTTGTTAGTAATCACATGAAACACGAAATTTGATTTCGAACATATATGGAGTGGAAGTAAGTTTAGAACACACTTTAGAAGGATCCAATTTAGTTAAGATTTGAGAACAATTAGTTACCTTTTTAGTATGTCGTCCTTTACTTGATCAGCACATTCCAAGAAGGTAGGAGCTCCGAAATTAACCAATATCCATACAATTTCAATTATTAACATCAGAGCTTGCAACTCTCCAATACCCTAGGACTCCTGCATCTCAAAACCATTTGTATGAGGCGCAGCAACATATAGGAAGAGGATTTACCTCAAACTGAATACGCAATTAATAAAGAATGCACATAAAGTTAATTTAATTTTGAATTTTCAGGAAATGATACTAAACCTGAATTCTTATCATCTTTGTCACCCGTTAAAGATAGCATGTCAACAAATTTGAATGGTAGAGAATCCACATCTTTTTGAGAATTCTTCAACTCCAAAAAAGATCCTCCTAAACCATTCAAACCACCGTTACAATCAAACCCTAATATGTTAGGTGATAGATACAGTTAGCATATAGTAAGATCCAACTAAATATACTTGACCTAGCAATATAATTAAGATGATTTTATGATACCTGGTAATTAATTCCTTGCATCTTCTTGATGCTCGATATTGATGCAACTGAAAATCCACGCCAGAACTTAGTTTTGACCTTCTAACATAGTTTCCCAATCGAACGTCATTTAACAGAAATTAAGTAGGTCATTCATAAAGAGTGCTAATCAATTTATTGTGTCATAAGAAAATACACGTACAAATGACGATCGAATAATGAATTTGAGACAAAAACTTAGAAGTATCGAGTTTATTTACCAAAACTCTTCATTATACTTCATTATACCATTTTTGCTAGCAGCACTTTCTAATACTGTATAAACAATACAAAAACTCTAACGCTAATAAAAGCATCATAAAAGACATGAGAGAACCAAAAAGGAAAAAGAAGAATACAACTAAAAGCAATAGGATCAAAAATAAGGAAATCCAAAATAGGTTCTAATATTAACCTTATAATCTTGCTATTGCTAATATTAACCACATGAATCTCCACTACCAAGAATACAAACACGCTCATGTTCATGCAAGTTTGATAAAATAAAAATTATCTCAAAAAAATTATCAGCACTTATTATAGGTATACTAAAACAAAACATCAAATTATAAATAAAAAAATTATCAGCACTTTTATTAGTGGTTTGAAGTTGAAGTAAACGGCCTTCGTAAAAGAATTTCACCACAGGTTTGGTCATCGAGGATAGTCACTCCTGGAAATAAGGTATACACGCATATTTCTTGGCATACAATAATTTTTTTACACGAACGTCCGGCTTAATCATAAGAGTTCAGGTAATGGATGTGACTATGTAAGTACCTTATACAGTAAAAATCCATAACCCTAACTTTCCATCTGCTGCTTATTTGGCTCTCGCCTCCCCTTTCTCTTAATAAAAGGCAGATGGCATCTAGCCATCTATCATTATCATGAAAACAATACATCAGATTAAACCTTTTTCATGAAACAGAACTCCAGATTAAACCATTACCAAACTATCAAAATCAAGTGAGATTTTGATTTTGGATTCCAAAATAGAGAGGAAAATTTAAAAAACTCGTATGAACAATGATAATTACAATACTTGCAACACAGGAAACCCTACATGATAATTACTTGTGAAGAAATCCCAAAAAAAAATATATTAGCAGGGTTTCAGGTTTACCAACACATATGATAAGATTTCTGATCAAAGAACATATGATAGGATTTTGTGGTTTATCCAAAGCAGCAAAAATCGTAGCTACAAAACAACAAATCAAAAGAGTTAAGAACATGCAAAATATAAGAATTTGTAGGAAAGAAAGGGAAGAAAATAGATTCAGAAAAGGGAAGCGATTATAATCAAGGGGAGTGGAGACGTCAACGAAAGGACGACAATAGAAAAATAAGAATTAGGGTTTTGGTTTTAGGAGTAACTATTATAACTACTGTATTTCGTCACCTACCCTTTCGCCAATAATAACCGAAAATATTTCAAAATCCTCAAATCTTAATGGTTGGGGACCAGGAACCCTAGAACTCAAGCTTTAGGCCTAACTTTCATTCTGGAGCCAGTATTTCAGCATCAAATTATATATACAATGGGTGGTCAGACTCATATCCACCTTGTCATCAAACAGTAACTGTATATTAAGTGAACTTAGCTATAAAAAAGTGTATGTTGAGTGAGATATCTTCAAGTAAAAGAAAGGGAAAGTGTCAGTTGGGAACAATAATCTTTCAACAATCAAATTGGGAATCGGAAAACCCCAGCGTTATATCGAACAAGGAGATGGTGAGTAGTAGATAGATCAGATGAAAAGATTTATTGGTTGATGAAGAAACATAAAGATATGGAGGAAGAAGAAGAAGTTGCTGGAAATTTTAGTAGTAATAAATCAAAGTTGTTTCTCCAGAAATCCAAAAAGAAAATGAAGAAGAACCAAAATGGTTTGTGTCATCTTCGAAATTGATTTGAACGGACTCGGAAAATCCAACCACCGGCACCTTGGAGATCTATGAAATTTGCTAGAAAACACGAGATCACCAAGATTTTTATGGGCTGCAACGATGAGGGGATTGCTCATGATATTAAATTAATTTTAGGTATTATTCTTTTGTTCTTTCTATTGATCTGGAATTACTGGGTTTACTATTCAATTATGCGTTACTGTTTCAGGTTCTTAAATTTGGTATCATCTGTTTTTCAGTGAGCACTGGCCATATCAAATTTCAGCTACCTACATACTGCGGGAGCTTCCTAGGAAGCAAGTTTGGCTAGACGAAGGACAGTGAGAGGATTTAAATATGTTGCATCTCCAAAAGTTAACAACCATATTTTACTCAACAAGAATGGCATTATTCTTTCTCAGGTATGATGAAGCACTAAACTTTGCATCATTTGTTGAATATTGACATGATACTGAGTAAAAGTTTGTATTTTTTTTTGTTCTGTGGAAGATTGTAACTGAATATAGAAATGTTTGAAAATGTGTAAAATATGCCTTGAAAGAAAATCGTCGTAGATGATTAGTACTCTTGATTCCATCTGCTTAGATTATAACTCTGACCCATTTAAAAGAACAATGTGATTGAATTGGTTACCATATCTTATGACATGAGAGTGGCTTCTACTTTCTGTCTATGAACATTAATCTCGTATGTTCTATTAACTTTGTAGCTTAATATGACTGGCTAGTAAAGAGAGAGAGATAGGGAGGGAGAGAGGTTGCGTAGTTGTGGTGTGCTTCCTCGTGTTCTTTCTTCCCATTTTTAACAAACATTTTCTCACTTTCCTGCTCGTTTTATTTATTATTTTCCGGATTTCTTTAAAATTAGTTGTATAGATCTAGAAATACCATTTGACTCAACTAAATCAGAATCTGATCGAAGTACGAAACCTTTCTAAGGTTAATGATTAGTCATAGCTTGAACCTTAATGCTGAACACCTTCCAATTTACATTTATAATGTCTAGACTGAAGTAACTGCGTCTCCCTATCCACTGCTTATAATATTTCTTTCTCTGCATGCTAGTGTCCAATTTTTCTTGGCAATGTTATGGACTGTGCCATGACTGCTACATGTGTATGATGTTGTTACTATGGCTTAGCAAATGTCAAACCAAAATCTGAATTGAGCTATCGCAATAGCTTCACAAATTTTTTCTTGTGTGGTTGTTTGAGGGTGAAAACGATTTCTGCTGATTTTGGTAATTTCGGGTGTGTGGATGAGAAACGAGTTTAAACCCTAAACAATGTACTGCAAGGGAGTACTTTAGATTCGAGAGATCAATCTGTATAAATCCGGCCTAAACCAAGAAATGGTCGTTCCAGACTTGCTTCGGTCACAAAGTGAAGGAGAAGGGTTGGTTTTGGGGAGGGAAGCGAAGAGAGTGTTGAGCCCAGAATAGTTGATTCTGGAAGAGTAGTTGTTTTACGACTTGTATCAGAAATTGGGAAGCTAACTGATGGAAAGCTAGCAAATATTTTCTGAGTGTTGTATATTCCTGACCCGAACTTGTTGTTCGGTGGAAATAGGTAAGACCTATTTATACAAGTCGAAGTGAAACATACCCTGGTCTCATTAAGAAATGGAAAACGGGTGAGTAAATGGGAGGAGGTGGTAACCGGTAACGCCTGGAATTGATGTTCCATAAAAGAAAGCGTTTCACCATTACTCCCTGTATTTACTAACCGCCTCATCCTTATGACACTGACTTGTAACGGGCGTAGTGTACGACGCACGCTGTAAACCGCCACACCAATACCCAATGAGCATCCCCCAGTTTGTGACATGTGTTGATGTCTCGAGTGTTTTTGTGGAAAACACGTAGCATGTTGTTGTTGTTTGGAAAGTTGAGCTTGGGAGACTTGCTGGCTCGGTGGTGACCTTCGACAGTCGAGATTTTGCATCTTAAGAGGAAGGGTAGACGTTGATTATTGTAACCCTTCGTTTGGTAACCAGTGGCATGAAAGCGTGGCCGATATAGCTTTAATATGGCCTAGTTTAGGCGCGACCAAAATTTAGGGTTTTGGCTTTGTTTGGGCGCGACCAAACTAGGTCTTGGCGTCCATGCGTTAGCTGGTAACCTTGGACGGCCAAGATCTGCATCTTAGATGGAAAAGTGGTCGTTCACTGTTGCAGGCCTTCGTTTTGGCAGCCGTGAAGTGAAGGTCGGCATGGTATGGTGCGGCAAGGTGGCTGGCATGCCATTGGCACATGTGGCATGGCCGGCATGCCTTGGTGTGGCCAAAATTAGATTCTTGGGCCAAAGGTTACCATGCGTTGGTTGGCGACCTTGGACGGCTAGGATTTGCATCTAAGATCGAAGGGTGGCCGTTGATCGTTGCACGCCTTCGTTTTGGTAGCCGCATAGGAAAGTCCGGAATGGTGTGGCGCGGCAAGGTGGTTGGCATGCCATTGGCACATGTGGCATGTCATGCCTTGGCGCGGTCTGGCATGTCCAAATCTAGGTTTGGGCCAAAGGTTACCATGTGTTGGTTGGCGACCTTGGTCGACTAGGATTTGAATCTAAGATGGAAGGGTGGCCGTTGATCGTCGCACGCCTTCGTTTTGGTAGCCGCATAAGAAAGGCATGGTGTGGCGCGGAAAGATGGTTGGCATGCCATTGACACATGTGGCATGGCATGCCTTGGCGCGGTTTGGCATGGCCAAAACTAGGGTTTTGGGCCAAAGGTTACCATGCGTTGGTTGGCGACCTTGGACGGCTAGGATTTTCATCTAAGATGGAAGGGTGGTCGTTGATCGTCGCACGCCTTTGTTTTGGTAGACGCATAAGGAAGGTCGGCATGGTGTGGCGCGGCAAGGTGGTTCACATGCCATTGGCACATGTGGCATGGCATGCTTTGGCACAGTTTGGCGTGGCCAAAACTAGGGTTTTGGGCCAAAGGTTACCATGCATTGGTTGGCGACCTTGGACGGCTAGGATTTGCATCTAAGATGGAAGGGTGGTCGTTGATCGTCGCACGCCTTCGTTTTGGTAGCCGGATAAAGAATGCCGGCATGGTGTGGCGCGGCAAGGTGGTTGGCATGCCATTGGCACAGTGGTGCGACTGGCATGGTTGGCATGCCTTGGCGCGGAGGTGCGGCTGGCATGGCATGCGATTGGCGCAGTGGTGCGGCTGGCATGGTTGGCATGCCTTGGCGCGGAGGTGCGGCTGGCATGGCATGCAATTGGCGCAGTGGTGCGGCTGGCATGGTTGGCATGCCTTGGCATGGAGGTGCGGCTGGCATGGTTGGCATGCCTCGGCGCAGAGGTTCGGTTGGCATGGCATGTCATTGGCGCAGTGGTGCGGCTGGCATGGTTGGCATGCCTTGGCGCGGAGGTGCGGCTGACATGGAATGCCATTGACGTAGTGGTGTGGCTGGCATGCCTTGGCGCGGAGATGTGGGTGGCATGGTCTGCCATTGGCACAGTGGTGCGGCTGGCATGCCTTGGCGTGGAGGTGCGGCTGGCATGGTTGGCATGCCTTGGTGCGGTAGCATGAGAATTAGGGTTTGGCATAGATGATGTCTGTCAGTGTTAAGGGTTCTGCCGTGGAACATGACCCATGTAAAAAAAGGTACCCTGGTAATTCTTACCTAGGAATGCTGAAGGGGAGCCGTAGGCATTGCGTTGGATTGGACTTGGTACGACGCGAGTGTGGGAATGGGCTTGGTTGATGGATTAGCGTGGAAAGCATGGCGTGGACGGTGGGGCAAGCATGGCGCGAACGGCTTGGCATGGTGAGGCCAAGGCATGGCGCGGTTCTGGCGAGGCAAGCATGGCGCGGACGGCTTGGCATGGTGGGCCCAAGGAAATGGCGCGGCTCTGGCGAGGAAAGCATGGCGCGGACGGCTTGGCATGGTCGGCTCAAGGCAATGGCGCGGTTCTGGCGAGGCAAGGCATGCGCGGAAGGTTCGGCACGGTGGTGATTTGTCTTTGCGGGCCCGTTTGCCTCTTTTCCTTACTTGACTCAAATAGGAAGTCCTTTCCTTATTCAAACTCCCAAGTGTTATGTTTATAAAAGGGGGCGGCCTCTCCTTTTATTTCACACTTTTTTTTTGTATTCTGGTCGTGTGGTAGTAGTAAAGCGGACGAGCGAATCCCAGGTATGTCTTCCAGCACTTCCTCTTTAACTTGTTTTTCTTGTTTTCTTGTGTTAGTGCAAACCCTAGCCGTAGGCGTACCTTTTCATGAACTTGTAGAAATATTGTTCTTCTGTGTTGGTATGAATCTTAGCCGTACATATGCTTTGCATGAACTTGTAGTAACATTTAGGCGTGAATACCGTAGTAATGTCGGCCGCCTCAATTACTGTGCAAAGTAGGCATGCATGAGCTAGTAACTGTCATTCCCTTCCCGTGAAAACCTAGGTTCTAGGGTTTCCTCCCTTTTCCTGGTGTGGTCGCGTGTATGGTGCCCATGTGGGGCGCGCCTCCTCGGCCGGGAGCTAACTTCTCGCTGCAAGGTACGGCCTTGGCATGAGGTGGTGATGCAGAGTCTGTCAGTCCCCATGTATTTGCCTATGCGCATTATGACTTTGCAACAAATTGGCTTGCGTCCAGGATGGATCTCATGTGTCTGATAAAATAATTTCCATGCACTTTCCGTAATAATTTCTCTTATGTATTGTTCCATTGTAGTTATTTCGAAGGTGTAAGTAGCGTGAGAAAATTTTCGTTAGGATGTCACTTGAGAAAAGTTCTGTCGTACCGAAAGATGTTGGCAATTCCAAGCCAAACACAGAAGATGAGTTCTTTACAACATCCTTCACAATTAGGAAAAATCATCCCAAGTATGTGTCGATTCTTCTGAATGGTCCCGAAAGTGAAAGAGAGGCCCGGTCGGTTCGGCCAGGAGGTGTAATAAGGTTTTGTATTTAGAGGAAAGAGTATTCTGCTTCTCCTATTGACTTTAAAATATGTGTGAGTCCGTTGCGTTCCTTTGAGAAATGGATGTGATTCATGATGAGCCAGGACTGTGTAAAAACCAGTTTGACCAAGGCGCAGATATTGATGCTGTCGCGGCTTCCGTAGTGCTTCAAATTAGGAAAGATATTCCAGGACTAGTTGCTTTTATTTCCAGATGGTGTCCGGACACTCACACGACCATATGCGGGTGGGGTGAAATGACTATCTCCTTAAAGAGCGTGGTCGTCTTGCTGAACCTTCCCGTAATAGGAAACCTCGATGTCAAGCTGTCTGCAGATGAAGAAGCAATGCGCATTGCTCTGGTTGCGAAATCAAAAGGATTTATTCCGAAAGAAAACGAGACGAGGTGATTCTATGGCTGGTGGGTGTCTCAATGGTTTCCTGATGAGTTGGAGCCAAATCAGAAGAATAGTATGCTTCATGTCGCGGCGTTCTTGGCTCTTTGGTTATATAGAGATATTTTCGATGATGGTTCTGGTAAGAAGGAGATAAGACAGGAACTTATCAAGTTTGCCATAAAATTGGGAAAAGGTGTCGTTCTCCCTATTGGTGGCTTGTTTCTTGGTTCACTGTAGACACACTTGGATCATCTGGTCGCGGACATGTGCGCTTCAAATGGCTACATGAAAGTGGATTCGTATATTCATGCCGCCTTTCTCCAAGCGTGGCTGTGGGAGCACTTTGAAAGGTATGCTCCAAAATCGTTGGCCTTACTTCCCGAGTCTTAGGGTGGCTCTAGGATACTCCGCTGGTCGAATAGGTTCCCAAATATTGGTTCGAACCTGGTTGGATTCCTTGACAACTCGCATGCGATCAATTTCCGTCCATGGGATCCGGTGCATGCGTCCATAACTCAAATCAATACGTTTGCTCCTGCTCCGAGCATGTATTTGTCTTCCGATAAAGAGGATATGATTGTTGGAGAGATGGTGTTCATGCGAAGCTGCACGCCCGGTCATGTGTCGTCTTTCTTTCGAGGATCTTGCGAAGCAGTCTCTTACAATATCGATGGGGCGGCTCGGCATATGGGTTTTGACCAAGGGGTCCCACTAGTTCGTCAGACGGTTGTTTCAAAAGACTCGTAGCCAACTGTTCTCGATGCTAGTATTTTTGTGTCGGGTAAAAGTCTCCCTTTTCTGCTCGCGGAACGAAATCCATCAGCAACCTCCAAATATAACATATTTTGGCAGGATGAGTTTCTCGCTATCCATGGATTTTTGAATGATGTGGTAGAAAATCGTCGCGATAAGCCTTCTCCTGCGGTTTTAGCGAAGCACCCACTGCTGAGGGATCCTTCTTCGAACAAGCGAAAACTTGTTATCCCGGATGCAGATAGTCCCCAAGTGAAGGAGCGAAGGTCTAAAAGCCGTGCAGAAGGTTCCCAGTCAGATTCGACAGCTCTACCGACTTTCAGTTCGTCTAATATGAGGGTACGCATGATTTTCCTCTTGATTTTAGTTGGATCGCATATATCCTTGTTTCTTTTCTGAGTATCCATCCTTGTATCTTGCCTAGGGTCTCAGTAGCGTGAACTCCTTTACCAAACTTGCAAGTAGTCAGAAAACATCGTTTCTCGAGACGGAGGGTCGCGGTACAGAGCCTATCCATGGTGATGGGGAACCCGAGAAGGATGAAATTTCAGAGTCCAATGATGGTGAGAGTAGTTCTTCCGACAGCAGTGCCGAATCTTCCTCTAGTCAGTCTAAAAGAGAATCCGTGAGTCTCCCGCATGTTTTTTTTTCTTTCCTCTCTCCCTTTCTCTTTGGAAAATATTTAATCCGTGATATCATAGGGGGAAGCCGTTTCTGAAGATGGCCCTGAGATGGAGACTGGCGGAGATACAGCTTTGTCTCCAACTGTGGCATCCGCACCGGGTGACCTTGAAATGGATGTTGATCGAGATGAAAACGTCGCTGTGACTCAGATAATGGAGAGTACTCCAGTGGCCACAGGTTCAATTGTCGTTAGAAATCCCATGCCGGTCACTGATGCAGTCGCGGGCGCCACTTTCAATCCTCCATACCTAGTTCCTCATCTAGATCATGTGTTGATCGAGGGATTTAGCGTGCCAGCCAAACATGCGGTGCTATACACTAAGATATGGGAAAGCTATGGACATATCGCCACGAACAAGAAAATCACTAGTCGATTTGCGTTGGTTAAGCGTGTGGAGGAAGATTTGTCTTCGATTCACGACATGTGCAACGTGACTGGTCATACTGTTTCTGAGGATGTAGTCTCGAGCTGGAGGTTCCATCGAGACGTGTGTGTAAACTTCGATTTCAATGTTCCTTGGTTCGTTGAAGGTCTCTCTGAGGTTGAAAAGTTGCAGGCGGAAATAGTCGAAAGTCCTTCTGCGGATATGGTGAAGAAGCAGGAAGTGGAAGTCGAAAAGTTGTCCAGGAAGATGAAGTTGAAGAGGGAGGCTCTCCAAAGCACGAAGGAGGATTTCGCCAAGAAGAGCAAGCTATTTTTGAAAAACTTTCCTTGAACGTATTTTTGTCTCATGAACTTCTTATTTTAGGTTTTTTTTTTTTGAAAGGAAAATGAAACGCCTAGTTTATGGTTTTGGTTTCCAGGATTTTTGGGTTGGTAAACAAATGTTACCCTGAGGGTTTTAAATTATTATTTAGAAAGAATCGTTTTGGAATAATGATGTTTTGGTTATGAACATAAGTGCCATGAGTACCCCAGGAGAGTCATGGAATTGTGAATGTTGTGCGATAGCAGAAAGCATGAAGCACGGGAAAATATGGCTATTGGTTTTTATTTCCCCTATAAAGACTTGAGGTAGTAGACCATGTACTTTGTCTAGAAAGACTTACTCTGGTGAAAAAGGAATCTCCCGGATGTAAGACCGAGTTTTGTGGGAAACATCACCGTGACAATGGAAAGTCCCCACTCATTCTTTGTCGTGCCGCCAATCCCTGGTCGGATCGTTTCCTTCTAACCTCTCAGAAGTCCCCAGTCATCCCTTGCCGTGTTACGACTGGTAATCGAGCTGTCTGGTAGCTGAGTCGTCGATTCCTGAGCGGATCGTTTGATTCTACTGTCCTGACGTCTGGGTCGAGGTATGAGATCGAGGATTGAAAACTGACATCGTGACCGAAAGATCAATCTCCCACTGTGGTCGCCAATTGTTTAAGGGTGAAAACGATTTCTGCTGATTTTGGTAATTTCGGGTGTGTGGGTGAGAAACAAGTTTAAACCCTAAAAAATGTATTGTAAGGGAGTACTTTAGATTCGAGAGATCAATCTGTACAAATCCGTCCTAATCCAAGAAATGGTCGTTCCAGACTTGCTTCGGTCACAAAGTGAAGGAGAAGGGTTGGTTTTGGGGAGGGAAGCGAAGAGAGTGTTGAGACCAGAATAGTTGATTCTGGAAGAGTAGTTGTTTTACGAATTGTATCAGAAAGTGGGAAGCTGACAGATGGAAAGCTAGCAAATATTTTCTGAGTGTTGTATATTCCTGACCTGAACTTGTTGTTCGGTGGAAATAGGTAAGACCTATTTATACAAGTCGAAGTGAAACGTACTCTAGTCTCATTAAGAAATGGAAAACGGGTGAGTAAATGGGAGGAGGTGGTAACCGGTAACGCCTGGAATTGATGTTCCATAAAAGAAAGCGTTTCACTATTACTCCCTGTATTTACTAACCTCCTCATCCTTATGACACTGACTTGTAACGGGCGTAATGTACGCCGCACGCTGTAAACCGCCAAACCAATACCCAATGAGCATCCCCTAGTTTGTGACATATGTTGATGTCTCGAGTGTCTTTGTGGAAAACACGTAGCATGTTGCTATTGTTTGGAAAGTTGAGCTTGGGAGACTTGCCGGCTCGGTGGTGACCTTCGACGGTCGAGATTTTGCATCTTGAGAGAAAGGGTAGCCGTTGATTATTGCAACCCTTCGTTTGGTAACCAGTGGCATGAAAGCGTTGCCGATATAGATTTAATATGACCTAGTTTAGGCGCGGCCAAAAGTGAGGGTTTTGGCTTTGTTTGGACGCGACCAAACTAGGGCTTGGCGTCCATGCGTTAGCTGGTAACCTTGGACGGCCAAGATCTGCATCTTAGATGAAAAAGTGGTCGTTCACTGTTGCAGGATTTCGTTTTGGCAGCCGTGAAGTGAAGGCCGGCATGGTATGGTGCGACAAGGTGGCTGGCATGCCATTGGCACATGTGACATGGCCGACATGCCTTGGTGCGGTTTGGCGTGGCCAAAATTAGAGTCTTGAGCCAAAAGTTACCATGCGTTGGTTGGCGACCTTGGACGGCTAGGATTTGCATCTAAGATGGAAGGGTGGTCGTTGTCGCACGTCTTCGTTTTGGTAGTCGTATAGGGAAGGACGGCATGGTGTAGCACGACAAGGTGGTTGGCATGCCTTTGGCACATGTGGCATGGCATTCCTTGGCGCGGTTTGGCGTGGCCAAAACTAGGGTTTTGGGCCAAAGGTTACCATGTGTTGGTTGGCGACCTTGGACGGATAGGATTTGCATCTAAGACGGAAGGGTGGATGTTGATCGTCACACGCCTTCGTTTTGGTAGCCGCATAAGGAAGGACGGAATGGTGTGGCGTGGTATGACCGGTCCGCATAGTGATGCACAATCATCGTACGTTACGGAATTTGTAACCTGGCAGATGGAGCTGCACAATCCGACGATGTAGCGCCAACATGGATGAGACAAGAAAGGTTACTTGGCACATGGAACATTATGTGATAGTGTTGCATATCCTTATTCATAGCTAGCCCAGGTCAAGGAAGGAATGAAGAATGAGATGCAAAGTCATGGAATGACTTTGGCATGGTCCTAAGCATTGGCCAAGACTTGGACTGTGTATGTGCATCAATGGTGATGCCAAACACACCATTGGTGATTATTGCTCGCCAAACAGGATGCAAGTGATGCATATGAAGCATGAAGTTGGTTTAAGCAAGTCAAGACTCAGTTGGTATAATATTTGGATGTTGGCATCCAAATGAGCTAAGTGCTCAATGCAAGCCATAATATTGAAATTCAAGCCATAATAGTGCAACGCAGGCCATAATAGCAGTATTGTTGAAGGTTGGCAGAAGTGCAAGCTGAGTGGCATGTTGCGATGTTGCGGGACTTGAAGTCCAAGTGCCAGATGCGAGTGTGTGTGCATCACACGCATGCCAGAGCAAGATATGAAGTTAGAGGCGGTTATAAAGTGCTTTATAACCGAGTTTGGCATGTCCTAACTATTGAAGACAGGTGTGGCGCCATTGTGCAAGCCAACACCAAAGCTAGCAGTTAAAAAGTGGAACTGGCGGTTAGGGAACTGCCCATGGACAGATGGTTGTTCATGGGGCGTGCAACAGAGTTGCATACGGATTTGCCCTGGCTTCTTGGCATTATAAATAGCCAGAGAAGCTACACAAATCAGGTTGTTCAATAGTTCGAGTGTTGAGGAACCATATTGCAGTAGAGAGTGAGTTTGTTGTAGGCTTAGAGAATAAGCTTGTAAGTCCATTGGTTGGACGATTTTGTATCTTCCCCTTAAGTTAATAAAAGTGAGTTGTTGGCTTATACGTTTGGCTTTGGTTTACTGTTGATTTGATTGTACTCCCCCAATTTTGTGAAGCATAAACATGGCAAGAACCTCTTTGTAGTATGGGCTACATTGTTTGGTAGAGAAAATCTGAGTAAGACTTCTGTTGCGTACTCTTGGTAGAGTTGGCTGATTGGATTGGTGCAATCTTATAAGGCTGAAATACAAGTGGGTGATAAGAGATCACTGAACCATTTTAATGCCGGGTTATACCTTCGCGAAAAATTGCTTGGAGCATTTGAAGGTGTTACAATACGGGTATCAGAGCACAGATTGCTCTATTTTGGCTTTGTGTTGGAAGATTTTCTCTGTTTTGCTCGAGTTTAGTTGTTGAAATTGCAAGAGATAATGGATGGTAAGAAGAGTACGTTGGATGCCTTAACTGTTAGGGTAGCATACTTGGAAGACAAGATTGGCGATGAGGTGCGCCATCCTAACAATGTCAATTATAATGCAACGGTGTTGGCTCTCATTCAGGATCTTGATGAGTACGCTGCTGATATGCTGGAGTCAAACCAAGAAGCAACTAAGAAGCATACTGATTTGGAAGGCCAAATCAATGCTGTTAAGACCATGTTCACATGAGCCTTGAAAGAACTAACTGATGAGTCAAGTGTCTTGAGGCGAATGGTGGGTGTAACTGGATCAGATCAAGCTACTGCGGGTGGTAGTGGCAGTGACTTTACGAAGATTAAAGTCCCCGAACCTAAGGCATTTTCTGGCGCAAGAGATGCGAAGGCATTGGAGAATTTCATGTGGGATATGGACCAATACTTCAAGGCCGCCAGAACCCCGGAAGAACAAAAGGTTACTCTCTTTAGCATGTACCTGGAAGGTGATGCAAAGTTATGGTGGAGAACTAGAACTGATGATGACCTTACTGCTGGTCGTCCAGGCATCGTGGCATGGGATGTCATGAAAGAAGAATTGAAAATTCAATTCTTACCAAGCAATGCTGCTTGGCTAGCCAGAGAGAGCTTGCGTAAGCTGAGGAATACCGGTACACCACGGGAATACGTGAAAGACTTCTCGTCTCTGATGCTAGACATTCACAACATGTCGGAGGAAGACAAGTTGTTCAATTTTACATCTGGTTTGTAGCCGTGGGCTCAGGCTGAAGTGAGAAGGCAAGGGGCCAAAGACCTACATCGTGGACAGCCTTGCTGATTTTAGGTCAGTCACCTCAACTGATGCTAATAAGAAGTGCAAGGACAAGAAAAACTAGAAGAGTAAGGACAAGGATAAGAAAAGTTCTGAGGCCAAGGAGAAAAGCTATCAAAGGGATGATAGTTTGGATGCGAAGAATAAGGCTAGTGGTTGTTTCTTATGCAAGGGTCCTCACCTTGCACGTGATTGTCCGAAGAAAGACAAATTATCCGCAATCGTCACTGAGTGTAGTGGTGACAAAGAAGAAACTGATCAAGTGGATCATGTTAATCCTATTCAACTATGCAACATAGTAGCACAAACGGCAGTAGTACAACATGGGTTGAGTGGCGCTGGCCTGGTTTATGTGAAAGGTTGCATACACAATCATCATCTCTGGGTCATGGCAGATACAGGTGCGTCGCATACTGTTATGAGCTTGTCATTGGCAGAGTACTTGAGTTTAGAAGTATATCAGGCTGGTCACTACATGAAGACAGTGAATGATATAGCTAAGCCAATCAAGGGGATGGAAGTGGCGAATGTTGAAGTTGGAGAATGGCGTGGACAGATCAGTATAATGGTGGTGCATCTTAATGATTTTGAGATGATCCTTGGTAACAACTTTTTCAAAGAAGCAGAGGCAACAGTGATGCCTCACCTTGGCGGGATTTTCATACAAAGTCCAAGTGCACCTTGTTTCGTGAAAGGTGTAAGGAAAGTTATTTCGGTTGATATGAAGTGCGATATGGGAAAGGCAAGTGAGTTTGCTCCTGTCCGCTCGTTCGAAGAAAGCTTAGCTGAGATTCATATG
This sequence comes from Papaver somniferum, assembly GCF_003573695.1. NCBI lineage: Eukaryota > Viridiplantae > Streptophyta > Magnoliopsida > Ranunculales > Papaveraceae > Papaver > Papaver somniferum. The sequence goes on along the minus strand of NW_020621603.1, from coordinate 5,182,926 downwards.
GAATTTGGATATCCTATGGATCTTAGCATCCCTTGTTCGCCGTGATTAGTGTATGTATGAAGCAGGGTCCTTGCATTGTTGTTTGCAAGTTCCTGAACCTGCAGGGTTGCTGAAGTATGAGGACTTTGGCATATCATCTGTTTGATGTTTCTGTTTTCAAGTTAAGTTGGGTGTTTCTAATCTTATGGTCTTTGAAGATAGCACACTTTAGTTGGTGTATTTGCTTTTGTAATGTATTTTCTTTCAGTTTAGTCGAGTGTTGGCCGTGGTGTAATGGGAATGGTCCCTATGTTTCTTATGTAAGGCTAGTGTAATGAATGAAGGAGGTGTTTAAGCAAAAATATTGTCTCTTTTTTCTTAATGTAAATCTAAGTTCATTGGGGAAGCACTACAAGTATACTTAGCCAAAGTATGCAATAAGAAACGCAGAAAGAAAAACCAAGCAAAGAAGTAAAGTTGGTGGCATAAGCGAGTTTGCTATTAGGAGAGTTACGTAAAAGTGCGACAGCATTTGGCAGCGATAGCATGGAGTAACACAGAAAGAATGAAGATGTAAGTCCATCAAGCATATGAGTCAAGAGTAACTCATAGTTAGGAAGAACATGATGTTGTTTTTCCGTTACATTAAAGCGTAGCAGTTTGAAAGAACAAGTGAGGCCTTGTTAGTTTCAAGGGCGCGTGAAGAGGAACCTGGTCTCTAGAGAGACGGTCTGATGCCAGGGGTATCCTAAGTCATGACTAATGTCATGCATTTAAGTCGAGATTGCACAAGAGTGTTGCAAAAGGATTGAAGAACACTTAGTCTACAGTAAGGCCTGTTGGATTACAAGAGTGAAATGTCAGTCGGAACTGAAGGCAGTAAGCTAAGTTAGGCATATCAGAATGATATGGTAGCTGTTTAGCGTGTACACCACGCATATAATGACTTGAAAGAAAAATTTGTGATGATGCAAGAGGCATAGCAACAGATTGCAAGTAGTATTTGGGTGTTGAGATGTGAATGAAGTAGAGATTGAAGCATAGTCGACGATGCGAAAATGAAATTGGAATTCATAGGCTCAATGGCAAGGCAGACAAACTATGTGGCGGCGTAAAGTACTTAGCAGAAAGATTTGGCAAGGTTAAAGGCCAAACAAAGTTGCTGATTTCTGAGAGTGGCTCAGATGCGTACGAGTAAGCCAAAAGAAGAGTTCAATAGTGGCTGAACTGAAGTTGCGTTCAACGAGGACGTTGAACAGATTGGGTGTGGGGGGGTCTATGACCGGTTCTCATAGTGACGCACAATCATCGTGCGTTACGGAATTTGTAACCTGGCAGATGGAGCTACACAATCCGACGATGTAGCGCCAACATGGCTGAGACAAGAAAGGTTACTTGGCACATGCAACATTATGGGATAGTGTTGCATATCCTTATTCAGAGCTAGCCCATCTCAAGGAAGGAATGAAGGATGAGATGCAAAGTCATGGAATGACTTTTCCATTGTCCTAAGCTTTGGCCAAGACTTGGACTGTGCATGTGCATCAATGGTGATGCCAAACACACCATTGGCGATTATTGCTCGCCAAAGAGGATGCAAGTGATGCATATGAAGCATGAAGTTGGTTTAAGCAAGTCAAGACTCAGTTGGCATAATATTTGGATGTTGGCATCCAAATGAGCTAAGTGCTCAATGAAAGCCATAATAGTGCAATACAATCCATAATAGTGCAACGCAAGCCATAATAGTAGTATTGTTGAAGGTTGGCAGAAGTGCAAGCTGAGTGGCATGTTGCGATGTTGCGGGACTTGAAGTCCAAGTGCCAGATGCGAGTGTGTGTGCATCACACACATGCCAGAGCAAGAGAGGAAGTTAGAGGCGGTTATAAAGTGCTTTATAACCGAGTTTGGCATGTCCTAACCGTTGAAGACAGGTGTGGCGCCATTGTGCAAGCTAGCACCAAAGCTAACAGTTAAAAAATGGAACTGGCGGTTAGGGAACTTCCCATGGACAGATGGTTGTTCATCGGGCGTGCAACAGAGTTGCATACGGATTGGCCCTGGCTTCTTGGCATTATAAATAGACAGAGAAGCTACACAAATCAGGTTGTTCAATAGTTCGAGTGTTGAGGAACCATATTGCAGTAGAGAGTGAGTTTGATGTAGGCTTAGAGAATAAGCTTGTAAGACCATTGGTTGGACGATTTTGTACCTTCCCCTTAAGCTAATAAAAGTGAGTTGTTGGATTTTACGTTTGGCTTTGGTTTACTATTGATTTGACTATACTCACCCAATTTTGTGAAGCATAAACATCGAAAGAACCTCTTTGTAGTATGGGCTACATTGTTTGGTAGAGAAAAACTGAGTAAGACTTTTGTTGCATACTTTTGGTAGAGTTGGCTGATTGCATTGGTGCAATCTTATAAGGTTGAAATACAAGTGGGTGATAAGATATCATTGAACCATTGTATTGCTGGGTTATACCTTCGCGAAAAATTGCTTGGAGAATTTGAAGGTGTGACACGCGGCAAGGTGGTTGGCATGTTATTGGAACATGTGGCATGGCATGCCTTGGCGCGGTTTGGCGTGGCCAAAACTAGGGTTTTGGGCCAAAGGTTACCATGCGTTGGTTGGCGACCTTGGACGGCTAGGATTTGCATCTAAGATGGAAGGGTGGTCGTTGATCGTCGCACGCCTTCGTTTTGGTAGCCGCATAAGGAAGGTCGGCATGGTGTGGCGCGACAAGGTGGTTGGCATGCCATTGGCACATGTGGCGTGGCATGCCTTGGCGCGGTTTGGCGTGGCCAAAACAAGGGTTTTGGGCCAAAGGTTATCATGCGTTGGTTGGCGACCTTGGACGGCTAGGATTTGCATCTAAGATGGAAGGGTGGTCGTTGATCGTCGCACGCCTTCGTTTTGGTAGCCGCATAAGGAAGGTCGGCATGGTGTGGCGCGACAAGGTGGTTGGCATGCCATTGGCACATGTGGCATGGCATGCCTTGGAGAGGTTTGGCTTGGCCAAAACTAGGATTTTGGGCCAAAGGTTACCATGCATTGGTTGGCGACCTTGGACGGCTAGGATTTGCATCTAAGATGGAAGGGTGGCCGTTAATCGTCACACAACTTTGTTTTGGTAGCCGCATAAGGAAGGCCAGCATGGTGTGGCGCGTCAAGGTGGTTGGCATGCCATTGGCACATGTGGCATGGCATGCCTTGGCGCGGAGGTGCGGCTGGCATGGCATGCCATTGGCGCAGTGGTCCGGCTGGCATGGTTGGCATGCCTTGGCGCGGAGGTGCGGCTGGCATGGCATGCCATTGGCGCAGTGGTGCGGCTGGCATGGTTAACATGCCTTGGCGCGGAGGTGCGGCTGGCATGGCATGTCGTTGGCACAGTGGTGCGGCTGGCATGGTTGGCATGCCTTGGCACAGAGGTGCGGCTAGCATGGCATGCCATTGGCGCAGTGGTGCGGCTGGCATGGTTGGCATGCCTTGGCGCGGAGGTACGGTTGACATGGAATTCCATTGGCGTAGTGGTGCGGGTGGCATGGTTGGCATGCCTTGGCGCGGAGATGTGGCTGGCGTGGTCTGCCATTGGCACAGTGGTGCCGGCGCGGAGGTGCAGATGGCATGGCATGCCATTGGCGCAGTTGTGCGGCTGGCATGGTTGGCATGCCTTGGTGCGGTAGCATGAGAATTAGGGTTTGGGATAGATGATGTCAGTAGGTGTTAAGGGTTTTGCCGTGGAACATGACCCATGTAAAAAATAAAAAAAAGGTACCCCGATAATTCTTACGTAGGCATGCTGATTGATTCAATAAATGTGCTAATGATCATAGTGATATCATGTTAGATGTGCAGTTTTACGATTTTGACCCTAAGCTAAAAACCACCATCAACAGTGGTACAGAAAGTAAACATGAAACTGGTTGTTCCGTCATGGCTGTAGATGCTTGTGGTATAGTTACTGCAAACTATGGCTCAGGGACTTCGATAATGCTGAAGTCCCTGTTCCAAATCATGAGTATGATGAAAGACCTGAGGATGACTGAGATATCTGCTCTTTCATCTCAGTCAGTGGTAAGAACACCTAAAGCATGGATAGCTCTTGTATCCCCTTACACAATGATTAATGTTGTTGTTTTTAGGGAAAATGGCACGTATGCTAGTGCAGCTATTGCAAGAGACTATAATACGAGATGTTGTGGAGCTGGAACTCTAATTGGTCAATGCGATACACCAGTTTTCGCTGAAGCTGATGGTTTCCTGTTAGCGGCTGAATTGGCTTCTTGGCTCAACCTGAAAGATTGTCATAGAGGGAGACTGTCAGGTGGTGGTAAAAAGTCTACAATTGCTTCCTATAGTTACCCCTGTAGAATTTGGAAGCTAAGAGACGACTGCAAACTTCTCCTTACCAGTTTTATCTCAAGTGTAGTTAAGCACATCTCTGAGACGGCCAACTCTGCAGCTCATGCATTGGCGGAATATGCTTCAATCCATAAAGTCCAAGCTATGTGGACAAGTTCTCAACTCCCAACTGATATTGCTTCTCTCTGGATGGAAGCTACCTAATCAGTTGTTTTTCTCTTCTTCTTCGTTTTTCCTTTTGCAAAATAAATATAAATATAAAAAATAACTGTGAAACGGTAGAGCTTTTCAGGGTTTTATACGCTTATGGCTTTGGGGTTTATACAGAAGTAGTCTAATATTTGGAAAGTTAAATTTTTTATAGCTGTAAAACTTCCAAATATGTGACCAAAACCATATTACTTTTTTTTAAGGTCATAAAACTTCGGATTGGCATCTCTTCTTTTTAATTTAGCGTAGGTCGTTAGGGTTCGCTGCTTGTAGAAAAAGGACTGAAATTTTTATAGGTGTCTCGCGTGTCCGGACACCATCGGAAACATAAGCCAATCCTTGGAGTTCAAAAAAAAAAAAAAAGAAGAAGAAGAAAAAAAAAAAAACCTCTCACTTTGGTAAATTCGATATGCAACTTTTTTTTTAATTTTTGTAATTTAGTTTTTAATTTTTGGAAGGGCTGTTAGCGTTAGGGATTTTGAAACTGTTGAAAGGAAAAACTTGGTTTTAATTTTTGTGTTTCGGTGGAGCTAGGAGATTTTTGGAGGGTTGTGTTATTAGATTTTTCCTCATTTTGTGATTATCATATAGATAATTGTTTAGTTGTTCAATTTTGAAACATGCTAATTAGATTTTGGTAACAGTGTCATGGACGAAAACAATGGCAGTCGTCTAACGAGACCCTCTGCAACCAGTGGTCATAGGGTTGATTATGGATGCAGTAGTAGCTCAACTCGCACCGTGTCTTACCAGCAGCAAGGAAGTGCTTCTACCTCTAGTGGTATTAGTTGTTTCCGTCAAGCTAAACCAGTTGTTTATTATGATCAAATTAATCAATATACAACAATTCCTCCGGAATATGCTCACTATCAATTTTATATTCATTATAGGGATCATATACCTTGGGGCCCATCTGATCCTAGTTTAGGTCCTGTAGATCACCGGGATTGATTGGTCTGGCAAAAACCATATCAGATCACCGGATGAGTGTGATGATAAATTCTATTCTGATGAAATCAATAAAATCCCTAGGGAGCCAGTAATTGTAGAGAGCCAACTCTATGGTGTGCTTGTAGATGGTTTTATAAGAAACATGTAGATCACGGAGGCTATGGAGTTATAATTGTTGATGCTACCAGTACACCTATTGCTGCTCTATCTGTTGTTTCTGAAGATGAAGCTATCTCTGAATATTATCACACTATGGAGGGAATTAGAGCTGGTTTGAAATTTGCTAAAGAACATGGCATCACCAAAATTTGTATGGGTTGCAATGATAACTATATTCGCGACGTCATTGAACGTTGCTTTCAATCAAGTAAGCATGGTTGTTTCTGTAAAGATACAGGTTTTCCTGATCACCAAAATTTCGTTACGTTCTGTGTTACATGTTGTAGCCCGATGTTTACAGCGGAGGACAGTATGGCGTTGAAAGTATTGAAGGATATCGTACGGCTGGGTAGTCCGTATTACTGTAGTTATCTAGTTAATCTGGTTGATAAGATCTCAAACAGAGCAGCTGAGTTTTTGTCAAAGAGTGGTGAGACGAAAAAGTATAAGTATAACACAATTCCTCGTTTAGACTGTGAGTTATTAAGTGAAGATGAAATTCCTCCACAAATGCTGAGGGAACTACAGATGTCGGTTAATAATGCTCATATTTGATGATCAAATTAATCAATATACAACAGTTCGTCCAGAATATGCTCACTATCAATATGGTAATTATATGCCTTGGATCCCATTCGACCCTAGTGTAGGTCCTGAGAATGATATTGGGATTGATTGGTCTAGCAAAAATTGTATCAAATCTCGTGATGTTTGGGGTGAGGATGATTTTTCTAATGAAAACTCGGTACCACACCTCAGATATCTACTGCTCAGCAGCTCACTGATGGATTGCACTTTTTGAAATAAGCCCTAAGAAGCCCGCGATCCTAGAGAGCCAATTCTATGGTGTACTTGTAGATGGTTTTTACAGAAAAGATGTAGATAAGGGAGGCTATGGAGTTGTTGTTCGTACCGGTATACCTGTTGGCGCTCTATCTGGTGTTTCTAAAGATGGAGCTATCTCTGAATATTACCATACCTTAGAGGGAATTAGAGCTGGTTTAAAATTTGCTACTAAATTTGGCATCACAAAAGTTTTTATGGCCTGCAACAATGACAGGATTGCCCATGATGTTAACCGTTGCCTGCAATCAAGTAAGATAGGTTGTTTCAATGAGAGAATTAGTCTTCCTCGTCACCCAAACTTCGACACATTTTGCATTTCTTGTTGTTGCCCGAAGTTTAATGTGGAAGGTCGTATGGTGGCCAAAGTAATGAAGGAAATCGTAAGGATAGGTAGTCCTTATTACTATGGTGGTCTACTAACGAAAGTTGATAAAAAGTCCAACAAAGGTGCTGATTTTCTCGCCAAGAGAAGAGAGAAGAAAAAGTATATGTATAACACAATTCCCTGTGAAGTTTGTAAGTTAGAAGATGGGATTCCTCATCAGATTCGCTTGGAACTTCAAATGTCAGTTACTGAAGATGGTATGCTCTACTAAAAAAGCAACTAGATCATGGAGGTTGTTGTCTGAACTTTCTTAGGCTTAGTTGTCATTTGATTTTGTAGTCTTTGTTTATCTGTGTAGTTTTCGATTTCTCTTTTTGCATTTAATAAAAAGTACTAAAAGTTTTTTTTTGTTGTTTTTTAGATGGCTAAGCGGGCCTCATTGGCGAGAAACTTGGTGAAAGACGATCTTAATGAGAACAATATGTTTTCAACTCTCTTGCAACTTGAAAGTGATGCTCGTGCTCTAGTAGAGAAGATCTCCTTGCAAGGTTTCAACGGAATAAAGTCTCACTATTGTTAGGTGGAAGGAAGTTTAATTTTAAAATTCCTATAATAAAAACTTGGGAACATTATTTTAAATATTACTCAAAATTTGCACCTTAAAATGTACCTTTATTCAACTTTTAAAAATACTCTTACCTTTTAAAAAGTGAAAGCAAATAGCACAAGTTGCTTTCGGAAGTGGACGCAATTCAAGTTGCTTCCAGAACAACCGTGTTATTTAGACAGCCTTCAGGAACAGCTTTATTGTCTAGCTTCCCATGTGGCAGCCAGCTGGACAAAAAAACAAATAAGGAGATGGAAAACGTTGAATATGTTGACTTCTATAATTTATTAAAAGAGATTATTTATTTAATTAAAAGATATTTCTCTCAATTTATTATCAGAAACTAATCTCCCAATCCTCTTTTTCTAGTTAAAACCCGTCTCTATCTTACTTTTTCCTTCTGCAAAATTCATAATCGAGAGTAAAATTTCATAGATATTTCCGTCGGATGTTTCCGATTACTAACTAATCAACGAAGTTGTGAAAGATGATGACCCCCTCAAATTTACTGCAAAAATACTTGCCCTTTACAACCCATTTTACTAAAGCTAAAGATTTGATTAATTCGAACTTTACTATTGTAGTTGAACTTTGTGAGCTTGTGAAATAATGCTTAAGGATTAAGGACGCAACTGCCAAGTTTGCACACCTTACATCTATATAGAAGTTGATATGAAAAGGCAACTTGACATGAGAATAACTGCTTGTTCACCGCAATGCACTTGTTCATCGGTATAATATAGCTCAGATTTTAATCTCAACGTAGATAAAAAAAAATGATTTCCACACAATCAAAAAATAAAATCGAGAATGAATTACACTGCCTCATCAATATGTTGGATATTTTCAACAAACCCTTGAATTGTAGGCATTTAGGCTGTTCCGGGAGGGGGGTCTAGGGGCCCCCTGTAGAATGCGAGACAGCGTCTCGATGGAAATTTTCTGTTCTGGGGTTTCCATTGTCAGTTAGAAAAACTGAACAGAAATCTCGTTTCACCAATGGACGCATTGAAGGAAGAAATACGCCTGTTCACTCTGAAAAGATGCCTGTAGAGATGAAGAGTCATCTCCAAAGGGTGTGATTTCATGTTTAAATAGGAGACTTGTTTTCCATTCAAAACACATCTCAACTCTCTCTGTTTTCTTTCTTACAAGCATCATCAGAAACAAAACCAGTGTGTTCTTGGTTGGATCAAGGCCGTACAAGCTTTGAATCCAACACTGCTGTGGGGCTTTAAGTATCCTGACGGTGATATTCACCTGTTTGTACTTGCCAATTCAATTGGGAAAGGGTCGAATAATTGTCGAAAAGAATCTTTCATTAGAGCCTTGAACCCTAATACAACATTCTTTTCTTCACACTGTTTTAGTGTCAATTTTCCAACACAATATTCTAAGATTCCTAAAACAAGTATAAATAAGGGAAGAACAACAAGACAATGTTTTAATCGACAAGATCATCCAATAAATTTTTGTTAACAAATAGAGATATGGTACTTTTCTTCTTTTCGAATCATACTGGAATCAGAATGGAATATCAGAATAGAATCATTACAGGACTATTATGCCTCCAATATATTACTGTTCCAATAATTCTTGACTAGATAATCACTAGAATCAAACATTTCAAAAAACCAAGACAAGAGTAATAGCAGGAGTAGCATATTTCTATATGGGGACCGGTAATGGAGTTTTGCTGATGGATTCGGGCAAAAAATAGAGAGGATAATAAGGGAAAGAAAGAGAGAAAGTGGGTCCGGGAGACAACAGAGAGACAAATATTAAAATTTATAATAATGAAAATCAATTTTAATAGAAAGTCAACAAGTCAAAAACTTAGATTGCTCTCAATCCACCTAGACGCCGCATAGGCGCTGTCCATGTACGCTAGCTACAAAAGATGTTAAAAGAATCATTTTCGCTTTCAGAATGGGTTGACTCTAAAAAAAAAATTAGTTTTTATCCTCGGAAGTAGTTGTACAAGATAACAACAATCGAAGGATATTTATAACATTCCCACTAAAAATTTCCAACTGTAGCTACATTCCTAGAACGTGTAAATTGGGTGTTCGTTGGTCAATGTCATGATCATCCTCTCGTCTATGGCCGTTTAGACTCGTAAGTTTCTTGAAGGATGAACAGTTTATATAAAATTCAGTTTGCCTTCCAAATTTTGGGAGCCACCGAAGTTATACTAATGAATTTATTAACATGAGAAACATCTGTTTACTTGCCAAGTACATTACTGAATGTTATAAATCAAACTACAGGCAAGAGGCTTTCTTTGTAAAGAGAATGCACAAACGAAAACGGTTCATCATGAGTGGATGTCTTTCTTTTTTCAATAACAAACTGTTCATCTTTGCTAAATCTCTTTTTCCTCCAGTCGTAAAAATAGAATGACGAACCAGCGTCTCCTTCAGAGCTTATTATGAACAAATCTGTACCCGGAACAGCTTGAACAGAACCAGAATCTAGCCCGTCCCAGTCAAAAGGCGGCATCATGAAGGTCTCTTTTATCCAATAGAAATCACCAACACCGTCTGCACTGCTTGTAGATGTTGTTGCGGCACTACTGACAATGTCATCATCCTTATCATATAAGACGCACATCTTCATCGATGCGTTGTTATTTATCGTAGTACCAGGACGCTCTCCAAAGGTATCTTTGCATATCTTCTTAGCTAACGCAGCTAAACGACCATCAATTTGTATCAACTGACTAACATAAGGATAACGAATTTCTTCAATGATGTATTTGGGAATTGAAATCACTCTAAACTTTTCGGTCCCAACGTTAAATTCGACAATCAATGGTTGTGTAGCTGCATTTGAGCCAGTGTGCAGCCAGTAAATGGAACCGTTTGCGTACAGGGACGAAGTGAAGTCGAATGGTGAAATTGTTGGCGGGAGTGAGAACTTGTCATCAAGCCGTCTCCATGATAGATTGTTGCTGTGTTGTCTGCCACCAATTGTCATGACCTCACATATGTTTTCAATTCCTACAATTCCGCTCCAGTTGGAAGTCATCTTTAACCAGATAAAGATCACTTTGTGCTCCGTAGTGGCAGGATCATACCCAAAGTAATACCAGCTAGCATTAGCGTATTCAATCTTATGAGTTACGTAATCGCCATCTTCATCTATCACTTGTATTTCCTCACATAGACTTTCATGTTGTTGTTTAATCATTGATTTTACCCAAGGTGTTGATTGTCCCGTGCTCGGATTAAAAACACAAACAGAACGTGTTCTGCATTCCACTAAACAAATCAACCCATTGATGGCTCCAACAATGCGTGCAAAGTAAGCTCCAGATATAGGTATTTCCCTCTGGACACTCGTTACTCCTCCTTCAGACGGTAATACTTCAGCTGAGGAGAAAACATGAAGTTCAGTCCACCTCATAAAAAGAGAGACACCGCCTCACCACCATTAACAGCAAAATTACACGCTTTGGATCGCGTGAAGTGTAAATCAATGAAGCTTCGGTCTTTATGTATCAAAGAGTGCCATTGTTTGCATACACACTTGAACCTCATGAGTGATTTTACAGGGACTCTGCTCAATATCTCGCACTGTAATAACTCAATACCCATAACAGCATGACTACTAGAACCAGTGAGAGGAGGTAATTTTGGACTATCACCATACTGCTTCATCATTCTTGAGTTTTCTTATAAATATATACTACACGGTGTGGCCTATATTTAGAAACTGAGCCAGGTATCAAATTTTCCCAATCCTTCTAAAACTCAACTTTCCTTGTTCGTGCACATCGACCACCATTTCTTTGGACAGCTGTGTCTCAAAAAGCTTCTGAACAACGTTAGGAGGCGGCATAGCTGCTGCCAGTATGAAAGGCTGTTTCGACCGGGTTTCAAATCATCGGTCCTGGCGCAAGTGTAGAGCTATACAATGTACATCAACAGAAGTACTGCAAGAGTAGGGGAAACAAATTCTTGAAACTCCAAAACTTTTTTTTTTCCTTTCATTTCATTTTTGGTGGGGGATATATGTACAGAAACTGTAAAAGAAAAGGATAACAAA